>NC_092685.1:34541017-35141017 GCF_964275005.1 Diadema setosum | reverse complement strand
CATTTTTTTAAAATGATGAATCAGATCCCTGTTGTCGAAAGGATTTCAAATGTAGGCGTTTTAATTCCACGGCAGCCAGTTTCTCGAGTAAATAAACAATGAAATCTCGCTCTGTCACCATCGCGACGTGAAAGTGCTAATGACGGGTCATTATACTTTACTTATGACCCGTCATAAGCAAAGTTATGTGTTCGGCAAAATAAATGCATGGTCACATGTCTACGCTCTCAACTATTTGTTTGATTAGGATCTGCTTCACCATTTTACAACATGATAAATGCGAATCCTTACATTGATAAAATTTCTTATTTAAGTAACAAATAACAAAGTACCTGCACCGGGATGGTGCTCAACATCAAGCCAGTGGTCTATACGACCGAAAGCCACATGGGCGCGGCACTGCATTTACTCGTATGCGTCTATTTATTTGAGTTACTACTCAATGTCAGAGAATATCATCGTCAGTGAAGCGGTGATATTACATGTCAAGCGTTGTATATCAAAATAATCTTCATTGTGACCCTATCCACATAAGAGTAAATAGCCACAACGGTTGTTTTTTTTTTCAAGAACAAGACAAAACACAACTAAACAAAACATAACGCATAGTTAAAACGGTAAAATCATTAGTTAACAAGCATTTAATTCGGTGTAGCTGTGTTACTGACAAAAATATTTATCATGTATCATAATCTTATAGTTTCTCTTTTACTTCAGTTGCGATGCTTCAATCTCTGTTTAGCATGACCAGATACTCCTTATGATAATCTGTTGCTAAAAGTGCAGCACCACTGTGGGATGTGTATTATAGGGTAATTTCTTAATTGGATTCGCATGAACGACAGATGTGCAAAATATGTAGATGGAAAGGGGACGCTTTCTATACATGCGCAGAAGTACACTATTGTGATCAGGACAGAAATATACTCGTCTTTTTAGGACCATTATAGACTATCCATAGTTTTCCAGTATTATGACCATCATATGGATGTAAATGTGCTGAAATTCTCATACGCTAACTATGTTTGTTTTGTATCTTGTTGTTGTTAGTTTTGTGTACCCAGTCATTGCATGTTTTAAAGGAAAATAAAAGCCTTCCAAAACAATTTATTGTACGAAATAACCACCGGCGATGGGATTTTATGTATTATTCCCTGACAAAAATGAATAGCCAAACACAGTTTATGCTGAAACTTCATCATTTCAAAGGTGGCTTGATAATTGAGAAATAATCTTAACGGAAATTTCTCCAGTCAAAGCGATTCCTGGAGTGCTGCGACGAAAATAAGACCGCTAATGTAACATATAGTTCATCATTAGTCTATGCACTAAATTGAGAGGTGAAACAATCGAATGCTTTACGCCCAGGTTGGTCTTTCCCCGTGTCTCGCAGGTAAGGTTCTATAGGGAACACTGTGACTGCAGATAACAAAGCACCCTCGAACAGTTGCAACGCTTGCATAATTCTCGGAATTACAAGTGGGAATAATATTGATTAATATTTTTTTTTGTAAATACATACATACATACATACATACATACATACATACAATATGTAGAGACAGTGTGTGTAAACACGAGAAGCGTGGCATTTGACAAAAAAAAAAAAAAAAAATCTTTCCTGTCTGAAGGTATGATGCATATAGACTACTAGCAATAAGTAGGTCCTACTGTTTCAAGTTATACAGAAGTGTTTGAGGAACGATTGTACATCATCTGTTATGTTGACCTGGTGAAAAGCGAGTCTGAAATGTACTAGTATCATATTTATTGTACACTTCGTGGCAATTTATAACCTGGTGCATTGCATGCGTGTCTCTTACCGCCACGAATATGATGTAGAAGGGGATCAACTAGGGAGACAGAATCTGGTGGCATAGAAAATAAAAATGCGAACGCATTCGCTCAGTGGCTCGGTGACGAGCATCAATATAGTAATATTCACCTCTTTAGCCTTGAAACTCCGAGTCATCCAAGTATAAGCACGTTCACGTGTTCACCAGATGAAGTCGCCATGGAAACATGCTTATTGTGCATCCCTCACTCTCAAATTCAGGGAAACATACCAACAGTATGCGTTGTATCAAGAATGTACACACTGCGTCCGACACACGCACACACGGACAGACAGACAGACAGACAGACACACACACACACACACACACACACACACACACACACACAGAGCAATAATAAGTGAATGAATTTAACTGAGATTAAATTAACTGAGATGGTGTTTTGGGCATGGCATGGGTTATGATCATCATAATTCGATTGTATTTTATCTATTTTATGACAGTACGTGCAGGACACTAATAATACCTGATACGTTAATTAGCACCATTGTTTGATATGATTACCTCAGTTTAAGCATTCTTTCTCGATCTCCGTTTGCATTTCTTTCTATTTCTATACTTTTCTTCTGTTTTTGTATTGTAATTAGTACAAAATGTACTCAAAAGAATGATCCTTTTTGTTGCGAATGAAAACCTGCTGGTCAGAGTTATTCAACGTTTCCTTTCATGGCAGCCTTTGCTGGCATATTTCAATTGGGGATCAATACAATACATTGTTGTTGTGTTGTACATTAATTATCATACGTTGCGGAATGAAAATGATGCTTATTATGATAATGATAAAGATAACATCCACACAGAAACATTTTTGGAAAAAAATATATACACTCAGCAAGAAAAAAGAAGAAAATGAACGCCTTTTCGAGTATGTATTTTTTATAGAATTTTTGGCTAAATGTTAATGTATTATACACCATATGAAATGTAATTTAATTGGCTATCAACTTGGTAAGTCAATAAAGAGGGAAACTTTACGCATGAGTGAATACCTTTGTTTTTCTCTTCCAAGGCACAAAAGTAAAAATTGCAAAAATGAACAAGTTGTCATTCATGCGTAAATGCTCTTTCAATAAGAACAAATGTCAAATATTATAACACAATGAAAACCATGAATTCAGTTACAAAAATATACCTGTGATCTTTATAATATTTTTGATGCCCAAAAGATCAAATAAAGGTTAAATATAATGGAGGAAAATGAAAAATTTTCTGTCAAATCCAAATTCAAATGAAATGAGACAAGAGGCAATAGTAACAAAATGGTAAGATTTGAATTGATTTCTCACATTAGAAAAATGGTAAATTATATTCGGTTTTTGAATTTATCGCATAGATTCTTAAAGTACTAAATTGAATGAAAGAAATAAAGACTATCTGTTCATTTTATCATCTTTGTGCCCTCACTCCCTGTGTAATTTGAAGTTTGAGTTGACAGAAAGTTCTTATTTCCCCCTTAAGTTTATCACTTTGATTTTGTTTGAGGTTATAAAGAGATAAAGAGAACGAAAACCAGTTTTTGCTATTTCATTCATGTCTCTCATTGGATTAAACTGGTCTTTTGTTATCATTGTCATCTTAAAGGGCATTTGCAAATGAAAGACAATATGTCAATTTTTGCGATTTTTAGTTTTGTGCTTTGGAGGACAAAAGCAGATGTGTTCACTCATGCGTAAACTTTCGCTTTATATTGACCTACTAGGTTGATAGCCAATTAGATTACCTTTATGGTATATAATACATTGATTTTTCATCAAAATCTTCTATAAAAATTGTAAACTCGAAAAAGTGTTTACTTTTTTTTTTGGCTGAGTGTACATACTATATATATATACTATGTATACATCTACCTACCTATCTATCTAATGATTCATATGAGCGTGCTTTGTGTAACTTGCCATGAGTTGAGGTGACCCTTTTTGAAAATGACTGAATTTTGGATGAGTTTAAATCATGCCAAAGAAGGATCTGAAATATTCACTGATTAAAGGCATTATGAGTTGACAACTCAAGTCTTCAAAGGCAAACACAACACTGCACTGACTATAAAGGTCAAGTTGTAATAAAGTCAATGAATTTATAATGTATGGTTTTTCTTTGCTATATTACTGGATCAGATGAAAAGAATTATGTACCGTGAAAAAAAAAAACCTAAAACAACTCGTTCCTATACCTGATTTTTTTAAATGATATCAATCAACAATAGTACCGCTAAGAAGATTCAAATGAAATCGACCGCGCAATTTGGTGAGAGTATATTCATGAGGAATGATCGTCACGGGAAATCACCACACGATCTAACCATTCAGTCTCTTGGGTTCGTAATTGTGTAGGCACTCCATCAACGCGTGTCGAAATCCAATAATCTGTGAAAATTTTCACTGTTTCTGACAACGTCGGCTGCATCGTAAATGTAAAGAAATTTGTAAGCTCTTCCATCATGGAGAATTTGCATTTTGACTTCACTTTAAGCATTCAGCTCTGTAGATAACGCGTGAATGTTGATTGGCAAGTCGATCAGAAGCAAACTAGCATTTATTGCGCGCGGCTTTATCACTCGCTGAGTGCTGCGTGGTCACCCAGTCGTGAGATGTCTTTCACACGTCTTCGATAATTACTGGCAAAGTTTGAATTTATGGTATGTAGTAATGAGACAGGACATTTACATGCTTCAGTCGCGGGCTTCATTGCAGTTTGTGGCAACTCGCAATAACCCTCTCTCTCTCTCTCTCTCTCTCTCTCTCTCTCTCGGGGTTGCTGTTTTTGTTTTGCTTTGACACTCGTGGCAATGACATGAAGTTTTTTTAGGCGACACGCTTCATTTATATCCATAATGTACATCTTTATCTAATGATTCATTGTACGATCCTTATGCTTGCTTAACTGCTTCGCGTTTAAATATTCCTTCCTTTCCTTTTCTCCAGTTTTATCAAACTGCGCAGATAGTTAAATAATGATGATTCCAGTCTTTTTTCCCTCTCTCTCTCCCTCTCTCTTCGACTTACATTACTTAAACGTCATTCACCTTCCCACCTGTATATTCAGAGGGTACTTTGTGTATTCTCTAACTTTTCGAATGGTACTCTGTACTTTTGATTTGCATTCTGTTCAAAACTTGTTAATTTTCAGTTATTGTCGAGTTCTCAATATAATGTGACAAGTGGAATGTGGAAGCGTAGGCGTTGGATACTGGTACTTCACCTGACCCACCCCCCCGCCATTCTGTATCTTACGTATCAATAACTTTATCTCGCACATATTAATTATGTACAGCGTTAACCCATCGTTGCTGCTGCTAGTGAAATTCTGATGACCTGGATATAGGTTCTCATTCAACCCCTGAAGTGTACACACGGGTACATTAACAAATTAGCTTTAAACACTTTGTAATATCAATACTGAATTCAGCTGTAAATATATGTGTAGAGAAGCATTCGAATTAGTTTTCAGAAGAAAAAAAAAACAATAAAAGAGGGGGAATGACGCTATGGCCATAGTCGTGGGGGTAAACACAAGTTCTTATTTTTAGTTTAGTTTAGTTTGGTTTATTTCTGCATTTTTTTTTCTCCAAGTACAATGACAAATCAATACAAATTGATACAGAGTATGTCAAAAAAAGTAAAAACATACAAATCAATCCAGGAAAATTGTTAATGGCTTAACAACATCGTCTGCAATACATACAAATTCAAAGCAAAAAATACACACTGTAGCTGTATGTGAAAAAAAGATAAATCAATACAGGGGACCATAATCATAAGCAGAGCTAGACGTGGATGTGGCCCTGTCACGTAAAATTATATTACAACACCAATAAATCTACACACATAATTAAATTAACTGATTATACAACACACATATTCCTAAAGTTACGAAAATTTTCTTAAGTTATAAAACATTCCTAAATTTACAAAAGCTTAGACAAAAACTGCCGACAAAGCATCCTAGCCAATTAAAAAATGTAAGTATCAGGAAGGCCTTGAACCCAGAACGTCCACATCAGGAAAAGGTATCTGTCTTCTTTCTAACTGTTAACATGAACTATTGCTTTCAGAAAGTGGTAATTCAAGTAACCTTTAGGGTGTACTATGATTTATCCTGAATGCTATCCATGTAAACCATGATCTCGTTCTCGAAATATGAATGATACATCAAAAGAGCGTCAATAAATCACGTCTCTGAGAATTCTATAAGCTTTTTATTTTTAAAGATATGGATTAGCAGATGATAACAACAAGACCTTTACTCAAATTATCACAAAGACTTACCTCAAGTGAATTTGCAGGTTAAGTCCGCTACCTTCTATCGCAAAGGCAGCATATCATGCAACAGGATGTATCATAAGGTGTTGATGCAGTAGGTGTCCTGGCTCATGAAGTTACTTAATCAGTGATGCACATGCGCCTTAATTATTGAGTAACCAAAAGAATTGCTTTCTTTTTTTGTAGCATGTTCCGTTTCCATGGTTATCAGTGACGTCGCTTTCATATTTCTTCTCCAGGAGGTGAGCAATATGAAAACGTGCAATGCATTCTGTAGGTCTGCATTCCTGACAGTCACTCCCCACGAACACGCGTTTGGTATTGTGCTGCCCATTGTTTGTACCTGTATTAACAACTGAATTCACTGTTTATCATGTAATGAAACACGATTTTAATTCCAGAAAGAATAACAGAAAGATTGAAGAAATTGTACTCGATGCATTTGCCATGAAAATTGTAGTCGTGTTGTTCGCGTCGACATAACATTAGCGGACCATTATACTAAAATAAAGGGTTTATATAGGCATAATCAAGCAATGCAAGCAAGATGGGTTTAAAAAGAAATGGTTCATACATTTTCCATTTTTAGATCAGTTTTATCTTCTTTTGTTGTGTAGAGTGCAAATGCAAAAGCCTATTGCGGCCATATAGAGGTAATACTTCCTTTGACAACAGCATAATTGTTTAATACGGTTAAGATTTTTTTTTTTTCAGAATGAACATTACGTTACCGTATGTTATTTTGTTTTTCATTTAACCAAATATTAAGCTGAAATGTGAGTGACCTGTGACCTGCGCAAACAATAGATACGTACAACAGAAACACAAGAAACACAAGACACACACAAGTAACAAAGACACACACTCACACACACACACATACACACTTACATACACATACACACACACAAAACGCGAACACCCACACGCACACAAACACACACACAATTCAGCCCTTCTTGCCTCTTATACCTTTATACCTTATGTTATTTTCCCTCTTTGCAGGAGAGAAGTTTGAGCTATCATCACTCTTTTTCTTTTTTAATTCCTGCAACTGACATGCGGCACGACATGAAAAGCCCTTGCCAGGTACATTATAATGTGACCACACACGCTTTTCTGCTTGTCGTGACAGAATGTTAATTGAATACTTACACTCGGTCTAAAGGGTTAATGTAGTGTGGACACTTTACGGAGGCAGCGCCTGCAAACACATCTATCCATCTTAAATCTCATACACCCATGCCACGAGAGCCATACGGTATCCGGGCCAGTTTTCGATGACACGGACAGAGGCTGGCGGGCATTTTGCCATAGCTCTTCTGGAGAGCCTTTTATCCCTTCGTGGGTTTGCATTTTGTGTCTTGCTCTCTTCAAAAGAACGGGAGACTGTCAATACGTACTCTAATACATCCAATATGGCGGGAAGAAAACTCAATACGCTCATCGCCATCTTGTAATTGTTGGCATTGGAGGAAAAGTTATTTGTTTTAACTCACGATTTTTATAAGAAACCGATTTGAGTACTATCAGCTTGATAGATTGACAATCTCCACTGCAAATGAGAAAAATGTGACCGGAAGAGAAGCCCTGATACTTGGTGATATAAACGTTTGTATAGATTAGTAGTGAAATGTGCGATTTTTTTTTTTTCAGCAGTGTTCGACCAAAAATTCATTTGATTTAAGTTCAGCGGTGTTGCTATATTACATATTGGCTGACTGAACTTCAGCGCGCAGTCTATCCTCCATGGTGAGAGCACGCTTGTGAAAACAACTCTGGACAATGGAAGTCACATGCAAAATTTAATTGTAGTTCAGTACTTATACTTTATTTCATTCAAATCACTACGAATGAGAAGATATAGGTGATCTACATATCGACGTGTGATTGCAAGAAAATAAAAAGTGGCAATAACAACTGATAACTCTGAAGAAGAGCGTTTGTGATTAGCTCTCGTCTAGAGAGAATTTTTGCGCTTAGCCTATACCTCCGACGACAAAGAAACACTAAGACACATGTATTTCTAACATGGTAACAATAAATTGCATTTGCTGGTACACTGTTCAAGCAAATTTGATGTTTTTCAACTTTTGAAGAAAATGGGATAGACAGACAGACAGATAGATAGTTAGATCGATGAATAGATAGATACAATGTAGAGTAATAGCTATAGGCCTACAGTTTACAGATAGAGAAAACAGGAGGGGATGAAGACGGATCAATCCATTGTTAGATGAGTACAAGGTAGCAAGCGGTAAGAAGAATTATCAACGGATATTGCATTAAGCTGCTGTACCTCAGAGAACTTGACAATATGTTCTACTTTAGAAGATTCATGTTAATAATAATGGTCCAAGCCATCATCGTCTATATACACGACACAATGGATCATTTCGTGACTAACATTAGAGTGCTTTGTAATAGCTACGTCTTCATGATACGAATCAAATAACAACGATTTATCGTTTATTCTGAGTAGAAAATTTGAGTTTTGAAAGAGATTCTTACATTTTCAGGAGAAATGTAATTACAAAAACTACATCATAATACAGCGCAAATTGAGAAGCTGAAATTATGCAAAAACATACTTGCTTGAACAAACAACAGCAAATAGAGCACATTATTTCAAGGCCGTTAAGCACAATTTACATCACATCTATAGTTTGTGTAACAAACGAACACAATGAGATGTCCCTGAAATGTACTGAAGAATAGAATGCACAGATCTTGCTAGTCGTATATAGATCTATTCTTTTACAAATTACATTTCGATTTAGTGGTACTCTTTATCAAAGGAACACAAATAAGTATGACATCTAAAATCATCTTTCCTCATTTAATGCACGAACGTCAAGAAGAGGGTTTTTTTTTCAATTTTTGTGTGATGATTCTTGATTTCATGCCATTAGCTCATCTTGGTTGGTTAATAACGTTGGCCTGCTGCAAAGGTCTATGCAATTCGTATTGATTTTCACAGCCTGCTTAATTTCATTAATTTGGTTGTGGCAGTTTGTATCAGAAGAATGTATGTTAAATTCAAGATAAAATTTTCCAATCTTTATTGGCAAAATGTTCAGGAATCATCAGAATTTCATGAATTCTATGAACTTTCAATACCTGACGATCAGTTACGGAATACATTGACATGTTACAAGCGACTTACCAAGTGAGTTCGATACTTGCAGCCGTGAAACACAAGTTGCTTGCGAAAACTCCACAAAGATTAACAAATGAGGACAAGTGAGCCCGAAAATGTATACCCAAAGACGAATGAAATTCTAGGACAACTACCCCTGAACAATTACCCTCCTGATAACTACCAGCAGGGCAACTATCCCTTGGAACAATTACTCACCAGGATAATTACGCCAAGGACAATTACCCTCATACGCAAATATAATCAAAGAGAGAAGGAGGAGGAGAGAAAAAAAAGAAAACACAGCGATATATAGGAAATTATAACAGAAAAGATGAGAGAAATAATGAAGAAAAAATAAAAAAAGATAGAAGGATAAAAGCAGAGAATAACATAAGGAAAGATGGGGAAAATAATGCAATGTAAAGTTTACTACTAAAGAAAAGATGAAAGGATAAAGATATGCATAATATACAAGGAATTATGATAGAGGAAAAAACAAACAATATGATGAAGAAAGTAGGTTCCTAAGCAAGATAAGAGGAAACAAATAATTATATAAGGACAGTATATTCAAGGAGAACATAATATGACTACCGACTACAGAAGGGGAATGATAGAAAATGAAGATGACAGAAGATTTAAAACCAAGATTAACATTAGAATACAGGATAAAACAGGGCAAACTAACAAAATACACGCCGAAGTGACTTTTACTTTCTGAATCAAATTGTGCAGTGTAGCTGCGCAAAAATAATGGAAACATAAAATTGCGTAAGAAGTGGCGGAATCGGGGGGGGGGGGGGGCGGGGGTGTACGGGGGAGGGCGCACCGGGCGCGCCTCCTTTGATTTTTTATTGTAGTGCGTGTTTTTTTTTTTTTTTTCTTCTTCTTCTTCTTCTTGTTGAGACCCGGAAGTGGTACTTTTTTTTTTGCTTGTCAGCTGAATAAACCCGGAAGTGGCAACAGAAATATTTTTTGCGCCCCCCCCCCCTTCACGGAATTCCTGGATCTGCCCCGGAACGCTGTTTAAAAAGAGATAATAGAATCGTGATTCATGGCGTGACAGTGTACCCGCTAAGAAAGTGCATGAACACAACCTAGGAGTAATTATCCCAGAAGCTAAAAATTTCCGAGGGTTTTTCTCTGGGATAACTGTCCAGCGGTGACCTAGGGATGTCGAAAGGGGCGATCGTTCTGGGGGGAAATGTCTTAGCAATAGTTGTCCTCTGGGGTATACTAGTAGTTGTCCGGGGGGGGGGGGGGGAGGAGGAGGAGGAGGTAATCGTCCTTGGCGGTAATTATCCCTTGGGTTGTGGTCCTTAGGGTAAATTGTCCTGCGGTACTAGTAGTTGTCCTACAGGGGATAGTGGTCCTCAGCATAGATGTGGGAAGGGGAGGTAGTTGTCCTGGGGATAATTGATGTCCTGATAGCAGTTGTCTAAAGGGGTAGTTGTCAAAGGGGGTGGGTAGTTGTCCGGACAAGAGCAATACACCGGTAATATTCAAAATGGAGAGATCACTCCACCCAAGGACTGAATTACAAAGAAAATGCATTTTTATTGATAGTGATAAGTAAAATGTGACTGTCAAAGTGGTAGAGAGGTACAAAGTCATTGGATTTATATTAATGTTGCTGTTTTAATCGGAATTATACGTCTATGATAACAGCTGAAAGTCAGTATACATATATACCAGACAATATACCGGACGCGTGGATCAGTGTAGATCAGTAAAAAAAAAAAAAAACCAACCAAACAAACAAACAAGCAAACAAACAAAACAAAACAAAAAATAAATAGATGCATAGTGATTGACCAATCAAATTGCAGAGATTTTAAAGCCCATTTTATAACAGTGCATACTGTATTTTACCCGTAGCTAAACAACATGCACATTCCCGAAGTAAGACAGTAGAAACCATCATGATTAATTGACAAACACTTTTCTTATAGGGGATTATATTCAGACGGGGCGGGGGGGGGGGGGGGGAGTAATCATTATCTGATTACACATTCTGACACATTATTGTCTTGATTTTGTAGCAATGTAGTAACTTTCTTACCTGGCAGATTTGGAATCGCAGGCAGTGGAACAAGTGTAGAATGCATAATCTTGTTCACATGGTTTCAAGTCCGAGATCATATACATATATATATATATATATATATATATATATATATATATATATATATATATATATATATATATATATATAAAATCATATATATATATATATATATATATATATGTGTGTGTGTGTGTGTGTGTGTGTGTGTGTTTAGTGTTTGTCAAACAATATCTGCAGCAGGAGAACAGAAAAAAAATCCTCCGAAAAATTATCATGATTATCATGCTGTACATGATCAGTCAGTTTATTTCCAACACACACATTTCTGCGCATCTTGCCCTTTGTCAAGCGATTTACAGTCTGTAAATTTGTGTGTTGACAATAAACTCTTGGTGTACAAAAAAAAAGTAAACACATTTTGATGTTCATATTTCTCATAAAACATTTGGCTAAATATCAATGTTTTACAACCAAGTTAAAGGTTATTCAATTGGCTATCAACCTGGTAGGTCAATAGAAAAGGAAACCTTACGTATGAGCAGGGAGGTGCTTGTCTCACCTCCCTGGTATGAGTGAACACACCCATTTTTCTCGTCTAAGGCACAAAAAAAAAGAGAAAAAAACAAGAAGAAGAAATGAATAAGTTGTCAGTGCTCATCCATATGACCATGACAACTAAAGACAAATTCAACACAATAAGAAAGACAAACTGATTTGCAAAAATAAACTTATGATATATATATTATGTCTTTGCAACCCCCAAAGATAATGAAAGTCATGAAGAATCTCTGACAAATCCGAATTAAAATGACATTAGAGAAGAAGCAACATCAAAACAAACAAAAAGAAATGAGAAATTTGATTTTTTTTTTCAAATGAGAAAAATTGAAAGTAATATTTGGTTCTTGAATATGTCTCATGAATTCTGAAGTTTCTAGATTGAAATAATTAAATAAAGAAATTCTGTCAATTGCGACTTACCCCCTGTTATTTGTAGTTTGAGTTAACAGTAAATTCTTATTTTCTCCTTAAAGGGAAGGTAAACCCAAAGAGCAATGTGGATTGAGTGAAAGCAGCAACATTAGTAGAACACATCAGTGAAAGTTTGAGAAAAATCGGACAATCGATGCAAAAGTTATGAATTTTTAAAGTTTTGGTGTTGGAACCGCTGGATGAGGAGACTACTAGAGGATATGACGTATGAGTGGACAACAATACAAAGAAAATATAAAGGATATTCAACAAAAATTCACTTTTCTAGAATTATGAAAGAGCAGTGGACCAACCGCTTTCAGAAAGCAGGGGGAATAATTGCTACCCTTAACATATGTCAATATCAAGTTGATGGAATTTGTAATTTTCATGAAAAATTGATTTTTGTTGTATTTTCTTTATATTTTCTTGATATTGTAGTCCACTCATACGTCATAACCTCTAGTAGTCTCCTCATCCAGCGGTTCCAACACCAAAACTTTAGAAATTCATAACTTTTGCATCGATTGTCCGATTTTCTTCAAACTTTCACTGATGTGTTCTACTAATGTTGCTGCTTTCACTCAATCCACATTGTTCTTGGGGTTTATCTTCCCTTTAATTTTCACACTCTGTAGATTGGTCTTTTGTTATCATTGCAGTCTTGAAGGGTTTGCAAATGATTGACAAAATGTCAATTTCTGCAATGTTTACTTTTGGTAAACGAATGTGTTCACTCATGCATAAAGTTTACAAACCTAATAGGTTGATAGCTAATTGAATAACCTGTTGATGTGGTAATTATGACACAATGACTTTAATCAAAATCTTCTATAAAAACATGAACTGGGAAAAGTGTTTACTTTCCTTTCTTGCTTAGTGTACACTATGATAAGTTTTCGAAGGGTTTCTTCTGTTCTCCTGCTATTGATATGAATATACATATTGGCAAAGCCACGAGAAAATGTTGCTTATCTTTTACCATCAAAGAAGAAAAACATATAATACGAGACTATACGAATACAAGTTTTCAACAGAATAGCGACTTCAAGACAAATGTGTGGACAATCAAACTACTGAAACCTTGCTTGTTATTTCGAAAGGAAATGTCTTTGATCTACATCAGACCTACATCAGACCTACATCAATTATGTTTATTCTCGTGCATGATGATATCCATATGGTATCTCAATTATTCCACCAGTCTACAAAAATGAAAAATATCAAACACTAAAATTCAATAGCGGTAAAACTGATGTAGATTCCTAACCTGTATTGTAGCTCATATGTAGTGAGTCATTGTTGTCATCTGATACACATTAATGTCTTCACTTAAAAACAATTTGTACTAAGTTTCTAGTTAGTTTAGAATAGCAGGCAGTAAAGTGCTCATTTCTGTTCACATGGTTTACATTATGGTATTTAAAAAGGGTTACATTTACAATTCTGCCAGTGTACGAAATATAAAACACACGAATTTTCGTGATTTAAATCACTTGTAAATCAAGGGATGTTGATTCCTATACTGTATTGTAGTTTAAATGTGTTTTTCATTACCATATCTCGTGATATAGATTACCACATCATTGTTATCGCATAGATTGCTGCAACCAAGGAAAGGATGTAACAACGTCGCAAGTAATCTGACAATTCTCAAGCACATGAAAAGATAAAAGTAGCTTGTCTTTATTGCATTGCACACCCTCCATTCCAATGGACATTATTACCTGTGAATACAGATCAGAACATCCTTTGAACCGAATAGCGGGAACGTAGTGAGCAATGATGTAATTATTGTAATAAGCTAATTATGCAGAAAAGAATGTCTGATAAGATCTCTTAATCTTACTGATTCCATCACGATGAAACTACATGGCGAATACTTCTTGCAGTTCTATGAACTCCGTCCATTTGATTCACAAGTCATTGTCTTCAGTCATTGCGATTCCATGGTAGACTTGTACAGGTGAACACTAAATACGAAACTCAACACTCAATGTAAACACACCAAACGATGCGCTATTATGTTGTCTCGATGACGGTGAACAATATTAAAAAACACGACAACTTGCCATATTGCATGCTGAAGATGAAAATATCGAACATACAAGGAAGACTGCATAGGTCTTTCAAAGTCACGTATATGAGATTAGCATGTTGAAAAATTATAACGGCCATTTTCCGACTCATGTTGGCTGCGAGTAAATTCGACGTTATTTTTTCTTAATGACCGACCACACAATTGCAACTGTATACTGTATCTCACATTATCAAACTTTTTACTGACTTCCTCTTGAAAAAAAAAAGCCTAACTGCACATTACGAAGCTTGGAGCTGCCGATCATTTGGAGTTTGGTCATGGACAAGCAGAGAAACATAATGTGTTCT
This sequence comes from Diadema setosum, assembly GCF_964275005.1. Lineage (NCBI taxonomy): Eukaryota > Metazoa > Echinodermata > Echinoidea > Diadematoida > Diadematidae > Diadema > Diadema setosum. Next base: position 35,126,332 of record NC_092685.1, on the reverse strand, counting down.
CTGCGTCCTAGTCTACTCTGCACTTGTCTTGCGATGAGGGGATTCGTAGAAATCGCTTCATCGTTCGTGTCTCTTTGCATGAAGGCGTTGTTTATGTTGACGTCTGTGTCGCGCTGTCCATTGGCATGTAAGAATCCTCTTGAAGGCCCTTCGAAATGTCGCATTGCACAAAGCGTAACAGATAGGATTCAACGTGCTATTGAGATAACAAAGATAATACGCAACTTCAAAGCTTTTGATAATTGTTTCGTTAGACATCCCATAGTTTATAAGCACCAGTATGCTGTATGGAGTCCAGGTGATGATAAACGCGAGAAGTATTGCACATAAAGTCCGCGCAGCTTTTTTTTCACGAATCAACTGAGACTTTCTTTTCCGGTTCACATTAGTCTTTGCGCGACTCGCCATTTTATTCACCATTGAAATTGTACTTATGCTGAGATTAGACTGACTGGCTGCTGGTGCCTTGTTGTTACTTGCTACCGAGTTTGACCTTGATTTTTCATTTCCGGGTGTGTCAGGGGGCATTAATCGTGCGCCCTCTTGGTCCTGTATCAGGCTCTGTTCTCTCTGTGGCGAATCTTCCACCATTGTTATTCGTGGCAGTTTGTCTTCATTTCTTGCGCTTGGACTTTCATCCGGCAACTTGATGAGAATAGTGTAAAGCGACGCAGCAAAACTTTTGTTGTCAGAAGTGCTGTTGTCTGCCTCTGCGATACTCCCATTCAAATGAGACGACTTACGCGGTGATTCGCGAATGGGGTTGTGGCGCGGCGAATCCTGTTGAAGCGTGGCTTGCACCCGAGAGCCCCTCCTGGACTTGAGGCTGGTAGAGTACGACATCGTCGATGGCGAGTTGTGATGGATTGTGAGGTCGCTACTGTCGTCGTCCTCATCACCAAGATCAGCCATTACACAACACGGACATCGCATGCATCGCGACTGGCTTCTCATACGCACACTGACGTCATCGTCCGTGTCTTCGTTGGAAAGCAGGCGGCGAGCAGGAGCGTTTGATTGGCCGCCCCCCTCTTGCAGCTTTTCGAGCTCCAGCGACCTCTTTTCTGTCTCTCTCCAGATCTTATAATACAGAGTACCCATGAGTGCGACTGGTATATAAAACGCGATCATAATAGTGATAATATTCACTGAAATGATTTCAGCTAGAAATTGAATGTGGCACTCGTTTTCTTTAACCGTCCTCCCCTGTGGAACAAAGTACTGCCAACCCACAATAAGAGGCACCCATACGATAATTGAAACAACCCATGCCAGTGCAATCATTATTTTCGCTTTTTGTGGAGTTCGATTAGCTCGATAGGTTAATGGGCGAGTGACCGACAAATATCGATCAAAACAGATAATGCATAAATTCATCACGGATGCATTAGAAGCAACATAATCGATGGAGAGCCAAATATCACAGAATATGCTTCCTAGTCGCCATCCATCTTGCACAATGTACAAGGTGAAGATGGGTATGGACATGGCGCCTATAATGATGTCGGCCGTCGCAAGACTCAAAATGAAGTAATTATTGACAACCTGGAGTTGCTTGTCCATGTAGAAAGATAGCCACACCATGACGTTCGCGCTGACGGTGAAGACCGCGACGATGGCGCTGGCGATGATGATAAGGAGAGCTTCCCACAACTCGTGATCACCGAAAGGTGCCAGAACCGTCTCCGTAGCATTGCGTGTGTCGTTGGCGGGATAATCAGGGCTAAAGGCAGCCGTAATGATGGCTGGAACACTACTTGATGTGAGGGGCATAGCACACGATGGCTCAAACACCGCTACGCAGAGTTCACTGTGGTACATGGGGATGGTGTTTAGGTGTAGAAGAGGATTGAGGCGGAATTGAAAGTGTCATGGGTGGCAAGGGAAAGAGGTAGCCATAAAAATTGAGGGACAGGAGAGGAGACAAAATAGAGAGAAAAGGAAAGAACAATTAGTATCATTATTACCATGTTTAAAAAAAATATATGTAAAGGTTTTGAATTGCAAAGTCATAGAAGACGATTTCATTTGAAAAAAAAAAAGAGACATCTGGTGAAACTTGATGCCAACAGAAAACCATGCATCAGATGACTATTATTCTGCATTTAAGGATGTCGAAAAGTCTAAACATTGATCAACATAAATATTCACTCGTCAACGTAGAAGCAAGCTGTTGAAATGGTACTTCAATCTACAGTCATGGAAGACTGCTTTTGATACACGAGTGAAAACCCACTGATAACATCTGATGTTTGTCAAATAACTGTGTTTGATAATCAACTGAGAGCATGCACCCAGTCTATATTTAAGTGAAAAGAAAAAGAAGAATATAATGATGATGAAACAGCATTTATATAGCGCCATTTATCTGCAGCAACATTCAAAGATGCCTGGATCCCATAATGTGTCACGTATCATTCACAAAGTTACTGGAAAATGTAAGTCTTCAGTTCAGATTTGAAGTTATTGAGGTTGTTACAATTCCGAAGCGGGACTGGTAGTTCCACAAACCTTAGGCGCAACAGAACAGAAGGCTCTATCTCCATACGTTTTTTAGGCGGGTATTGAGCACATGGAGAGTCAGTCCAGTCAAAAGAAGACTTATAATGTAGAAGTGAAGGAAACGAATAAAAAATGCATGTTCGTCTTTTTCTTTGACTGAGTGGCCAGTCAGAAGGAAAGTCCAGAACCTCCCCGAGTACTGACCAAGACATTACGGGCACCCAGCTAAAAGAGAGTACCCAGTGACACCTTACTCAGCAAGTAACATAAGCATCGAACATTTAAATTGAAATCCCTATTTTCGGAAAGCTGTGGGCTGTACGCTGTATTTGTGTGCAAACGAGTCCTACAATATCAGGCTTGGTTTTAAAGTGAGCACCAGGTTTCCTTTAGTTTTGTTTCGTGAAATCCATTGCAGAAACAAAATGCAGCTAGCGTTTAATGGAGCTATAGCGCCCTTTAAAGAGAAGAATAATAACACACGGAAATTTGGGTGATGATCGTTATTCCGGAGGTTCGTTATTCCAAAGCTCACAAAGTCCCTATAACTAGAAGTTTGTTAATCAGATCATGAAATAGGCTTCGTTAATCTGAACACTGTGGCGTCATTCGTTTGTCCGAACGTGAAAATAGGTGCGTTCTTCCGAAGTTCGTTAATCAGAAAATGAAATCGGGTTCGTTATTCCGGAGGTTCGTTGATACGATAGAAAATAAAAGAAATGTAAAAAAGGAATAAGAATAAGGTGTGTATATGCTAACAAACCTTAGGAATTAGGAACTAGGTTTCTTATCACAATGATGACACTATTTACATTCATCTTTTTTTTTTTATTCAACAACAAAAAATTGTGATATCCGTAGAATACTAGTCCCCTTTATCTACTTTGCTTGATTAATTTTCTTTCCGTATTTTCATCTTATTTACATTTTTACGTCGAGCTATGCTCCGCAAAGTACAAGCAATCCAGATAGTGAATGTTCGACTGTTTTATACGCAAGGCTTGAAATGTTTGGGTGTGACAATGCAGCACTTAATCCTTTGTAGCATGGTTACATGTATATGGGACTTAAGTTACGTTCTTTGAATAAACAATTGCGATAGTACAACAAATATTTTTATTGCGCATTAAGAATTCAAGTAATATGGACGAAATAGTTCGTTACATTGAATTCTTGCAACACAAGCGCCTGATTGCGATGATTACAACTTGTCATATCATTTCGTCATAATTTTGTAATTCACTGTACCACATTTGGTGACACACATGCTTTCGATCATCGAAGACGTAACTGGATAATTATTTCGAAATTGATGATCGGGTTGACGACGAAACATTAACTTGAATAATACTTAATATTATAGATATATCTTTAAACGTATAATTCCGAGGTCATAATGGCATACTGCATGTAGGCGTATACGAAAATCATCGACATACATCAACGACTGACAACTCGTGGTGTTTAATATCAAAGTGGCGAAACTTGATTTCATTTTCTTCAATAATTGTCACATAAACATTAGCATTAGCATCTGATCACAATTAGAAGGTAGACATGTCGTTTAGCAAATATGTTGCGGATGACGTAGAAAGCCACTTAGACTGGGTGGAGAATAGAAAAAGTAGAGATAAATGGAAACGAAATGTTGTTGGCACTGTTTACACAGCATGAAAGTCCGTTGGAATTTTAAAAAAAATCTAAAATACGAGTATCAAATTTTTCTTCTTTCAATATCATATTGGCCGTCATATTTTATGGCATTGAAAGTATTCGATTGAAAAGACAGACAAAAATGCTGACTTTCACCCTAGCCAATCTATTTCTATCTCCTTTAAACCGCCAGAACATTTTTGAATCCCATATGCCAACCGAGACGGAGAGACATCGAAAGAGAAGGGTTCTATGACTACTGTGACGTAGACACACGAGTGGGGGAAAAATATAGCATCAGTCTATGACGTCAGGCACACATACTGCAAGGGGGACCCATATTTGATGGAAACCGTCGAATGCATTCTTTTTTATTGACAAGGATCATAACAGGAATATGGACTACCCCATCTGGCTTTTCGCCCGCGCTCTGCTCTAAATTGGTCTCATGCTGGTAACAATCGTACTTGCTTCTAGATGTAAATACGATGTTATCATAGGTAGCTGGAAGTAAAACGGAGATAGCTAGCTGCACTTTATGTTACAATGCTTGGCACAGCAAGTAGGAAACAACTCTCATACCCATAATATCAAGGCTACATTGATGCAAGGCCACATCAACTCGCTCAATTCGACACATTCCAGGGAAAGAATAAGTGAAACTGATCATCGCATAAGATCATTCATGCATGGGATAGTCAAGGTGACAAGGACATGATGCAAGCAGCAAATTCATCAAGTGTGAAAAAGCACTGCATACAGCAAGACGATTACAAAGAACTTGCAGATATCGAACCTGGCAGGGATTCCTCTAGTGGAAAAACAAATCAAAACACAACGAAGAAGCACTTTCAGATTTAAAGTACTCTATATATTAAAAGTCTGAAGGAGGGAGTGTCTCACTTTCTTACTCATCATAAAAGATTTTCACTAGAGCTGATCACGATACTCAGAGCTGTTCTTGAAATATTATAGTCTGTTTAAGTAATGCTTCCTTGTCTGACAAATAGAATTAACCCAGTGGAAACAAACAAATTAATTCATTTCCGAAGGGTAGCAGTATACCCTTTTGTAACAGTTAAAACCATTCAGGAACATGCCTTTGAAAATACACGACGTATCGGCCTTAACAGAGCTTTCAGCTAGAAAATATCTAATATATCACGCTTATACGACGCAACGCTAATTCATACCGGCAATCATATTTTTAATCAAGTGCAACCAGATAATTCAAACATGCAAAATTTCAAGTAAAAATAATGTTTAAAATGATTATAACCAAGAGAAGGTATGTTGTTAGTGGCCCAAGGAGAGAGGAAACAAGAAACCAACGCTACAATACAAAATAATTCGAAAGGCAGTAATGGTCACATTAGTGTTCGTTTCGTTTTCAGTGTTTAGTTTCAGGAGTTTCAACATTGATAATGGTGATCTCAGCAGTATTAAAATGTTAGAAAATTATGTGCATTTACAATCTGAAGTCCCCGTTCCACTATCACGATCTGGACCCCGATCTATCCCGAGATCTGCAAAAGTGTACAGAGATCGGAAGCATCGCAGCAGTGTGTGGAGGACGGGGTTGGAGCGGGCATTTTTTTTTTCAGATCGGGAAGAAATTTTGAACCTGTTCAAAATGTCTCCCCGATCAAAATTGACCTATTTTGAATCATAAGGCAAGCGGGGAGAGTGTAGTGACAGTGTAAACACCGCGGAATGAGCGTAACAAGGTCTTTCTGAGCGTAGTAACATCGGCACAAGAACGGGAAGTAAACTAGACACCGACGTGGTCCCGCTGCTGCGCCGTTCTTCCCTGATCAAAGCACGACCTTCCCGCTCTAACGCCGCTCTCACTACTTCTCTACTCTCGTATAAAATCAAGGTCCGTTCCTACGACACTCTCAGTACTCTTCATTCCCGCTTTAGTTACGTTGTTTCCGCTTTAGCTACGCTGTTCCTACGCTTTCCCAGACTGAATTATGCTTGTCTTTCGCTCTCCCCGCTCTAAAAGAGACGCAGCCGATACGCTGGAAATTCGCAGCCAAAATGTCTGCCAGAAGAAGATCAAAGAGATCGAGAGGCAAAACTGCTGAGGAGGAGGAGGAGGAGGAAGAGGAGGAGGACGTTGTCGCTGCATCTGTCGAGGCAGAATATGAAGAAGGAGCGCAAATTTTCGAAGAAGAAGAAGAGATGAAGACAAAAAGGGAAGAAAGCAGCCAGCAACCCACAAGGCGGAGAAAGAGAGACTGCACGCGATGCTAATAGAGGAGGAAGAAGAGGACATGATGGAATTTGGAAGAATATGAAATCATTTACAACAGGAAGAAGACCGGCTATAAAAGCAAGGACATCAAGAAAAAGCCTTGGAAAGATCAGCACGTCTTTGATTAATAATGAATTGCTGCAGAAGAAATGTCAGTTGAGAAGCTTCTCCGAGATCTACAGTATATCTCTTTGATTTTGCATGGTAATAAGTTGACTGACTGAGGATCGACAGTCGAATTGGTGTATATCGGGGCACATAGGGCACGTTTCAGCTCTCCGGACGGGGGAACAGCGTGATAAGATGATATAGATCGTTCAGAGCGTAAATACAGCTCGCATAGATCGGATAGTATCGGCAACATCGCACTAACAGCGTAGTCACATCGTTCTAAAGCGTATCTGCAGCGACAGAGATTGCAAATTCTCATTCCCGATCATCGTTGTAAGAACGTGTTAGTCGTAAATACAGCTTTCTTAGAGCGTTCTAACATCGCTTATGTTTTACCCGATCCTTCCCGATCTGAGAAACGTCGTGGCGAGAAAGGCACAGTAGAACAGGGGCTTTACACACTATTTTTTTTCAGAAATCTTTATTTGATTTCTGTAATTTCACATGACAAAAACATTCATCTTGAATGTGTAAACACAATATACATCAGCAGTATATTTGATTTAACAAGAAACACACCCGCACACACACAAGACTCTCGGTTCGGAACCCGCGGAAAGTCATGGTGTCTGTAGTGTTTTTCATTATTCTTTTCGAGGCAAGTTCTTGAAGTTTTTTTTTTTTTTTCGGGGGGGGGGGGGGGGGTGGTGAAAAGCCAAAAGTGCGGGAGGGGGCTACAGCTCCCCCCCCCGCTTCCGCAGCCCCCGCTTTATGTCAGTGAAAGATTAAAATGAACACGTTGATTGGCACAGCTTTGAGTTGTTCTTCCGCTTACAGTAGTTACGTTCAGACGGCAGGCTCTATCACCTCGAGGTTAGGAAACCTCGAGGTTTAGCTCTTGTCCCCTAACTACAACGTGTGTCCACACGACGAATCTTAACCTCGAGGTTACGAAACCTCGAGGTTAAGCTTCTGCCCCCCCCCCCCCGTAACTACGAGTGGGTCCCACTCGATGTTAAAACCACAAAACCGGAAGTTTCAGCCCACACTGCTAATAAGGCGTCTATTTATTCTTTAGTCCAACCCTGTCGGACTCGCTTACAGGTACTCTTTTTCTCTGTCATGGTATGCAGAGATAGCACTGCACTGATGACTTTATGCCTTTATGAAGATGTTCGTCGAAAACACTTTTTTTTAGCGTCGGAGAAAAATATAGAATACAGTAGCGAGTTTGACGTGTTCAGTTTCAGATATCAAGCGCATAGGAAGAAAAGATGATGTTGTTGTGTCGTGCGTCATAGGTTTTTCACGTGTAGTGTATTTGTCGTGTACGTTTGGGAGGTTGACCCGGAAGCAGAGGGAAATTGTGGGGGCTGGAGTTTAATACGGCGAGGTCACTCTTAACTTCGAGTTCGTTGTTTTTTGTGTCCACACGGTGCTTAACTACGAGTGGGGACCCCCCGCGGCTCGTGGTTAGAGCGCTAACCATAAGATTTCTCGTGGCTCGAAACATCGAGCAAACCTCGAGGTTTGCTAACTACGAGTGCGTCTTCACGGTCCCTAACTACAAGCTCTAACCTCGAAGTTTCCTAACTTCGAGGTTAAGGGCTCCCGTCTGAAGACGTTAATGCACAGACTCCTAGAACAATGCAAAGGGTTAGTTGTCATAATACATGCTGCACAATCTTGAATCTTTGGCATTATTTGTCGTACTTGTTATCATGTTTGTTTTTATTGGGTCTTCATTTTGATTTGCTTGTGAATGGCCACATTTCCCTTCATCCAACTGATTCACTTTGTCCTCCTCATTCTGTCCACAGTTCTACATAAGAGTTTTATTTCAAAAGCTGGGTGTCTTCTATACATACTCTTGGGTCATGGGTATTAACTTTCTTCACATCACATGCACAGGTGACTCGTAAACTTTTCAGAGTCATAATATGATATGGAATTGTAGTTTTGTAACCGAGAAAGAGTAAGTATTACAGTCCTTATCAAGTATCGAAATCAGTGTTATGCAAACCATACTGTTCAGGTTTCTCGGCCGGGTGACACGTACCGAGGTACGATATGAAACTTTATATTGCTATCTCTAGCGCGCCCACTTTACCCTTCTTTCAAGTAACGTCCAATCAAAATGCTATAGAATCATGGTACTTATAATGTTCCCCTGTAGGCTGTTCGATGGTTGTTGTGTTGTCTGTGAGTAGTACAAACTGATTGTTGCCTAGAGCTAGTTCTTCTCAAGAGCACTGCCACGTTCAATGTAGTTGCCACATAGCAGGAAACCACTCGTTCGATCAACGTCTCGAATTTCCCTCGAAACCCCGATGGTGATGCAAGGTAAGATCGGCCGAATTACATTTGTAATTGTGTTTAATCCCTAACCACTCTGCACACGCCAGGCCAGTACTTCACCGCATGCCCAAACACTTGGAGATGATTGGGACCGGAAATGCCTCTGTGTTAATTTGGACTCTCTCCAGACGAGAAGAGCCGAACGATCAGTCCAGTATCCCATCATGGATTAGCGTTGACAGATAGGAATTCGACAATATTACGGTCTGAAGATCAAGTATTTCAGTACATCGTCCCCGCGACAATGCTTGGGCCAACATTACATTACATTGGGAGGTAGCTTGACGTCTGACGCAAAACGACCGATAGACCTCTCTGAGAGACGATGACTTATAAAATTCGCCAAATACTCTCATTCATGGTTTGTGTGTCTGTGAGTGTTTGTGTGTGTTTTTTTTTAGTAAGCACAGCGACAACAAAGTGTTAAGTTGTAGAATATAGATCTAAAATCAGACATTCATGACTAATTGACAAATTTTATTTGTAGATCATGATTATCACCAAAGAAAACAAAGATTGTGACAGTAATTTATGTAGTGCTGCCACTAATGGTACTGATTATGACAGTATTTATCATGACAGTATTCATCACGTTATTGTTGGCAATGCTAACATCAGGATTAAAAATATCTATGAAATATGACAATGCTTTTCTTTTTGTCTCCTTTACCTCAATTTATTGTTTGTACAATAAATGTTATCTTCCGCTGTATTTGATAGCTTTTCCTCAAGCCCTTTACAACCAGTGCCCTTGATTAGTCTTATAGTTTATGTCTATACAGTCAAGTACATGATTTCCAGCTCATATCAAATATATATATATATATATATATATATATATATATATATATATATATATATATATATCCTCGCTCGAGTGATGTCTGTTTTTCGCTTGTCTATCTTTCCTGCATTGTTACATGCACTAACGATATTTTATTTCTATATTGATTTTTTTTTTCACTAGAATTCTGTAAAAATATATTCAATGTAAAGTTATATAATCTACTTTAGTTAGACCCCTATCTTTACGGTGTATTTCCATACCAGCTCAAAAAGTCATAAACCTATAAACCGGAAATCACAAAGGTATTTTAAACCTGAACCATGAATTAAGCAAATTTGGATTGCTTATAAAATTGTGCACGCTGACATGTCCATTTGCGAGGTGCGCTTATTGCGTGCTTGTTTTATTTATTTATTTATTTATTCACGTTTTCTTTAAAAATACAGAGTAAGTCTCATTCAAGCCAGAGGCCTGCTTTTCAAGAGAGCCCTGTAATTGTACAGATACATTTTGCATATTATGATAAAATTATACAGGGAAATAGAAGATAATACAACAAATGACAATTCAAAATACAAAAGATTAAGGAAATAGACATAATCAAAACCTTACATAAGTACACACAAGCGCATATACTCATGTGCGCATGCACATCATACACACACGCAGACACTGTTTTCATCCACGGAGTAGATTTAAACCATTAATTTAGACTTCCTTTATGAATTCGAACCAATAAGGGTTTACTTTATCAAATTCTTGTGTCATCTCGTAACGCTGGATGTCATTGCATATGTGTGATTATAGGCAACTTACAGCGATCTCAACAAAAATATTTTTCTGAACATGACGTCTAATGGGAATAAATTTCGCATTTCATAAAAAATGTCAATTTATAACCTAAGTCTGATTGTAATAGCGAAACATTCTTATACTGGAAACTAGTATCAACGAGGAAAATTAAGACTTCTTATTGCCTAACTATAGCACAGCTCATCACAGCAGAAGTACTAAATTCTACTCCGATGGCTTATTGTATAGCACCCGTGTAAGGGCCTTTACTTCTCGGAGTTATTGCTTTGTTGTTATTGGTTGCCCAGAGAGTATAGTGCTCGAATTTACACTCTCGATGCTCGAGTTTGAATCCAAACGAGCTGCTCGGAAGAGCTAAAGCAAATTCAAGATTAATACTTGGAATACAAAACACAGCATGTGACCGAAAGACAGTATACTTTCCCTGTAATAGGATAATTTCAAAGTAACCTTTAAAGAACGCAATGTCACCGAAAGTCTCTCCCCTGCAAGATGTTAGATAATATCCAAACTATGGCGTTTCAGCATTTTATTCGACAATGTCATTAATGAAAAAAACTTAATGTATTCGATTAAAAAAAAAGTGGCGTTCATTATGTTCATAATCAGCTGGAGAGTAAAGTGAAAAAAACAAACTGTCATGAAACTCAGACACACCTTTCACCGTGTTCACTGTATTTTTCTGCTTCAGAGAGAATTCTGATTTATCAAATTTCTTTTCTTGCTTGTTAATTACCACAACATAGCGTTAAGTTTATCAATGATCTATTGAATAATGAGGAATTGAACGATATGGACCAGTTTCAGTTTCAGTCCACTATGCGTCGTGGTAGATAGATAGATAGATAAATAGATAGATAGATAGATAGATAGATAGATATTGGTTTATTTCGTCAAAACAAGAATGGTACATAGCAGCCCATCATTGCGTGCGTGCCATCGATGTTAATGTACAAACAAAACAACAATTCTTCATATTTAACATAAAAGAGAACCACGGGCCTTGTTGCATTTACTACAAATGCAATTCTATCATAATTACAACTGAAAATGAATACAATATATAACATATATATATATATATATATATATATATATATATATATATATTTGCTTAGGAATAATAATGTCACAATAGAGGAATGCATTAAATGCCAATTGCCTTGATTTTAATTCAGAATCCATATTTTGAATTAAAAGAAAGCATATTTCTAGCACTGCCAATACGCGGAGCAAACAATGTTTATATATTTGTATTATATATTGACCTGTAATACAATAATCACTGATTTAAAGAGATTTTAGCTTCAACATATCACAGGTATTATATTATATAATCTCACTATGCAAACTTCAAATTCATTTCCAATCTGGCCTGTAACCTTTCCTAACTTCACCCATATCTAAACTTAAAATTTAAAAGTTTAAAGGGATGGTACAGTATTGGTGGAGATGAGAATTGGGCTTTTAACTTTTTGCGAGATACCAAGAAAACACTTATAGGATAGAACAGGGCATACCATTTTAAGAGGAATTCAAAATTTAATTGATGAAAATCGGGTTTGGAATGACTGAAACATCCAAAAACAAAGTAAAACAAAGCAATCGTAATAAAAGGTGGGTCCCACACTTTGTTGGAATTGCTCTGTTTTGGATATCTCAGCCATTTCAAAACCAATTTTCATCAAATAAACGTTGAATTCCTCATGGAATTACATGCTCTTTCATATTTCATAAGAAGTTTCTCATTATCTCACCAAAAAATGTTAGAAACCCGAAAATAGGTCTTAACCAAAACTATGTGATCCCTTTAAACTTTAGGTGATATACATGTTATGAATTTAGTAATCATAAACTCAAAATAGGAACATTGTTGAGAGTACAGTACAATACGATATATGCAGAGCTTTTACAATGACGTTCATTAACCGTTTAAACTTTGAACTTGTCGGATATCACCCATATTCAAACGAACGGAACATCATGCGGACTGCAGCTTTTATACATAAAATTATTCAGGTGTGGAGGGAGGAAAGGTTTACCTGATCTGACCACATGTCAGTCAGGCCCTTCTTGGGAATCAATAGCAATCGATGAAAACATGGGTGGGTATAAAACGCGTGTCTCCCACTCTCCCTTCCAGTCCTGGCCAACCATGTATGGCGGTGTGGAGGCGGGCCGCGAGTCCAGCGAATGCCAGAATGCGCCTGCCATGGAGTTATTTCAAGAATTATAATGCACAACATGGAGAACATCCCATGAACATTGCGCTGGAGGCTCCCATCGACCGCTTTCTTGTAAGCCTCCCTGTCAACACATTGGTTTGTGTGATTTATCACAAGGTGGGAATGGAATAGTATCGTGATTTATGCTGCGTGGTTTATACCGCCGTCATATAAATTACAATATGCTTTTACATTGATGGTAATATTGCTAGAAGATCCACTCTCCCCTTGGCCATATACTCACATAATTACCATGGTCCTTAGACCTTTTCTCACCCTTCCTTATACACACACACACACACTCACACGCACACTCAAACACATACACCAGAAACACATCATTATCCACCTACGCGCACGTTAAAGCCGTGGTCACAACTCGCCGTACTTGCAAGTGCATGCGTGCTGTCTACTCGCAAAAACGTGGGCAAAATTTCGGGATCCGCGTACGTTGTAAGTACCGCCTTAGTACGGGCAACGTACGTGCCCTCTACAGTAAACGTGAGTACAACGCACTGACTCCGTGCGTCTTTTCAAATTTTCTCACCGTCACTTGCTCGACGGACGGCGCACGTAGCACGTGCGTGTTGAGCACGTGATAAGTGCGTAGTCCGTACTTATTCGGCACTTCCCTGAGTCAACTCTTCAATAGAGCACGCAGATCGTACCGAATAAGCACCTGCTCCGCACTTTCAACGCAAGTTGTGCGCACTTTCTGCAATGTACACAACCCGAACCGACGGACGAGTGTCATCGTTACATCTCCAAGATGTTGGCAATTAGGTATTCGTACTATTCTACTAATTCTCTTCACCTACCGGGCAGAAATGCCCCATAAGGATTGTGGACTCGAAAAAAAAAATCGCATACACAGAAAAATGATTGTTATGTTATATAAAAGAGCTTTCAAAACTCTATCGACTTGTGTCACAGACCAAAATGCCATGCTATAGGACCTTTCTACCTGGCAGACGATGAATAATGACCATGGTTTTCCAAAAAAAAAAAAATATATATATATATATATAATAGATATATTATATTTTGCAGAACATAAGAGACAGTAAAAAACTGCCTGAAGAAGCAAAGTATTTCGAAATCTTGAGCTCTGAGTGGTCAGTGCATGAAGTGACCAGGTTTTTGGAGTTCTGAAAAGTGTTAACATTTAAGAGTTGCACAAGCTTGGTTAAAATGTATTGGTCATCATTGTTTTTGTACAGTGATAAAGTCAGTACAATTCTCAGTTAAGCTAAAATTGAGAATGTGTATTATTTCAAAATTAAGCAAGGAAGAAATTACTATGATGACAGTATTACCTTATATAAATTGCAAACGTGACACCTTCAGACTCAGAGAAAACTGCAAAACCATATGTCTATATTCATCGTTCCAGCAATATGCTATTAATCTAGCTCAAAATATGCTTGGATGGCTGAAATGAATCACTGGTCACCTCTGAAACTGGGTGTAAAGATGGCAGACTTCATAACAGCAAATCATATGCATTTGAAATAACAAACGTCTATTCTCAGCTCATCTCCAGTGCCAATGTGTTATTCTATTTCGACCAAAATCATGTTATACAATGTCATTGTATACACTATGTAGATATGTTTATACCTGATGTATTAACCCTTTCTCTGTGAGTGAGTCAAATATACACACATTTCACATATAAACCTATGGATATGAAATAAATATGGCACCCAGAAGGTTAAACTGCCATGTACACGTATGGAGAAAACGTATGATTATACATCTGAAGAACCTCGGAAGGTGGTCCCCAACATCTGACGGAAAAAAAAAAATAATCGCACTTGCACGCACTTACAACATGCGAGAGAGTAGGGATACCGTACGTAAGCAGCATGTGTAATTACAGCCGCCGCAAGATAACGTGGCAATCGCATGGAGATTGTACGTTGTAAGCACGTACAACTCACTTACCACGTGCACAACGTACGACGCACGTAACCCCTCACGACCAGGCGTAGCGTGCGGGCTACATACCTACACCTCGCGCAACCATGCGAGTGTCGTGCGTTGACGTACTTCCTCCCTTCTCTAGTCACTTCCTCCCCACGTTTTCAGAAAAAAACCCCAAAACAGAACAAAAAAAAAAAAAAAAAAAAAAAAAAAAAAAAAAAAAAAAAAAACAACGTGAATGCCGTGGACTCCGCCAAAAACGTGTACACGGACTAAAAGCACGCACGGCGAGTTGTGACCAGGGCTTAATACACGCAAACAGCGTCACAGAAGCATTTATATCGACGAATACATTATTGATTGCAATGATACATCATTGACATGATTATCTTATTTCTTATACAAAATAAATACGATGTTTAGGCACATGCGAGCAATTATTGATCAAGGGAAGAGTGTTGTCCATTTATTTGATATCACAGATTGAGACCTAAACAAGATTTCAAGGAGAATAGGTCAATTTCAAAGTTACCTTTTATATTCCCATAATTTGCAAATGTCACTAAAAGCATATGACAAAAAAAGCAATATAATGATAGATCATTCATAATGGGTGTTGCCATTAATATTGTACCTCTGCATCTTCTCGCCTTGTTTTGAATTTTCAATTCTTCAGCAGATTTACCGCTCTCACAGACCGAATGTTATTTTGATCATGGAGTGGCCAAGTAACCATGGTTATGTGTCCTCACTCAAACACACTCACAAGCTCGCTCGCACGTCTGCATGAGCACAGAGAACGGTTGTCCGTCATCATAATCTTTGCAAACAACAAACCATACTTACATTCCACGTTGAAGAAACACTCATTGAAATGCAAATACAGACCTTTTATTAAAGACTGCAAACAAGCATATTAGGAATGGAGAGCTGTACTGTACATCCCCATCGCCGCGCTTTTTTTCCCATCTAACTTACCTGGTGTAGTTGGTTGTAATTCTTTCGTATTTGCTGGCATTACACCGTCTTGGAAATGGTTTTCAAGTTATAGTCTCATGCAGCGCTGAAAGGCTAACCATTTCTTTGTGTCACAAAAAACACCCAAGGATGGGAAATTACGCCATCGAAACGGCTATGCGACAGGAGCCGATGTACTGCAAGCAAGCGAAAATGCCCTGCACGGAATGACTTAGTTCAAAATAAGAGGCGCGGCGTTGGTTACAGAAAGGAAGAAATAGGAGAAGGGACGACAAATAGAGGGAATAAACTGAAGAGTAGAGAGACAATTCATGTGAACAGAATTGGAATGAGAATCATGTAGATTTTAACATTGAGGTATAGCTAAACTGAGTGTAATGAATAGTATTTGAAAAAAAAATGTGGAAGTAATCATGTAATGTATCAAAGATCAACGAATGTGCGATTATACTGGACATATTTAGTACTACGTACTCGCGCATTGCATACAGGTTATATTACATTCACGATTATTCCATGCACTCGCAGACACACAATGTGTATGGATTCCCCAAAACATATTACAAAATTAATAACAAATGCGGGGATATATAATGTGCACCACATAATACATTTGTTTTCATGATATCATGACCTTATCTATTTGAGTAGCCTACTTCTTCATGTCACGAGAGTGAAGACATGATGCCTCGTGGAGAGAGAGAGGGAGAGAGAGAGAGAGAGAGTGAGAGAGGGGGGGGGGGGGGGACCAGCGACGGAGAATTCAGTGTAAATATGTATTCTCCTTCGACTAAGAAAAATGATACGCGGTAAATTGCACGTTGAATTACCGTCCGCGAAAGTGGAAAAATTAAATTTAAAAACTGGGTCACCTTATCGTCCATTGTCAAATGCATGACACAGGCTTAAAATGCCGGCATCATCCCTTCGTTTCTAATGTACCCCATTTCCTTGAAGTTTCCCTACTCTGCATACTAATTCAAGTTTCTCGGCTTATTGCCTCTGAATCCCCTGAGGAAGAGAATAATGTGTTACTAATAGTGGATTTGATTTTCCAAAGAAAGGTAGGACGAAATAAAGATCACGACAATTTTGGTCGACAATAATAATCCCTTTTTTGCAGATTATCTCGGTGCCGAAGGATCTACAAAGATAGGAAATGAATCTGAGTGTCGGCAAACCATTTTGAACTGACGTAATCATCTTTCAATTCAACATTTTTTTTTTTATTTTTTAGCATAATTAAAGAACACGGTACTCGACTTACCTCTTTTAGAAAGGGGGAATAATATCAACATTAACATACAATGTCAGTAACAAGTGGAATGTGTGCTTTTCATGAAAAATGAGATTTTGTGGGATTTTCCTTATATTTTCTTCATAATAATTATTGTCCAAAATGACGACATGAACTGCCGTAGTCCACTTATCCACGGCGAAAGATATCACCCTCATCTTACGTCAGTGGCAAGTGGAAGGAATATGAATTTTGATATTAAAAAATGAAATTGTGTGGATTACTATGATTATTGTTGTCTTCTTATCCAGCAATGACGGCGCCGAAACTTAAAAAAATTCAACATTTTTTAATCGATTGTCCGATTTTCAGTTAAATGTTCTACTGATATTGCTGCTTTCACTCAACCCGCATGTTTGGGCTTTGGTTTCCATTTATCGATTTTGTTCAAGCGGACCCTGTTCGTCAGCGGGAGGGGGGGGGGGGATTCGAGACCCCCTGTCCGTCCACCTCCCCCCCCCCCCCTCCTGTTACGGGCAGGAATCTTGAGACAACAATGCATTAAAGGATACGACCTAATTTTTCATAAGCAACAAGTATAAGGTAAACCGCGCTTATGACGTCTGACGTCCCTCCACCTCAAAACATACAAAGTGAAAAGGAAGGGAGAAAACAAGGAAGAGAGAAAACAAAGTTATCACCAGGGAATAACTTGGAGCAGGGAGGTGGAAAGAGACTTTGAGCGTATATTCAAGGACGGCAAGTGTGAATGACTTACCCGCAGGCAGTCAGTGATAACCCAAGAACTATATTCAAAGGACAACAATACACTGCTCACATCAAAATAACCCTTTCGATGGATCGGCCTTTTTATGTCCTGCACGTGGCGAAATACATTTTCTACGCGTAAAAGGTTTTGATGTTATTGTCAAACGAGCTGTTATTGTAAAATTCGATGGCACGCCTATGGCCGGTGAATAGCTCTCGTGCTATATATAAGAGGGAAAGATCTTAGATGAAAACGGACGATATGTCACTCAGTTTTACAGATCGCTACTATTACTGCTAAACATCGCTAAAAGAGCCATCGTCGATTGAATGATGGGGAAAAAAAAACAAGCAATGAATTGATACTAGATTTAGGTCCATTTTTTTTTTATCTATTTCGGAAACAACAATGAGTGTGGATAAACAAATATGAAATAGAAATAGAAATGTATAGTATAACCGAGATTGACATTGAACTGCATGTACTGCAATGACATTGTACTGCATGCGGTATTGCGACGTGATTTTTTTTTTTTTCATGCCCGCATTAACCTACGGCAATGAGTACATTAAATTTGCTGTTTAATGATATGACTTTCAAATACATCATCAAGTCAATTAACCAGCTGCCTCAGAAATATTCTATACATGGCAGATCTGTTTCTCATATGTAATAGGGTTACACTGTATTTCTTTTGTGTCTGCTTCTGTTTTCGGCCCGATCATCGGCAGGGTGATTATAGCGGAGGAATATACGAACACTATAGTTCTTTTTCATATCAATACCATAGGCCCTACTATTATCTTAGTAACTTGCAATTGCTAATAACCTGTATGCTTGGATTAAATCAAATTGTTTAAACATGCCTGAAGATAAATGAACGAACCAACAAGCGAACAGAATAAGTCGTAAACTTCATGTCTATCTTAAGTGTAATATTCTGAAACGAAGCAAAGCTATACGTGAGGCACTCAGTTCCCATGTGCCTGCATGCATGCTGAAGAGTGGTAGTAATCGTCACCAAATTATTCGTTGTCTGTGGGACAAGCACACCATCTCAATTGTTTTCTGTACAGCTCCTTATAGTCCGCCTGTGTACATGGCATTCACCGAAACTCTCATTAGATTCCCGTCCGACCACAATGACCTTAGTGACAGTGTCGTATCCATTGCGGTCACTGTGCTCGACTCCGGAAACACTAACGAACGAGTTTTTTTCGGATCAACTTGCGTTGAAGGACGGGAATTCTCCTTGAAAACCTTTTAACGAAGAGTAGATGAAATAATGACAATGCAGCGAGTATAAAGCAATGCGGTTGTAGCAATGGAAGTGGTTATATGCTGACACGAGTCTTCTGCGTTTCAACCAGTGCCATAATGACAATAAATCCCCCACAGATAAACATTCGCATAATGTGCAGATTCTTTAGGCATTAAAGATACTTGCTACATCCGATGTAAACGCGTGTTTCGCGCTGATTATACCTTGCCGACAACCATTTTTTGACATAGCAATTAAAGTTTCCTTGCCTAAACTCGTTGTTATCCACATTGCATGCGAGCGATTGCTACTAGGCCTATGTATATACCAGTAATCTGATTCACAACCAACGTGGTCATTGTCGTCTGACATCGTAATGCAAGGAAACAAACAAGAAAAACAACATTGATAACATCGATGATACGACAGGATGAATGCCCAGGGCTCGCATGGAACGCCTCGAAAAATACGATTCCCTACCTTTGGTCCAAGCGAGGAAATGTCATCAGAAAGCTGTTTTTTGTTTGTTTGTGTGTGTAGATGTATAATTCCACTGACACTGAGATAGTCGGTATGAAGACCCTATACTTTTTATACGTTTATTACTATCACATAATATGCGGTTTTACTGTCCCGAGCGAACTCCGATATATGCCTCTGATAAAACATATTTTGGACATCGATTTCGCGAGCGTGATATCTCATTGTACTGCAACCAGACTGGATGGCAGCTGATGATTATGTCACTTAACGGACAAGACATGTTATTTTGCATCATTTCCCCGACGTGAGACTGACACGCACAGATGGCAGACAGACAGACACCACCAAGCATCGAGGACGACTATTTTCTATCGATCAGTCCTAATAAACCTATTCTCAATTATTGAAATACCTGGGGAATCTGGGTTTCTGTGGCCCGTTTTTTTTTTAATATATTCCTAAACATTTCCCTTATCTAATCCTGATACAGCTGTGGATGGGCGTCAACCTCTGTTGACAGTAGTCATTTGTTCAAAAGAAAACCTTTTTTAGTTTTGATTGATATCAATGCTGAAATAATCAAATAAAGTTTATGATTTTGGTTTAGTTCAATAAGTATATTACTGATTTCTTATACTTTGTTTTAACTGTGGGTGAGCGTTTTGTATCTATTCTAATAATGGCGCTATATAAAATAATAATGGCCATTATAATCTCGTAAAGAAAAAAAATATTGAAAAATGATAATTTGTAAAACTAACACGATTATAACGAGAAACTTCACAAAGAATTGCAGTTAGATATAAATTTCGAATCAGAAACTTTTGATTATTTCTGCCAAGACGGGACCCATCCAAAAATAGCTGCTTCTGTCATTTCGACCCCCCCCCCCCAAAAAAAAAAAAAAAAAAAAAATCTTCCCTCATCAGCTGTTGAATAATCCGTAGTATATATCTGCTGGGTATACAACGTAGTAAACTGATATATTGGTTGGCAATTTGTCGCCTTCTCGTAAATGCGTCACCATTTACCAAATTACCGTCCATATCACAATCCGCAGTAGCTATTCAATTTAGTAGCAAAACAAAAAAGAAAGAAACAAAATGAGAAAGAAACGGGAAAAATGATCCATACACGCAAAATGAATATCGGATTGGGATTCTTATAGTTTCTGGTAGATTTAATAAGAAACCATCATTTACTCACACATCTAGCTGGGATTAAAACTAGTCTTACTATGTCCAGAATGAAATATCAGATGCTACATTATTCTGATGACGTTCTTGAATATACATGTATTCCCGCAAACATTATTCGCTCGACAGGCAATGAAAACAATCCTATCCAAATGGTTTGGCCATTCTTACCTCGTAGCAGCACATGGTGTTATCATGGAGCTACATTCTGGTAGCTCCATGGTGTTATATGACTGAGACACCTGGCTGAGTAGCGACTCGTGTCCAATTCCATCCTTCGAGATTTCTATTGTCATGATTAAAGGGAAGGTAAACCCAAAGAGCAATGTGGATTGAGTGAAAGCAGCAACATTAGTAGAACACATCAGTGAAAGTTTGAGAAAAATCGGACAATCGATGCAAAAGTTATGAATTTTTAAAGTTTTGGTGTTGGAACCGCTGGATGAGGAGACTACTAGAGGATATGACGTATGAGTGGACAACAATACAAAGAAAATATAAAGGATATTCAACAAAAATTCACTTTTCTAGAATTATGAAAGAGCAGTGGACCAACCGCTTTCAGAAAGCAGGAGGAATAATTGCTACCCTTAACATATGTCAATATCAAGTTGATGGAATTTGTAATTTTCATGAAAAATGGATTTTTGTAGTATTTTCTTTATATTTTCTTGATATTGTAGTCCACTCATACGTCATAACCTCTAGTAGTCTCCTAATCCAGCGGTTCCAACACCAAAACTTTAAAAATTCATAACTTTTGCATCGATTGTCCGATTTTCTTCAAACTTTCACTGATGTGTTCTACTAATGTTGCTGCTTTCACTCAATCCACATTGTTCTTGGGGTTTATCTTCCCTTTAAAGAAGCATCAGGAAAGAGTCAGGTCTTTCGTCCTCATCTTTCGAACCGGTGGTCATAAAAACGCGACCTGGTTGACGCAACAAGACAACGCTTAGTCTGTCAACCAGTCAGAATCTAGAGTCTTTGAATGGCGATTCTAGGCCGTTTTTACTTTGCTTTTAGTTTTTATTTTATGGAAGTATTCAATCTAATTCAAATTGAATTCAACTGAACTGAATGAAAGCATTTGTAGATTTCGCAGTGTTAAGCTCAGCACCTCTTGAGATATGCGCCCTTATCAAAAAAAAAAAAAAATAAAAAAGATATCATCGCGAGTATCTTTATGATATTATATGACACACTGAACTTGTGTATCGTGAAGCATTAATGAATACGCGCACGAAGCAGATTTAGATCTAGGCTTAACTGTTAGTCCTCCTCCTAGACAGGCTATACTTTTGGTGTAGTCCAGGCCTATATCGTCTGTGAATATTCAAATTGTCGCGACGGTTTGAATATTACATCCGGTGCAAGTTTACCGTTCTATTCAACTCCACTCACGTCGTTGAATAGAACGATTAAACCTTTACTTTCATGTAATATTCAGAACCATCGCACTCATAAACATTGGATATTTGTATACTATTCCATTTGAAATCTGGAAGGCGCAGATGCAAGCAAACAAGAATATTGTCATTCGCATCAAACTTGGGACGTGTACTGTAGTGAACTATTTCAACCTGTACGTTAAACTGTGTTCTCAGTATCTAATTGATTTCACCCCTATATCTATCTACTTGGACACTTTGTCCTTCCAGCGAACACATTTCCCCCCTAGGACAATATCATATCAATGCAGTACCAGGCGTGCACTATTAGTGTCGAGTGTGTTTACTTACTTGCTAACAGGTAAAAGTAGACAATAGGGACTTCACGCCACACCAATTACAAGCTAATGGTGGTCACGACAGCGCCACTATTACGCAGCGTCAAGGGTCCCACCCCTTATATTGCGTTAATCACGGCTTCCCAGCTCCACCTACCTGTGGTCGACAGAGCGTTGCATGCATTCCCGAAATGCTTTATTCTGTTTGATTAAACAGCGCTTGTTTCTGTCCTCTGTGTGGATTTAATGATATCTTAGAAGACTCCCCCTATATCTTTCCTCCACAGATACAGACCTGACTTTGCCATTTGAGTTTTGTATTATGCAATGTCATTTTTTCATTTTTGCATACATTAACAAGTCACCTCTCATATTTTTAGTCTGATAGCAGCACTGGATATAACCGCAGTAGTTCCAAATTATATCCATTCAAACTCAGTGTAAACGTATGAATAGTAAAGTGCATAAATATAATTGCATATGCACGATAAACTATTTTGATGACGATTCAAACGATTCAAATTTATTCTGTTATGTATAAAATTTCAACATTTAGGACCAGAAAAAAGAGAATATAGATTTGGCAAAGATGGTCCTTGTTAATGGCAAGTCGAATTCATTGGATTGCCGGGTAGGATATGAATGAACAATTTTGTTTTTAACGAACATGGAATTGAACACAGAGGGAGAAAATGGTTGGTAAGCTTTAAGCTTGTACATGATTTTTCCTAAAAACCAAAGGTACAAATCACTGATCTTTTGAATGTTATTTTCAATTCAATTCCATTCAATACAATAGTTAATTTATTTCCTTCATAGAAGAATAAGAAAACATGATTCAAAGCAGTACAAATTGTCAATTTGACTTTCATTCATCTGATAATACAGTTTGTCGAATACAATATGAAGTATATGCACGAATGATATTAAAAAAAGAAACAATGTACACTTTGTCATGCTAACAGAAAAGTAATCATAACGACGGAAAAGAGTGTTCTACTGAAAAACCAAGCTTGTAATACGTGGAACACTGGAATGAAAACAACGACAGCAACAATATACCAAAAAAAGAAATCATCTATATGCCATTGTACATTTGCTTATTGAAATAATCATGATGCAGATAATACAAACATACTATAAACAATATTTTATACTATGATTTTAGAATGCATACATACATGTGTATAAGATATATCATAACATAGCAAAATTTGGCACAGACACTATTTGGCCGTGCATACCAGGAAAATGTGACCAAAAGAGAGATATACACGCAGCCACACAAAACGATAACGACAACAACAAACAAACACAGAAATAACTGAAATGAAGAAAAATGCACACACTCAATTACTGGACAACGAAGAACGAGGAAAGAGGAGCAGGGAAGAATGGAGAAAAAGGGAAGAGGAAAGGAATGGAAAAGGTCTGTGGACACGTAACACAATCTCAAGGACAAGTAAAAAATATGGAGGATTTTTCATAAATGCAATTAACTGGTGTATGTGGAAATATGCAAATGTGATTAGCTTAACAGATTCTTTTGAATTATTATCTATGCTATTCCAAAATCTGGGTATAAACAAACATTTTCATAAAGTAAAACATCAGTATGGCATCTCCATTTAACATTACAATTTAATGATACAAGGAGCTTTTTTTGTTGTTGTTATTCTCTGCAATAATAATATTATTTCTGTATACTAGGGATATGTGTTTCCCCATTGCAAGAGAGTGTGCCATAGTTTAAGTAAGGTAATAAAACAGTTTAATATAACATCGAAATAGCGTTTGTAGGAAGACAAAATTTGACTTTATTATGATACCTATATTTCTGGAAATAGTTCGACATACAGAAACAATTTGTAAACGCCACGTGGTTTATTATCAAGAATCCATCTAAGAATTTGATTAAAGGAACTTCTTTGACTGTATCATCCATTAAATATTCCTGGGTAGTTTTTCTGGGGAGTTACTAAAAACATTAATTTGGTTTTTGAAGATTTATTGACAGCTTATCCGCTCTTATCCACTGAAGTAGTTTAAAGTATCTATCAATATATATCAGAATGAGGGAGAAGCACATTAGAATCGTCAGCAAATAAAAGAAAGAATACTATATTAGGCCTAGATATGATGTAACTCCTGACCCACTCCAAGGCCCTTCCTTGGATACCATAACGGAAAATTTTAGGAAGAAGCTTTTAAGACCTTATCAAGGAAGGTAAGGATTGCTTGAGATGTATTGTTGTTGTTGTTGTTGTTTTTTGCCGAAAACCAAATGGATAATAAAAAAAATACAAATATATAGGAACTTCAACAGTCTCAAGTAAACAACTTTTTCAAGTAATTTCACACTAGAGGTTGACAGGGATATATAACAAAACTTCTTACGGGTCTGTGGAATATTTTGAGCAAGATAGTTTGATATTTGCGATAAATGCTGATTGAAAATGTTTGCTATTGATGTTGCGTCACCAATTGAAAAGTTATTTTGTTATATCTTTTTATCTTGTTATCTTTCATTATCGGTTGTCATGCAGTCAAATTTTGTGCTTATTCTTGACAATCGTTCAGTATGGGAATAAAATATTACGCATGTGATTATATTATCATATGATTAATTGTTGAAAATGGTTCATTTTACTGTGCAGTGCTATAATTTGTACAATGATAATGAAAGTGCTAAGAATTTATGCTCTTGTAGAGAAATGTCATACAGAAAATAAATCAAATCAAATTAAATCTAATCTGCGTATCTACAGATCTACCTTCAGACTTTAAAAAAAAGAAAAGAAAAAAGAAGACATTCCCAGCGAAAGTGTGTACATGTATAGCTACGTCCTACGTCTCATGTGAACGCAGTAACAATGATATCACAAGTCATGTCTTCACAAGTTACTGATACTGTTATAAAGCTATTTCAACGTTTCTGTGATTATCACCTGCATTATTATTGCTGTTGGCATAGTAATGAATCAAATTTTGTAAAGACGTGTTCCTAAAGCGTGTTGGGTACTAGCATATTATAATCATATATATAAAACATAATCAGACATAAATTCGTAAGTATATCTGTATGTTGTTATGTAGGGCCTGCATTATGTATGACCACATTATTTAAAGCATGTATTTCATTGGCACATAATGCGTGACATATTGCACGTGTGGAGTACGTGCAAGATACAATATAATTCGTGCAAAGAAGGTAGCAACAGAAATGATCAAAAAACTGAACCCCATCGCACCCAAAGAGATGTTTTCATCAAGAAAATTTGCATTATAATGGCAGTCTTGATCACCTTACAATCAAGGCGCATACAGTATTAATGTATGCCTAATAATGTGTCATACGTCGCGATTGTGGGCTTACCTATAATTACAAAAATCGTATACAGAACTCACACTTGGCATAAATCAAAACTAATGAATCTAAATGTAATATGTATGTTTGAAAGTACACATGTGTACATTAATGTATTGATAATTATGTATATAATTATGTGCTTATTCTGTAGGCCTGTACATTAGTCTGATATGAGATTGCATAAAGACTTAGTAACCGATCTCCTATTTCGCACATATTAGGTTTGAGTGAAAAAGAAGAAATTTGCCACAAAGATACGGAATGTATTTCTCATTCCCTTTTATCACAAACGTTTTTTGCACAAATCTCTGACAAAGAGTTTAAAACGTGTGTTATATTTACTATGGTACTTTCAACACGCTCATTGTATATAGTAGGACATAACCGAAAATGAACTGTCGTTTGATCACTCGAATTAGCTTTGCTTTTTTACTTCTGAGTGCAACAATCTCCATTTTCAGATCCAGCTCATCCAGCTTTTCTCATTTTAAACATACAAGGGATTATCAAATCATTTCACCGTTAATGAAAAAAAAAAAAAAAAATAACCGAGACTCAGATTCGCCCCCAAGTCAAACGACAAGCACCGACGCCGTGCGAAATCAACAAAATATAAGGAGAGTATGTGATGAATTGTACGTTGATTCTTAATGTATGCAGCCCCCGCTGCGCGATTGTGCGTTTGGCTGCACACCATGCTGGATAACGTAGCAAACGCCTTCTCCGTGGACAGCACTCACACGTTGTATTCAGAGGCCCCTATCTCGTTTTACCTGCTGACGTGATATGAAAGCGGGGAAAAAACCTATAGAGAAGTTACTCGTATCTCTGCTAACTATATCTTTTAATTCGTAACTGTAAAGGATTGATTATCACGATTGTATGGCAAATCAGTTATGATGTAGTAAACTGGGGATATCTTGCATTATATTTTCAGCGCCAGTTGATATCAGTTTTAATATTTTGAAGCATTTTCAAACCAAAAAATTAATTATTGCAAGCAAGGGGCGGCGGAAACATGCACTTGAACAGATCCCGAATATTG
Organism: Diadema setosum; assembly: GCF_964275005.1. Taxonomy (NCBI): domain Eukaryota; kingdom Metazoa; phylum Echinodermata; class Echinoidea; order Diadematoida; family Diadematidae; genus Diadema; species Diadema setosum. The sequence goes on along the minus strand of NC_092685.1, from coordinate 35,099,629 downwards.
TGACTGGCTGAAGCAAAATATTATAAGGTCATCTATTCGTCGCTTTGTATGTTAAGGTGTATGATGTGAAAGTACACACATGCACACACAAATACACATAACCACGATTAATGTCTTAAAAAGATATTTACAAAATATGGTTTGAAGAAATGAAGACTTTTTTTCCGACAGAAAATTCAAATCACCTATTCGAGCTTATATGGACGAAATTACAAGGTGAAACAATGCCACTATAGAGGTGACTATAGTATCTTGTCTGAATCACGGAAACGAACATTTTCCTTATTTCAACCTTGAATGGAAAGGTCTGTTGTGCGAGTCATACAAAGTGGTGAAGAAAATCAACAGAAAATGTCAGCAGAATAAAGAATTTAGTAAATACTCGTTTATGAAGGAGGGTGGTATTTAAGACACTGATTGCTTAATGGCATTAGCCGCTGCAGTATTTCATGAAAATACATTGGTATTCAACACTTTACAAATAAAAAATAAAATAAAAATATGCAACTCTGACTTGCTAGAGCCATCACTCTATTTCATTCGTGGCATACAACAAACAGGTCCAGCAGTCTTCGCGACGGCTGTGTCAACCGTGACAATTTGAGACGTGACCTTATTTCGTTACATCTAATTTCCAACAGTCCCATAAACGTGAATACAAAGGTCAAGCTTCCCCGAGTAGTACAGAAGTTCCTACGAAACAAGAGATGGCTGTAGCCTACATACAGTCTCCTCCTCTCTCAGAATGAACTTAATATATCTGCAATTCCTTCTGTGATTGCAGAGTGGATACAGTATATGGATATAACCTTACAACGTAGAATCTAAAATCATACATACGCATTCAAGTATAACTCAAGTGGTCGTCATGTGCAAAGACAGTTCACACACACACACACACACACACACACACACACACACACACACATAATATATATATATATATATATATATATATATATATTATTCTGGTAATGCGATGATATTTAGTCCTACACTATTAATCAATTTAATAGATTATTTCCTGTCATGTGGCTAATAGCACTAGGATATTCAGTTTTCCATCTTTGCTACAACCCTATGAACATTAGTGTAGTAGACTTACCAACCCGCTATGCTGGATTTACAATGCAATGAGTGCAAGCCATTTGTGTATTATAGTGTACCAGTGGGCCATTAAATGTATTGCTTCTCTTCAGTCCCAATGAAGCTCTAAAAAATGAATGACCGAAAGCTTGGTTATATAGCACGTTGACCTAGTTACGTCCATTGAAGTTTCATTTCCCATTCTATCCCCCCCCCCCACTCTCTCTCTTTATTCATACATATACAAAATATGAGAAATGAAGAAAGAAAAAACGGTGCGTAGCTTGGAATTATTATTCCTCTTACTATTCCTCCATTTTTGGAAAGACAGCACGATTTGAAAAATTGGTATCCGCCGGGAATCGAACCCGGGTCTCTGGCATGGGACGCCAACGTCTTAACCGCTGCATACACGTACATACACGTGTGTGTGTGTGTGTGTGTGTGTGTGTGTGTGTGTGTGTGTTTTGTCATATATTCACACATATGCGTGCAATAAATGATGTCTCTATAATCTTAGAGAAAAGAGGTTTGACGATTTTCTGCAGGACGACTACCCCCTTAATTGCGGGAAAGTGTCCTCTTCTATATCGTCGTCATCAACGCACTTTATCATAAGGCATGATATCAATGTGGGATTGCTTTACCTGTAGTGATTATTCACGCAATATTGACGAACCTTAAGTGCTTAAAATGACAGCAATATTGTAACAGTACCTGAGCGGATGTCTTTGGGAGAACATGAAAAAATGACAATAGCAATAACTATCATTGCACAATACACGAAGTCAAGCCTCTGTAACGATTTAACCCGTTCCATACAGGAATCTGGTGGCCTGTGTACTAAGTCTGTGAGGATTTCAGTATGTAGATGCAGCTACACGATTTTGTGCTTGGGTAACCCTGATTTTAATGATGGTACTTGTTATAGCTCTCACGAAAAATTGTTTCTTGACACTAAAATAGGTCAAGCATCGCGTGAATTTAGCTTTAGTTGCACATTTTTCTTGTTTAAATACCTCTTTGCAAAGGCTTCACTGCCAAGACTCTTTGAAGTTGGTATAGTCCAACACATCCTGTCATCGACCAGACACAATGTCGTTATGTGCTTACAGACGGTCTGCTTCAATTCGGATTCGTAGAACAAACAGAAGAAGAAGAAGAAGAAGAAGAAGAAGAAGAAGAAGAAGAAGAAGAAGAAGAAGAAGAAGACAAAATCTGGTGATCCCGTGAAAGCACAGGAACCAAACAAAACACAGACCGACAGTCAGTAGGAGAAGTAGAAGGCACCTTGCTAATACACTCAGCAAGTCGACAGGCTTTGTCAAAGTCTTGTACGTATCACTTTCAATATCACTTTCAATATCAATACGAATATGTCAGACATGGCGCTCTCCAAGCTCGCCTGACATTTTGCAGAACCGCGGACATCGGTATACACTACTTCTGACAAAAAAAAAAAAATATATATATATATTTAATATGGATGTATATTACCGCAGAAAAAAAAAATCCCAAATAATCATCACCGAAGGAAAATCGTAACTAACGTGTTACATAAACATTAACTTTTTGCCGAAGGCAAAAGAGAGGACATCTGACGAACCAAATGTGTGTGTGTGTGTGTGCGCGTGCGTGTGTGTGTGTGTGTGTGTGTGTGTGTGTGTTTCCTTTTGTGTGAAAACGGTTCCGTGGACAGAAATTCCACTGTGTCAGAGTAATCGTCTTACGGTTTTGCAACCTTTCATCGCCGAGAGAATCTTGAGGCGCCTCGGGCCAGTGGACGTCAGTTAATGTGACGCTTTGCATACCGCATCTCGAAATTAAGCAGAATTCAACTCGGGGTTATACTTTTTAGAAAGTTACAAACCTGACAGAAGACGCTTCCCGATGTAATATTTGACTGTTTTTAATAAGGTACCTGCTCGTCAGGGATTGATGTCCTCCTGTGGTCTAGAGGTATTGTGCACCTCCCTCAGGTAAAGAAGGTGCTCTCCAGGAACCAACTGTCACGTGTTTTTACCTGAAATGATCCAGTATCGGCGTTCTTGAGTATATTCTTCATAGTCGCACAATGCAATTTAGAATCTCGAGTTGACTAAGAGATGAGACAAGAAAACCACCAATGACGAGTTTACTAAAGCGTACAGCAGCATGAGATGAAGATATCCTTTGAAATACCATCTATATGGGATGTTTTGTTTCCCCACAAATTGTAGAGTTGTAAAGAGTTGTAATAAAAAAAAATGATTGCCGCAAATATCTGTGAAAAGATATGAAACTTGTATTGCGGCCTTTTTTTTTCATTAGTTTGCTTGAATTTACTCAAGTATCATGGAGAAGAATTGCATATAGAATTGAATTGCGATTTGAAAATTGAATATGAACATGGAAATCAGAGCAGAAACCTGTTCTGATGACATTTACAAAACTCCGCAATGATTGCGATCTCAAACTGCAGATGATTGCTTTGTCTACCAAAGCATATATATAGATTTAAATAGTTTCAAAATTAAGATGTTTGACCTCACCGAAGCGGGCAGCTTTGTGCGTACATGAGCATAACATTCAATCCGTATAAAGATTATTTGGTAGAACCTTCACTAGTGTGGAATGTACGTCAGTGAGTGCGTATACAGTTCCCGGGCATAGTCACAGCACATTACACATGGTTTCCAGGCGTTATTCATCGACATATTTTACTTTATATAAACTACTATCTATCTTCATATTATTTTCTCCATTATTATGAACGAGCGCCAGGTAACACCTGTCTGTCTCCGTTGTCCATTCAGATTTCCTTGTGAAACTCTTAAACGAGAGTCGAATTCCAACGAATTGCCCACCACAAGTGTGGTGCTTTGTAACTAGAAATCCCGTCAAAGCTGGTGTAAGCACGTTTCACGATTCTTTAATCTTTCTGCACATCTGTAGATGACAAACAGACCTTTAAACAGTGCTCTACCGAGACCATAGAAGTTTAAAGCACGCGATGTTGTTTATGGAAACGGGCTCCTTCCCGCCTCCAAGTTGGGTTTATCTATGTAGGCCATACAACTGATCAAAAAAGGATGCAAATCGTGGAATAATACACTTGATTATGCAGTCGCAACTTCGAAAACAAAAAACTTTTTCCCCTTTGGAAGTGGTCCTAGTGCTGAAATACGAAAAAAGTGAAAAAGGAGAATAGATAGCCATTCCTTGTTCAAATCTATTTGAAGTTTTAAAAATGGAGCTTTTCAACGAACTGCCGGTTTCGAGATAGGGCCTATAATCCTCTCAGATATGACAGACAACTCACATCAACCCAGCCATATATATAGGTCGACTGCATCAAACTAAGTCAAGCCTATAAAAGAGAGATTTTCGGGGTCTAAATAAAAAACAAACAAACAAACAAAACTGAGACAAAAGAAAAAGCATCTCGGGCATTTGGGTCATGGAACATATATTTATAGATATTTATCTGCATGCATTTTCCACGACGGTTAATCCTGAATGGTACGAATGTGCAGGCATGGAATATTATAGCTTCAGAGTGATTTTGACTGTGCGTAAATTTCAGATGACAACAATGTGAATATCTCGTGGTATGCCCTCTTCCTTAGCAGGTACTAGTGTAATGTAGTGCTCAGGAAATTTCTCTATTCTACTCTTCATAATACAAATAATTTTGAGTGAAGTATTGACACGGGGCTTGTGTGCGTCAGTTTGTGTACAGCGGTTAGATTTACGCATAAGTTCAGTCGCCCGTACACACTGTGATAAATTCACTTTCATTCAAAGCAACCTGTACCAGATGCGCATGCTCAGTGATCCAAGCATGGCTCTCGTGAGGGAGCTTTCTTTTCTTTTCTTTTTTACACTCGTCACATGACCCAGACGTAACTTGCTGTGGAATGGAAAGGGTACCAACATGAAAAAAGCTGCTACACGTCTGAATCGGTTGCAAATCCTTTATCCAGACATCCGTGAGTGAAAAGAAGCGTGAAAAGGCAAGGAGGAGTCTTGTGAAGCGTAGGCAAACAGACAAGTGAAGCACTTTGCATTCCATCTCCATTTTACTCTGGAGGAGACACAACCTTTCTTAAATCTCCTTGTAATCGAAGTTCCAACCGTTTAATGCAACAAATTCATCACCTACCTAAGGAACTGCGTGTTCAGTGACCGTCGACGAAGGATGAGTTGAATAAACAATATGATAAAAGAAACGTGGCACTAGCATACAATGAATAGTCAGCAGTCTACAAATCGCAATACCATGTAATTGGAAATGCAGTCAGAATAAAAAAGGGCAATGAAAGTTGAATTTCGAATAAAAGGAAAGGAATAGATGGTTTAGTATATCATTTCTTCTTGAAAAATAATATTGCGATGTGAAAGTGGTCGCATTTCATATCAAAGGAGCAGGTCTAACCCATCAAGTGCCATGTGCGTGCTTCCGTCCCTTTACTCTTTTTTTTTTCTATCGTAAGTTCAATTCATTGAGTGGCCCACATCTCTACAAACTTGTCTTTTACGTGGCCCTCTCTCTTCTAAAAATGCAAATACTCTGATTTTTTTTACATGCATGTTTATTTCGTTATATACATTGTTATACATGCAATATATTGTCCGCTTGCTTTCTATGAAATTGTATCGAAAACAAAACGTGATATTGGAAATAAAATTTGATTTGAATTGATTTGAAGTCTCAGAAACAACAGTTTTGACCTTTTTTGCTGTATTTGCTTTACTATATTTTTTCAAGATGTATAGAGTAAAAAAAAAACCTTTCATTATTTTTAAACCTCTCTTGTTCATATACAGCAAATGTTATTGTCTAGTGTCCACTGCAGATTCTCAAAAGCCTTTATTTGCTAAAGCTATGACCGATCTATTAAAGGGATCGTATAGTTTTGGTTGAGCCTTAACTTCAGGTTTTTGGTGAGATAGTGAGAAACCTCTTATGAAATATGAAAGAGCATGTAATTCCAAGAGGTATTTAATATTTATTTTATGAAAATTGGTTTTTAAATGGCCGAGATATCCAAAATAGAGCAATCCTAATAAAGTGTGGGACCCACATTTTATAACGATCGTTTTGTTTTACTTTGTTTTTGGATGTTTCAGCTCTTCCATACCCGATTTTTATCAAATAAACTTTGAATTTCTCTTAAAATGGAATGCTCTGTACTATTTCTAAAGTGTTTTCTTGGTATCTCGCAAAAACGTTAAAGCCCAATGTTCATCTCTACCAATACTGTACCATCCCTTTAATTGACATCACATTGTAGAAAATGAAATTTCCGGTATACTACTCTCTAAAATGCGCTATCAGAATAGTCAATTTTTCTATAAAAACAGAATCTTGAAATATATTTTTCTTAATTGTAGTATACACATCTTCATATATAAATTTTCCTTTAATGATCTTCCTGGTGTTTTCTACCAAGTTTCAAAAGAAACTATGTACTCTGTCTACAACTATCCAACCCTCCAATGTGACGCTTATAGCACGCACTTGAACAATCCATTTCGCCCCCCTCAAAAAAAAAGAAAAAAAAATAAATAAATACAATACAATACAGCGTATTACGTAGCCTATACAGCCGGGCCCCGCGAAATATCGCTACTGGACCGATCCGTTATCTCCCCGCAGACCTCACAGGTTGGTTATCATTATCATCCTTTATGTTAATTAAGACAGCATTAATTGAATAGTTGCGCGGCGATAGTTAACTGACATTCTGTTCTATCATGTTCATGGATGTTGTGCTGTAACCCTACTGCTGTCCTGTTGTTGCCATGAAAATTAGACTTGAGCCTAGTTGTTTGCGCTTTCCAATTTCACAACCAGTGTTCTTCTTCCTACTCTAAATACTTCGGCAACAGCTGGCATTGTTTTGTTCTCCTCATTACAACAATCACTCTTGAATTGTTGGTGTACACGTGTTCTTCTTTTCCTAATACTTCTCCGTATCTTCTGAGAACCCAACTGCTTAGTTTTATGAATATTTCAATGGCACTAATACACTGCTGTACTATCAATATATCATAACAACCGTTAAGCTGCAGCATGACTGTGGTTATTTTATTTTCCTACAATCGAAAAGTATTTGAGAAGAATGTGCTATATCGCCGAGTATCATTGTCTTTTTTTTCTATTAGTTTGGTCCTAAGTTGTATCCATTTTCCATATTTTGTTCTTCACACACGGTTTCTACAAGAACCTGCGCTTATCAAGCTTACTTTGAAGTAGGTTAAGTGGTATTTCCACTAATAATATTTTCATTTAGATCCAAATGTTCATAGATTTACTGCCATGTTTAATTCTTTGTAGTAATGTTTTATCGTGCATCCAGATATCGTGCAGCTAGATATCACGCATCTTCTCTTTTGTTATATCTGGTGTATTCTTTATTGAGAAGTATGGAAATATATCGAAATGAAGTGAAATTTGCAAATTCTCGTTTATTCCTCCTGATTCTGTTCAGATTTAATGAACTGAAATTGATCCATCTAATCTTTGTCCGATTTCAGCAGATTTAAGGGAGACAAGATAATAATTCTGGAGTTTATTCCGCCGGATTTGATGGGTCAAATGTCTAGCCACCTTATTTGGCTATGATAAAGATGTAAACATACACAAACAAACATGCATAACCTATTATGCACCACTGCACGCACATTAAAACTGACACACCCACTCACAGTACGATGGTTTTCATCATTCGGACAGCACACGAACATGGTTGCTGACGTAAAAGGAACAGATTATGAGGTTAAATACGACGCAGTTGCAATGTACTCCTGCACTTGTTTGCATATTTAGGGCCTACACAGACACACACTTCGAGTGCATCAAGACCCTAGGAGGTGATTTGTCAATACACACCAAACAAACTTACTTAATAATTACATGGAAGAGCACCTAAGAGGTATCCCAAAATGTACTCCTTATTGGTTGTGAATTTCCTCTTTGATTTATTTAAATTAATTCTATACCCGGCGCTTAAGGAATTCATTCCCAAATGAACTCCGTAAACGCCCTTTACGTGCACGTTACAAAATTATCAAAGCCGTGCAATCGTGACATGCATGCTACGTAACGGCGTGTGTAACACATCTAATGGTGTTTTCAACATCCCGTCAGATTTCGCACCTTTATAGACATACACACCTGTATGCCTATGCGATACTGGTATATGCATTATAATAAAGCTGATCGCATGTGTGGTATATATCGGTAACATAATGACATAGTGTAGATATTTGATCGTGCATCAAGCACTGATTGTGCCGGCGCCATGTTACCAAGTTTCGAAGTTTTATACCAACTCATACATGCGTAAGAAAACGCTAGGCAGCTCGTAGTGCATCTCGAGCTTCAACCCAGGCTCGGTGACACGACATTGCTCTTTCGACAATTGCTCCATACTTTCTCCATGGACTTAGGGTTAGGTTTGTGATAGAGGTTTTAGGTTTAGTTTGATGTGAGTATTATTATCAGGAATATGTTTGTGGGTAGAATTTATGTTTGGATTGGCCTGCAGATATTTCATGGGAGTGATCTTGTCGCTGGAGCAAATAAATAATACCATGGAACTCCCTCACTCGGCCAATCGCGCCCGTGTGCTCTTGGCTACAGCTACTGGCCAAGCTGGCCAAGCCATCGCGCACATTTGTACTTATACTACCAAAGAGATCTCTTTGTGTTTACACAAAGATTCACACGAATATATCCAATCCGTGCGATCGACGCATGTCGATATTGCCTGTCAACTGACGCATTCAAGATGCATTCACTTAGTGGAATTGAGAATATTTTTCTTTTCATTATTTCTACTCGTGAAGAGCTTCACACTCTCATATTTTGAGTAAATATGATTGAAACGATGGTCTTCACTGTAACAAATTAACATAAACTGACACACTTCAAATGTTGCGCATGGTATGTTAACGTAACTGTAAGCTGGTTGACATTACACGGTACTAAAACCTCACCCTATTCTCAACAAGTGGACAATAATATTCGACAGGGCAGTTTCAAGAATTTTGCGCAACTTACGCGACATAAGGTGCTGCGCAATTTCCTTCCCTTACTAATTGGATCTATTTTGGCCGGCAGACATTGTCGTTCTAGAATTTCTATTTGGCTACTGAGAGGATGCCATCGTTGTCATTCGGTACTTGCAGAGAACATGTAATTTACATACATTTCCTTTAAGGAAGACGACTTAATTATAGCCCGAGTCCACGACAGAGCGCTGACGAAAAAATCTAGACGTTTTCTGTCTCCATTTTGTTTCTTCTTTTTTTTTTTTCATTCTCAAGCTGGCAAAAGCGTGCTGAGTGTCGCGTGCATCACCCGAGATATAATTTGTTTGTACTGCGTTCATGTGATGCCTCAGTGTAACTCTATGCGTAATTTCTAATATCTAGATTGGAATGCACCGGGTCCCACTCTTCCCAGTGCTGGTGGCATGGTATGGGGGGGGGGGGGGGTAGGGGTAACGTAGAAAAAGAAGAAATAGAGGAGAAAGAGGAAGAAGATGGACGAAATTAAATTTTAGCAGCAGTGTCTGTGAATGTAAAAACACATTCTTTTCGTAGACCCTGAGAAAACTTGCAATGCACATTCCAGGTAAAAATTCTTCATTTTAATCTTCACCTTGGAGCACCAGCCCCCGATGTGCAGACCTTTCTATTTGGCTCATTACATTACCCTGCCATTGATACAGCTGCGGTTCCAATTGAGATAAATGCTTTCGGCATGAAAATGAATGCGAGCGGGCACTGGAAAGAGCGTTTGAACGCTAGTACGTTTCAAATTGAATTGGGTCAAACATGTGAATGAAATATGTAACGCAGCCTTGCGGTTCATTCATATTGCATGTCTCCAGGACCACGGGGAAAAATCCACAACTCGCTGCTGTGCACAATGTCTGTCATTTAAGTAGTTATGAATGAACGACAAGGAAACGAAGCAGCCTATCTTAAATGGCTTAAAATCTTAAATTTCTCAGCAATACGTATTTTGTTTGAATATATCATAGCATTGATATTCGACCTCACACAGTTAACAAAGGTTGGACATAAATTCGCATGCTATAAACCTGATTTCGATTTTGTAATTTCATACTAAAATGGTAAAAACCATATTAAGCCCTGTCTTAAGAAACCTTACCCCCAACAACGTCGGGACAACGTCCGGAGAACAAAATTCCTCGCCTCGTGCAATAAAACCAAATGAGAGAACGAGGGGTACCGTTTTAACAGACATACACCGGAAACCTTCCCCGGGTAGGTTTCCATAACAACCTACCCGTAAAATGCACGTGATCGGCGAGCGGTGTGTCATTCTGCATGCGTGTTGAGTGTATCAAAGATATGTTACCACGAAAGCGTTTTAACAGAAGGGTTGTCGGGCAGTGTCGAGATACTAGTAATTACCCTAGCTGGCCAGGGTAGAATTTGGCAAATGGTTTCCGCGACAATGTCCAAGCAACATTTTGCTTGAACCGTTTTGACAGGCAGGATAAGAAAAAAATCCCGGACGTTGTCGTGGTAAATCTGGTCTGAGAGGCTCTGTTTAAACGGGTGCACGTCACGAGACCGTCACCCACGACGAGTCATACAAGCCATGAGTCATACAGCCAGTGGCGTATCTAGGGGGGGGGGGGCAAGGGGGGCACGTGCCCCGGGCGCCACTCCTTGGGGGCGCAAAAAAAAAAACGAAAAAAAAAACGAAGAAGAAGAAGAAAAAAAAACGAAGAAGAAGAAGAAGAAGGAAAAAAAAACGAAGAAGAAGAAGAAGGAAAAAAAAAAAAACTCGCCCGGAAGGGGGAGGGATAATGGTGGGGGGGGGGGGGGGGGAGCAGAAAACCAAATCAAACAGGATAAAAACAAAACATGATGGTGATGCGGACAAAATGACAATGTTTATTGTGTTCACACAAAAATTCCATGTTCTGTGAGCTGAAATCAAAAAATTTTCGGCTCGCTCGCTGCGCTCGCTCGCCAAAATTTATATAAAAAAGAAGGTAAGAACAAAACGTGATGATGACAAAATGACAGTGTCTATTGTGTTCACACATGTCATTTTATATCTAGCACGCAAAATGTTTCACGGAGCAGCGGCTGCAATTTCTTTCGTTCTGAAGCGATCGCCAATTGGATCAAAAGAAGGCGCCAACAGGGGGGGGGGGGGGCGCAAAAAAACCCCAAATCAAACAAGATAATAACAAAACGTAATAAAAAAAAATCCTCAGTTTGTTGGTATAAATCGTTATCTATAAGGCCGTCACTATATCTTGATTAGAATTGTAAGATTTAATAAGCAAAAATGACAAGAGTTTCATGATTTGTAAGCTGAAATACAAAAATTTTCGGCTCGCTCGCTACGCTCGCTCGCCAAAATTTGTATAAAAAAAAGAGAAGAAGATAAGAACAAAACGTGACGATGACGCGGACAAAATGATAATGTCTATTGTTTTCACTCATATCATTTTATATTCAGCAGGAAAAAATTTACACGGAGCAGCGACTGCAATTTCATTCGTTCTGAAGCTATCGCCGATTGGATCAAAAGAGGACGCCAACGGTTTCGAACATACGAGGGAGGGGGTGCAAAAAAAATCAAACGCAGAAATATACAAATTTCGGCTCACTCGCTCGTACTAATTTAGAGTATTTTTCAAGTCCTCAGTTTGTTGATATAAATCGTTATCTATAAGGTCGTCACTATAATTGTGAGATTTAATAACAAAAAATTACAAGAATTCCATGTTTTGTAAGCTGAAATACAAAAATTTTCGGCTCGCTCGCTGCGCTCGCTCGCCAAAATTTATATTAAAAAAAAGATAATAACAATACGTGATGATGACGAGGACATATACACAGTACAAATTTCAGCTCACTCGCGCGCACTAATTTAGAGTATTTTTCAAAGTCCTCAGTTTTTTGGTATAAGTCGTTATCTATAAGGCCGTAACTATATCCTGATTAAAATTGTAAGATTTGGTAAGCAAAAAATGACAAGAATTCCATATTTGTGAGCTGAAATACAAAAATTTTCGGCTCGCTCGCTGCGCTCGCTCGCCAAAATCTATCAAAATTCATTACATTTAAATCACCCTCAAAAAGATCCCTTTTAAGTGCTTGAAAAAGCATCATGTGGACTTAAAGTCCCTACCGGGATGGGGATGGGGTTGAACACTTTTTCAGAAATTTGGGGGCGCAATTTTCGTGCTTGCCCCGGGCGCTGTTTTCCCCAGATACGCCACTGCATACAGCCCAGGAGTTTTACAGCACAAGAGTCATGAAGCCCATGAGTTGACACTAAGCAAACATGGCCCAAGACACCAACACATTAAAGGGTGTGTACAGTTGTGGTCGCAGTGAGGATTTAGCTTTTAACGTTTTGCGAGATATTCAGAAACCACTCTATGAGATGTCAAAGAGCATGCAGTTCTAAGGGGTATCAAAAGTTTATTCGATGAAAATCGGTTTTGAAATGGCTGAGATATCAAAAAACAAGGTGAAACAAAGAGATCCTCATAAAGTTGTGGTATGTCGCCTTTTATTATTGTCACTTTTTTGGATATCTCAGCCATTTGAAAACCAATTTTCATCAAATAAACGTTGAATCCTTCTTAAAATTACATGCTCTTTCATATTTCATAAGAGTCTTTTCATTATCTCACCTAGGAATGTTCAAAACATGAATCCCCATCTCAACCAGTACTGTAACAGTCCCTTTAAGCCCCGTATTGTGGTCGAAATCGTGAGCTGTTTTTACCTTGTGTCGAACTCGGCCTCATTTTCCTAGTGTCGAACCCATGGGCTTTAATGACTCGTTGGCTGTATATGACTAATGGACATTTTTTTCAACGTCGAACTCGTGGACTGTATGACTCATGGGTATCGGTCTCGTGGGATGACCCCGTTTAAACGGTACTTAATACAGATCTGATTAGATTGAATAGAGGTCGATAACAACACGCTAGTCAAAATGAATCTAATATTATGTAATCACATAAATGAATATAATAAGATCATGTACAAAGGCAAAGCTACATTGTACACTTTGTACAATCATGTGCCTTCTCACTCTTTGGTAAAGTTGACATCAGTAGAACTTACATAATAAGATATATATATATATATATATATATATATATATATATATATATATATATATATATATAGTTATATATAGTGCGAGAGATCGTTCCTGATATATATATAGGCCTATGTCAAACAGACAAAATGGCGCAACAGTGTCTTGGGATTCTCAATCAATTTTCCAATGATTTCATTAAACTGAACATCGGTTTGAACCACTTTAAAAAACTGGTGTGCAAGCAAACCTTAAGTAATTTTTCTTCATAGAAATGAAATTCAAAAGAAAAGAATGCAGACTGTTCATCAAATTATTGTTGACAGTGGCTTAATCAAATATAGCTCTATTTGTATAATGTATGTGAGCATCACTCATCTTTTAAAATCAATTGTTTGTAAGCATCTATTCATGCGTTCATAGTCTCTTCTTCAATGTAATCAAATTCCTTCTGCAATTCAGTCTTTTGACTGCGACAGATGGATACCTTCATGAAAGTTACCATTTTATCTATTTATATAATTTTTCACAGATTTTATAATGTTCTTGTTTGATACAAATCAAGTAGGAAGCATATGAAATAATGATAGTAACGCCTCATTAATGCGCATAGTAATGCGTCCGTGACCACAACCCCTGGTTTGTATTTATTTTACATGCCTAGTCTATGTCCGATTGTGACGACAATTCTACAATTCTAAATTTCCGTTTATTTGATTGTACTCTCCAAAAGTAAATTTAAACATAACATTTCACCTTAAATCACTGCTGAATACCTCTTAACAAGAGCCAGTTTAACAATTTCAGATGTTTTTGAGCGCTCGTACTTCAACGCTTACAATATTGGCCGTATGTTTTCTCATAATCAGTCTTTAGATTAAGATGAAAATAAAAAAAAAAGGTTCTAAACGCCGCACTTCATAGGTTGGCACCATAAACAATTAGGCCTCCGATGCATTAGGGTTGTTGGTCAAACTCCACCAGTACCACATATAGTGGGAATTATAGTTGCAGTTCACGACTGTCTTTTCATAACCAGTATTTTATTGAAGGCGGCTATGATATACAGCTAGGGAAGTCACATTTTATGGCAAGAACACAGGTAATAAATGGTATCCAGCCCCGAGACTGACACACTGGTAAACCAAACGACTTTCTGCTCCATGCCATTAACCCGTCGCTCACAGCCCATCTCTTAGGCCATAGTTACGGCTATATGGATGTTTGGAAAATATTATGGTCGTTTTAGCAGAATCTCTGGCTACAGCAGTTTCCTTGGTTGATAACAGTGGGTGACGATCTCGAACGAATGGAAAGGATACTTGTGTACTTAAAAGGCAATGTTTCTGAAATGTCCACGTACTTATATATATATATATATATATATATATATATATATATATATACATACATATATTTATAGGCCCTATATATACAAGACATTGAACAACACAGATAGAATTATTGATCCTCGACTTGAAAAAAAAGAGCGTATAAGATATTTAAAGATGTTCAGAATAATCGCATTTGTAAATTGTACATAATATGTATATTGCTCGCTCGAAATAAGGGCCATTGAACTGAAACTGAAATTAATACTATAGATTAGATGATTTTCAAGTGAGTTCAGGCTCTCTCGCTCCTAAACAAGACATTAACAATATCTGCATTTATATGATTCTATTGTTTATATCGTCTATCGTTCATATACATTATATGGCATATATAACGTCACTGTTTCCGTGCAGTTTATTCCTTAGTTTGTCTAATGGACCATAATTATCTCAGAATTGCTACCCGGATTGAGGGAGAAAGAAAGCGAGACAGGCAGACAGACAGACAGACAGAGACTTCGTGAATCTTTTGTATGCCGAGGCATTTTGTCGAACGGGAAACTTATGCACCACCTTCGCCATAATGTTCGAAAAATGCACTGTGGTGTGCCTATAATGGGTCAAACGAGCGGGCAATTATCGAAAATGACGTTCGGGGAAAGAGCCATGATCAAGCTGCTATTAGGCTCGGACAGATCCTACAGCAATCCCGACGAAACGCGACAAGCCTCAACCTTCTTAACTAGGGACACTTTGGCTTCATGTGAAGCGTGAAGAAGGAAGACAAGAGGACTCCAATAAGCGATGTCCGTGGCAATTAGCATCATCAGTCAGGCCGAAATTCTGATATACGGTGATTTAATTTTGTTCGCTCAACCAAGGCACGACTGATGGCCGACCAAGTGGAATGACAAAAAAGTATGCACGCGCCAAGTTAGTAGCTACTCAGTGGAACCTTGGTCTGGTCGGGCTGAGTCGCTAGCTGAAACATGACGAGTTGAGGGTAAGTAATGCAGATGAGCGCAACTATCAAGTTGTTGAATATGTTTTCTGTGGTAGATTCCGAAAGCAGAAATCACAGAAAAGTATCTGAGTGAAATTTAACCCAGACATATGCTTGGATTGGGTTAATGTAGAAATATTAGTGGAACACATAGGGAAAGTTTGAGGAAAATTGGACTATCCGTTAAAATGTTTTGATTTTTTTTTTAAAGTTTCGATATCGCCGTCGCTGCATAATAATAATGATAAATGATAATAAAAATAATAATAATGATGATGGTAATAATGATAATAATAATGATAATAATTTTCATGAATGTACATTCTGGTAGGCATACTCTAAGATGTAATTTAAACTTGCTTAAATGTGTGCATGTATAGGCCATACAGGTTGACCACATTAGTGGAGAAGTTTCTATATGGTATATCTACAGTACATGCATATGAAAGCAAATAGCTCTACCAATCCAGAATGTTCTAGGAAGTGCCTACATATTTGGCTAAGCGATGCAATACATACACTGTCCATGTAGCCCAATGTGATTGGTAGTTATTTCTATGAATGGTGTTATGCACATAACTAGACAGTACAGAGTCAGCTAGGGTTTCTGGAAGGCTCTTGAAATCACAGGTACGTATCCCCAGGTTGCACAGAATTACAGAACCTTCGGGAAAGGGTGAAGGTACCTATATAAGCCACAGAAATTCTGAAGTATGCAGAGTACTCAACACCTCTGCTTTGAGAGTTACGTCGCTTCTGGCTCTGAAGTGACTTGTTTCTAGTCAGTCATGTGTTACCTGCTGATCTACTATGTTTCTGATTTTGTTGACATAAGGCCTGGGAGACATTGCTTGGGAGAAATATTACCTGCGGAGAACTGATTTCCCATACGTTGGTGACCGACTCCATTTTCATGTCTATGGACATTGCTACATTGAAGCTGTGACGGGCTGGGCTCCTAGCTGGATCATTTGCTGGATTATCATTCGAGCATCGACTGGACGCGGTCGTCATAACGTCTGGATTCTACACGTGTCGCTGTGGATTTATACGTAGGATCTATATTTTGGATTACAGTAACCTGTGCTTATTGATATACGTTTGAGGGATCATTTCATCGATGCATCGAACATCATCTTTGAACGTTTCCAGGGGATTACAAGGAACTTGCGATGTTTCCATCTTGCTGTAAAACATGTGTAAGTGATTGCATTGGTGTTCTGATGTATAAGTAATTGTGTATCAATTATAATGATTGACAAGTCTGTACACAAAATATAATTGTTAACAAACCACCTGAACATTAGCTTATTGGTTCTTTTGTGCGATCATTCTCGGTGTGACTTTGGTCGTAACATAATAATAATGATAATAATGATAATGTCTTACTTATCCAGGGCAGGCTCTTAGTGTTGCCATTGCTCTACCAGAGAGCTTTGTCTTTATCATTACCCCATAGCAGGGTTAGACGCCTGAGTCGAGAGGGACATGGTTGGTCAAAACATCTTGTTCAAGGACGTAAGCAATGGGCGGGAATTGAACTCGGGTCCCCCGATTGGGAATCGGGAGTCGTATCCACTATGTCGTAGCGCCCCAACTAGGAAGGATAATATAAATAATAATAAGAAGAAGACCACAGCAATTCGTGGTATCACAGTAGGACAACAATAAAGAAAATGGGAAGAGAATTCAACATTGGTATTACTTTCATTTTTCTAGCATAATGAAAAAGCTTTTGGCTTATCCCGTTCAGAAAGCAGGGGGAATTATTTTCAACTTGGTACTTACGTCAGTAACAAGTGAAAGGAATGTGAATTTTTAATTAAAGAAAAAATAAATTTCACAGAATTTTCTTTATATTTTCTCTAAATTGTTGGCCTACTGTGACATCACAAATTGTTGTGCCATACGATCACGGTATAAAACCTATACAAATTCGAAACTTTAGAACGGATTGTTCGATTTCCTCAAACTTCACTGTGTTCTACTAATATTTTTGAATTTGCGCAATCCACATGATATGTTTGGGTTTCTTTCCACTTTAATCATGTCTATCAGACACATATACAACAATGTAATTGTGCAGACGAATCCACTTATATTGTTAAGTAAATGAGTAAGAGAAGGGAAAGAAAGGACGAGACGTTTCTGTGTCGTTTTTTGATTGTTTTTTTTTTGGTTTTGTTTTGTTTTGTGTGTTTTTTTTTTTTTTTTTTACAAATACGCCTTACAGGCAATGACGACTACATCCCTGGAAATAGTATTTTTAGGTTGTTCTTGGATTAAGTCAATAAGTTAAATACAATGTATCTCCACTGTTGGAGTTTGTTGATAGACATCTCTCTCAGAACATTCTAATCCAAATATGCCCACAATAAATTTTCATCCCCACGGAGATTTGCTCAAGTAGGTCGTCTGCTCTCCAGCTAAAACCCCGGGTGTTCACGATACCATTTACATTCTTCGAAGACAAGCCATCCTTCTAAATCCTCTGTGCTATCGCTGTTTTGACAAATCTGCTTTGGCGCCAACCTGAAACAAATGTTCTGATATTTGTTTTGGACTAATCTTTCATGGAAATAAGGAAAGTTTGAATGACTTTCGGTACAGTATTAGAAAACACGTCTTGCGCTGATAATGTCCAATTAACAAATTAACTAACGCACGCTAGTATGTATATGAAGCCCACTAGCACACAGGTGATATATCGAACGTACCCGCGCTATTGAAGTGTCTACATCCGGCCAACGGACGCACCTGCTCGATATCAATCCATAAGACCTATCGGGTTGACTGTCTCTACACCCTTCCTCGCGTCATAATTGCGTCTTCATTAAAATGAACAACGTGTTGACAATAACGGCGACGAAGGTAGCCAACATGGATGCAGCATGGTGGGAGTTGAGTAAATGAAAGTAATGATTTTTCTCCCCGCCGGCTGAGCAAGTTTAAGATTTCTGAATACTTGATGAATGATGATAAAGAAACTTTCTTTCTCTCATAATTATCCCCATTCTGGCATGGTTTTACCGCGCACCAATTTATTACAATTTCATTTTTTTTTTTACTTCGTATTTGTGACATTACTGTACCGACAAGCTAAGCAGAAACTGAAGAATACATTTAAACACTTTAATGCCAGATTCATTATAACCATAGGACGTTACTTTATCATCCTTTATCATAATAAAGGGAGATGTTTGGCAGTTGAAATGATTCAGATGGTATAGCGTATATGGCAGAACATTAGAAAGGAAGTCATAAATTGTGACAGAATGACAACAAGCAAACTAAAGCCCATCAATCTTGATTTTGTTATGCTGTACAGAACGGACATTGCACCATTGCACTCTTGCTATAATGGTACCTATATAGTCATCATCGTATTTTCTTTGATGAACGATACATGTTGAAAATCACCATGGTAAATGATTCACTTAAATGTACAGCAATGCTTTTCTCGATGATGAAAAAACAAATACGAGCAGGTGTCATTCTACACATAAAAGAATTCCATGTATCTGCTGTTCAGGACACAAGTTAAGCAAAACTGAGTACAATAGAAAGAGACCATTATCATACGTAGATGCTTGACGAGGATAATGGTCCTCCCACGACCACCTTTTTTAAGGAAAAAAATGGCACAGAAATGTTAAATGATCAATAGCACGCAAGGACAATAGAAACTGCATTAGGCGAATGCTTTTCATCAAACAATCCTCTTATGCTTATTCATAGTAATACGTGAAACAGAACGATTAAAATTAATTATCTCACTTGTATCAAACTTGCATTCGTGCTGTTATTAATCATTGACGTCAGAGAATGTTTGTGGACGTATGTTGGGTCGTCTAGCGCTGTGGTACAGCAACATTTTGAATTTCTGGCAGCTGGCACAACATGCACATTGCCTGTTATCTGTAGCACTGGCCCAGTGACGCTGTGTCGTGTGGGATCTGCGTTTTCTTTGTTCTTTTATAGCAGAATCTGCCCACACACACAAAGATATACGTATGTATGTTTGTATGTATGTATGCATGTATCTATGTATGTATCGATATGATATATAATGTGTGTATGTGTTTGTAGTATATAGTTTCCTCGAGTGTGTTTGTCCTATTTTCAAACACACGTTTCACAATAAATACAATTACACCTTCACTCACAGGTACCGCGGCTGAATATGCACAACCTCACGCCATACACACAGTAGTTTCTGCACCAATTGCATTTGCCACCATTTCTCTCTCCTGTTCTCTCCCCCCCCCCCCTCTCTCTCTCTCTCATTCCATCTTTCTGTACTACTCCTCCTAGCATGGCAGGAATACACGTGACTCAAAATATAGAAATAATCAGGATTGCACTGGCAGAACTGAGCTACCTCTTTACTGAAAAGCTGCCTTCATGCCCACTCTTACCGACACAGGAAGGATCAGCAAACTCGAGTGAACATGACAGAAGTAATGCAGCGATGATTATTGTGTCTATCAGAAAGATCTTTATCTCACATAGTGACGACTGAGGTCAAGTTTGAAAGAGAGATTGAGAGAGAAAAAGAAAGAGGGAAAGAGGGAGAAGAGATAAAGTGCTGGAGAGGAAGAAGCAGGAGAGGGAACGGGAAAACACGATGAAAAGGAGAATGGGATCGAGACAATGAATTGTTTGGGATGGTGAGAACTTTGAGAAGGAAGGGGAAAGAGATGGTGTCTTTATTTCTTGGCGCTGAATGATGAATAGGCGCGAATAAAGGCAGCCTCAATGGTCCCGTTATTTTCAGGGGCATCTGTCATGTCGCCACACGATTAGTCTTTCGCACGCATCTGTATGGAGATAGTGGCGTTGTTTCGAGTCTTCTCAAAACATCGCTGCCACGGTGGGAGGAAGGTGTGGATATTGACACAGTGGACGTGTTTCCCCTACCACAGAGTCTTTGCGGTGGTAACATGCATGAGCATTCATGACTTCATCTACAAGGGCAATATGCAGGGATGCGGCGCAACGGAATGTTCAGATTCTTAGCTTATGGCTTATTATCAGCTTTGCCTTCTTTTCCACCATAAACTGGTTTCTCTGATAGTCGCTGTATCTGGTCTATTCATTCTATGAATCTGTAGTAGGTTCTATAGGACTATAGGTAAAACATACACACACACACACACACACACACACACACACACACACACACACTTACACAATACAGATGCAAATGTACATATTACATTTATAATCTTATGTAGGCCTACTTTATTGAAAGTCCATAATTATAATAATGATATTATGCTGGTAACATTGGGTGTATGTTCGAGTACTTAATCCTCCACGACATGTTTTACTCCGTAATTTGAACATTGTTAGATATGCATGAAATTATATTTTCTTTACTTTGAAATAATTAGGGTTTGAATAAAGATGACGTAGGGGGCCCACACTTATTCGCCATATATTGAGTGATCCATGTATTACAAGCCTAGCTTTTTAGTGGAGTATTCTTTTTCCATATTATACCCTACCTTCTTTATTGTTATCCTCCAAAGCATGCATAGTGTTCTTAGTTATACTACTTATATGATATCTTATCACATGCGAATCACTTTTCGTTTTGTATTTCTTTTTTCTTTGATTGAAATTAATTGATAAATGTGATTATTTCACGGATGTTTTACATAGTATTATATTATATTATATTATATCATATTATATTATATTATATTATATTATATCATATTATATTATATTATATTATATTATATTATATTATATTATATTATATTATATTATATTATATTATATTATATATTGTTTCACTCCTTGTTGGATGGAAAAAAAAAATAAAAGCTAAATTGAATTGAATAATGACATGCACTCATTACTCCAGCGTCTGCAAACATACTTTATTGTAAATTGCATTAATTTCACGTCACAAAAAAGCAAGACGAACAAATCCACCTCGACACCCATTTCATTGAATGATTGATCTTTTCATGTATCAATGGAGTATGTTTGATTGCGTTCTCCCCAATGTTGATGATGTATCAGACTCTCCCGATTTCTTGGCCCCTTATGTTTTCAACAAAGTGTCGCAGTGAAAGTGAAATCCTGATCAGTATTTAAGAAAAGAAGTGTGAATCTAGACTATTGGGGATATTGGGGCGTTACTCTTTTTCTAAGTACGAATCAAATGAATTCGGAAAGGATGTCCAATATATAGAAATATTGAGACAATATTATATCATTCTTCCCAAGATGACAGAAGCGTTCGGATTAAAAAAAAAATATAATATATATATATATATATTATATATATATATAGTGTGAAAGGTGTGTTTTCAGTTGCTAAACCCCTGGGCCGTTGCATCTTAGTAGTGTGTAGGTGAGAATAAAGAAGAGGCGGTAGACGTAGCATTTGATCCTCACAATTTGATTTTACTTCTCGAGTTTTCGGGCCCTGCCCTTTATCAAGACTGAGGACAAATCGGACAAATACATAACACATATTTGTATCTATATGTACATGTGTGTGCGCAGATGTTTAGTTATACATGTTTGTACGTTTATATGTATGCTTGTTTGTGATTGTATGTATGTATATATGTAAGATTGACGCATATATACATTCCTATTAGTGTTGTTATTTTCTGCTATCTCTGCCTCTATCATTGTCGTTATTATTTTCACTATTGTCTTGATCATCATTATTATTTTTTTTTTGTATATAATATCCATGTTATGTATTTGTCCGATTTGTCCTCAGTCTTGATAAAGGGCAAGGCCCGAAAGCTCGAGAAGTAAAATCAAATTGTGAGGATCAAAAGCTACGTCTACCGCCTCTTCTTTATTCTCACCTATATATATATATACATATATATATATATATATATATGATCAAATATAATACTTTGACAGAACGGATCGATATAAAGTAAAGTTTATCGATTGTATCAATGATTGATTCAGTGAAGTTATACGATGCTGATACATGAATTAATTATTAATTACCCCAAAGTCCAGGTTGCATTATATGCTGTGGTGAGAGATTTAGTTTAGATATTCTTTGCGACGCATTATTGGCGCAAACATTATCTGACAGAATAGTACGCGTAATACTGGATACTAACATGATATAAAGGGACGGCATGCGCCATATACTCAATCTAATAGCGTATCAATCCAGGTGATGTTCATAATTCCGGACGTTTATTATAATCCAAAAATGAAATAAGGTTTGTTATTCCGAATATTAGTTTTTCCGAAACATACAAATTCCGTATATACCTAGATGTACGTTAGTCCGAAAATGAAATAAAATTCCTAATTCAGAACGTTCGTTAATCAGAAAATGGAATAAAGATCCTTATTCCCAAGGTTCGTTGATCCGTAAATATAAAGTTCATTATTCCTCACCTTCGGAATAACAAACTGTAACCATCAATCCAGTGTAAGTAAATCTTCTATCTCACACTGTAGATATGCAGCCACCATTGAATATGTCATTGCGCTTAATGCTATCAATCCGCCATGAAATTGAACTGGTAGAGTATTCATTTAACTGCGCTTATATGAATTTCCATTAGCTTATGGTTCATCAACTCACCACATTCTTTCATTGACATGTATTGTGATTACAAAAAAACAACAACAATAAGACAAAGTTCAGCTATCATGAGGGAAAAAATGATAATCATAGTGTGTGGATACAAAAGAAAAAAGGGATAGCTCATGCTTGGAAACAAAAAAAAAAAAATGTGATCAATAGTTTGACTAACTATATCGACAAATCTCATAAGGAAATCATTTTCTAATAAAATTATGATGCGTTACTTGCCACGCTGGACGTGAGTCTGCTGGCATAGAATGGAGCGGAGTGCTAAAGATGGCGGTTGTCGATTTGAGGTTTATGATAACTTTTCTCTCTGAGTAAAAGATAATGAATGGCCTAGACACCACATCAGAGATTTTTGTTTCTACTGTAAATACATTTTATTTGCTGTTTACTTGTCAGTTTTCTCTAATTGTAAATCGACCCTTACATACAACAATCTTGTTTAAGTACAAATGTCGCTCGCATTGCTTGTCATAACCTGATACTGCATGACAACAGTTAAGTGCGAGCAAGGGTCGTCTACTGAGCAGTGCTGAGTGTCAAAGTTCAGTGGGAAAATCACACCCTGCGGATATCTGCGTGTGAGCTCTTACGCCAATTCATTTAGCTTCAGAGTTACCATGACTTACAGGTGAAGTGTGACTGCAGATAGAGACCAATATCCTTCTTGATCTTGATGTAAACACTCGCCAGCGTAAAATCCTATTTCAACACTTCTCTATGACCACACATATGCCACGCCACTGCCAAGAAGAATGAAACCCATTATCGATGCACGCACATGTGCTCAAAGGCAACCTGCTCGTACTCGTAGGATTTGAGACTACCGCCGCATGTACCATTTTTATCAAGCAATGAGCTGTGCATGCAATAGTTGCCGACTACGCTTGCAATTAAGCAAGCCTCAATGTGACCTGACTGTGGCTAACGTTGCTAACAGCCACTGAACTCATGAAATTATTTCCATTGATCATTTTGCTGCCCATTCTATCGAACATTCTCGAACAGCAGCGACATGAAAAAGCTATCACACAAATTTACGAAAATTCAGCATCATAGCGGCATGAGTCTGAAAGGCTATCGTTTCTCTAGATTTTAATGAATGAGTTTATTTTCATTCTAATTTACTGATATTTATCTCTCTTTGCTTCGAGTAAGAACATTGTGCAGTTATAGTGGCAGGTGAGTTCTTAATTTTGTCAAGTGCGAACATGAAAATCTTCGAACTCAGCCGATAGTTATCGAAGCGTCGTAATGACATTGTAACATTAATTCTTACGTGACGTACAAGATGTGTTTTCATGGGATCGATGAAATATTCTAAGATTTATCATGGCAAATCCCCCTCTCAAGAAAAAAGAAGTTTGTGTTGTGATGCAATATTTGTAAGGTGCCGCAATATTTTAAAAAATGCCGTGAAAGAATAATGCCGATAATCTCCCTGCATCGAGATGACATAAGTAGCCAACACACGTCGGTTTATTTCAATCATGATAACTGCAGAGGCTGTATAGGTAATCACACTGCTTGGCAGCGGCACCAGGCAAAACAATGTGATTCGGCAGAAGCGACAAGTCCTTGTCGCGTCTGCTGTGACGCTCCTCAACGCAGCCAATAAGACGACAGCGCAAACCGCAGCAACGTTCCGCAAAACATCCTTTTGGTATATATCATCATGGCAGACAAGAAAAATGGGGAAAGACCGATGTAGTTCACCATTCTAAGTGTGATACGAGGAAAAAAAAAAGGGGGGGGGGGGATGGAGGAGGTATTTTGCTAAATTGAGCCTGCAACGAGAATTTCGTTATACCCGTCTTCAACTAGCCACAACATTATTTGTCACTGATCCGCTCTGTGTAATCAAAGCAGTAAATTACTCGCGAAGGTAGAACCAACCACATACATAATTATCTCAAACACAGGTGGTACTCAAATAAATTGGTTACCCCTTCCCCTTCCCCCCACCCCCCCCCCCCAAAAAAAAAGAAATCCATGTTGGTAAGAAGATACAGATATGTATATCACAATATACATGATATGTATACCCAGCACAAACAGTTGAATTCACTTCCATTCAATTCAATAATTTTTAAAAATTTTCCATCAATGAAAGAAAATACATAATACGAGGTGATACATTTATCAATTTAAATGATAAACATATTTAGAAAGAAAAAATCATTCCATATTATACATAATAAAAAAATAACAATACACACTTTATCATCGTAACAAAAAAACAAAAATAAATATGGCGATGGAAAAGAGTGTTCCAATAAAAATAAAAGCTTGTAGGACGTGGAGCACTCGAACAGTAAGGAAACTCGATTTTGATTGATGATATTTCTCTAAAATGAGAACAATGTACAATGTATGTCGTATTCAGAATCATCTTAAAACTATAGTTCCTTATTAAACTGTAACATACTTGCTATGATTTTGTTGAATGTGGAGAGTGCATGTGACGTAAAAGTGCGGAAGGGTCAAAAAGAAAATGCTGGAAAATTAGGGATATCCAAAATCAGGGTAATCTCCACGTTAACCAGAACTCTCAAGAGACATGACATGATGGAATCAAGTCAGGTGGTCATCACTCACGTTCAGTGATGAATCAAAATTTTGCTTTTGTTCATCGATGGAAGAGCGCGAGTATGGCGTAGTCTGTTTTGCTGATTCTTTGGTCACCACTGCGATGAATATCCTTAGGTGGTGGGGATGTGGCGGTATGGGGAGGTATGCCGTCAGCTACAAAGACCAACCTAGAATTCTCAACGCTCGTCGGTACAGAGGACAGCCAAGAATATCAACATTGAGAATGTTGTGGAGACCTCAAATCATAACGCGAGAAAAAGTGTCGTCTTTTTTAAAAGTTCATGTCTTCAAAGAACTTTGAATGTCCCTCCAACCCCCCCCCCCGAAAAAAAAAATAGAAATGATTCTGTGTCTTTTTTATTATGATTATTAATTTGGCTTTCAATCACAAATACATGTATCATATTACATTTTTCGAAATCATACACTGGAGTGGTAAGGGTGCATCAGGTTGGGCAGCCCGGGTCTGGAAAGAGCCAGCTAAATGACTTGGGCCCTCGGGCCATCCTCCCCAACCCACCTGGTGCACCCAAAACAGTCCGTTTACAATATAAAAGATACAAATTTCATTAAGAGGCATACATAAAAAACAAACAAAAACATAAACAAAACAACTGTTTCTTTGTAAGTGTCAATTTAAGATATGTGTAACTACCAATATTTCTTATTCCATTCAAATATCAGAGGTCATTTTCCACATAAAAAACTAACAAAAAAATATTAACAATACATTGCATGTATGTCAGCTCTTAAATGGCTACCAACATCAGAACCTGACTCACTTAAAAATACATACAGTTAATGTACAATGTATGAATTTGAAGTTTCCATGTAAACCATATTCCCTTACAGCATTTCATTTTAACTTCATTATACTTGGACAATTAACAAAACAAACTACAAGAGAGAGAGAAAGAAAGAGAGAAAGATAGAGAAAGATAGAGAGAAAAAAATAAATTCATAAATAACTACAACTATCACTCGACGTGACTAACATCCCCACCCAAAACCCATGAATCCAGCTCAACCAGCAATGATTATCTACATGCTTTCTATTGGGAAAAAAAAAACTACCATGGCAATGTACCGCTCAACACTGAACAAATGAACTTTTGTCTGCAATATCCATGTTTTCCGAAAGTTCTGGTTTAAGTGGCAAATAACATCATCAGGTATATCGCCCATCTTGCAACATATTCTTGTTTACTCTTCCCCATACGCCGCATAGACACGCCCCATTAAACAAATCATAAAAAAGTGTGTTACATTTTGATAAGAAAATATCCAAGTTTTGAAATAATAGTCAATTCGACCTATATTGTTCTCAGTTTGAGGGAATATCATCGATCAAAGTTGCGTTTGTTTACTTTTAGTGCTTACTATATGATACAGATGTAACTATTTAAGTAGGCAAAACAAAGTGGTAGGAACGATGTAATAAAAAATACCGATCGTTATGTGATCTTTGCCTAAATGATCATACACGATCATGAATTATTACCTAACCGACGAAGGCACGATCATCATGTTCATTGAATTCACAGAATACAATTTCGCTCTAATATCCGGAAAGATTTTATGTTTGCTTTAAATTGGCGATGGTGCTCACTGATTAATGATAATCCCAAACGGAAATTAGATTTACACGCTCTCTCAGCTGCCGTTTGAATGAGTCGACATAAAGACATCTACTTCGCTATTCCTGGAAAAGAACTGTGTTGCCATATGACCGACAATTACTTGAGAGTGCGTGTAGCGAGGATGGAGTGTCTGGGAAGAAAGACTAACCTCTGACAGCAGAGTCGGCAGAACGACAGAGCAGGCAAGCAAGCCAAAGAACGTGCTTATGTCAGAGTAGAATCCAAATGGGCATCATTTTGTTCAAATACGGTTGTCATGGCAACCTGCATATAATATTGCCGTGAAAATATTGGCCGGTGTTCTAGTTCTGGGCCGCTAAACATTTACAATTAGGCTTGTGCCCTTATTTTTATTCCCTTAAGACAGCGATAAGATAAATCAGAATATACGGTGACTAAGCACCATATTGTCATAGCCATTACCTCTAAAAAAAAAAAAAAAAGACTAAAGCACATTTATTCACACCGAAATGCACATGCACTTACGCTCTCAACGAAGAAACGTACACGCTGACATGGATTAAAAAGAGAAATTATATTCAATTACAGGTTTATAGTCTATGAAAGTACTTAACACTGTTTCATTTCAGTGAATAAGCATACTATTCTGTTTCGTAAGCCAGTTTGGGATCTCGGTAACTTCATGATGTAAGATTTCTCTGCACTCGAGAGTAGACGATTTTATATGATTCCTTCTGGCCCTCCTCCTTATCTTATTCTTTCGTTATCTTCTCTCTTATTCTACGTTCATCTGACTATCGGTTTTTAACTTTTTAAGAGAACGTGAAAATTGTATTATTGCTTGACGTACTCCCTTAAATTTCGGCCGTAAACGTGATAGATTTAGAGGCCATAACAATACACGAGCCTGCCACTTTCACGGTTACAGCACGTTTTGAATAATCTCGTGTTCTACAAGAGTGAAAAATGCACCAATAACGTGAAACGGTGAATAGTCACTAATGCACGGTAATCGTCTATTTATGCTTGTTTTGCATTTTTGTTTCTGTCAAAGGTAGGTATATATAGTACTTTTTTTGATTGTGAAGGTTGGAGGGTGCATGGAAAGAGAATTAATGAAGGGGAACAATTATAAGGTGTGGGCCGCTGGGGTTGGGACCTTATGGGGCCGCTGCCCTATATTTTGCTTCACGCATTTTTATAATCTGATTTGTAACAGATCTACTAGTTTACGTCAGATAATTTCCTTGGTATGTGACATTACTATAATGTAATAAACCTAAGTGATGTAGCTTCAAATTCTAGAGATACGGAGGAATCTAATGACCAACAAACTTGACATGATAGATCAACAAAATGAGGCTCAAAAATATATTTCTACTTTCTTCCAAAGCTACACTAAAAGAGTCAATAATGACGACGAGTACTTTGAAAATTAACATGTGTTTTAAACTATAATCTTTGCCAACTGCCCAAAGATTACCATAATTCATCTGAAGTCTATGCAGAATTATTCCTTAAGGCCATATGCTATGTACGTTTTGCTCTTGAACTTCTTCCGTATGAAGCCTGTGCTGACTGTCCAGGATATAAATCTTTATTAAAATCACAGCCATAGACAGCAGGCAAACGATCGGTAAAACTGATATACCTGACAATGCAAAACGTCAACTGCCAGCCAGAACAGGGAGGTGCGAGAGAAGGAGAGGCAACTACTGCTCTCCTTTGAAGTCATGCGCGGCACCGCCGAGAAGTTATGCGTTCAACTACAGGTGTTACCCATGTGCTTTGACAAAAGAGAGCATCAATAATCGGGACTAGCGCTCTCACATCTAAAAATATTTGCTCCTACTGCAATTCACTCTCTCTTTCAAAGTGATGGCAACAGTGAATTTGTGTACCTTGAATTGGAGCAGCGAATCAAAATGCAGTGTAAAACTCACGATTTTAACAGCAAATAGTTTAAAAACACGCTGGAACACGCTTTAACGGAGTACTTTATTTGAAAGATCAAAATATCCCTTATTAAAAGATAGAAAATTAACATGCGGAAATGTGCGCATTATGGAAAAATATTAGGTTTTTAAGAGGGCCTAATTTTCATTTCATTTCGATTTGCGAATTAGGAAGAAACTAGAAATACATGTTAATAATATTGAATTCTTTCCTAAACTATTCTAAATCAATTCGAGTATTTCATTTGAAATTTTGCGGTGAAATAAACTTGTAATTCAACGAAAGGTGAAATGCGTTCTTCGTCTCCGAACTCCGTCTTGCAACTAGAGCGGTGCCGAGCATGACTTCAAAGCGTAGTGGAATGCTAGATATCCCATTGTAACGCCTTGAACCCAAACAAGTGTTTGCATGAATTACGAAGAGTTGCCACTCCATCTCTGTAACACCTCCCTGAACTGAATCACCCCTGTTACACCTGAACTCAAGTCCCTTGAACTCAAGTATACAAGCATGCGCGCTGACCTTTAAGTTCCATAATAATGTATAGCCACTGCAGGCTTTGAAAGTAACACGACACACCATTTGAGGCCAACCATGCCTAAGCACTTCCACACTTGGTGCATTCGGTGCATACATCGGGAAACTGGCACAGGCTCCGTCTCTGGCGGCATCTGGAGTTTCGGTTGAAACCATTCCTCAGATTCCACTACCTATTTCTTAGGTTTTTCTTGCCTATGAGGGACATACATATTTTAGGTTTACATGCTGTCAAATCCGCATGATTAGTAATAGACCATTTTTTAGCCACACAGGTCCTCTATTCAAAAAACATAACTTATTGACGATTTTTGATATGAACAATTTTTTTTTTCTCGCTGTTTTCATGTACACACATATAAACAACATTTTGCCAGGGTTTCCTGATACTTCCTTCATCCAAAATAAGAATAATTACAATACTAGACAGATGAATAGATTGTATATCCCAAATTTTAAATATTGCATTTCAAGATACACTTTCAAATATACGGGACCTGTTCTATGGAACGACTTGCCAAATGTGATAAAGCTGTCTAATAGACTTTCAATATTTAAAAGAAAATACAAATCATTTCTTGTTCATAAAAATATATTATAAATTTGAAGTTTTATGCAGTGTACACGCACCACACTTTGATTACTCTTGCCTTCTTATATTTATTGTGCACTTTCTGTAGTATAGTTTTTCTTGTGCGTATTATGTTGTGTTTGTCTGTTGTAAAATTCTTGTAAGTTGGACTTATTTTTCTTGTATTGTTCCAATGTCCTACTGTGTATGTATCGTTCCTGTATTTTTTGTAAATGCTTTTTATCAGGATGTGGAAAATAAATGACATGAAATGAAGAAATGAAAAATGTATAGGTGACTCTCGTGATGCACAGCAGATTGGTTGGATTTAGAGCTAAAATAGCTAGTTTGGTATCAAATCGACACGAAGCATTTTGGGGTTTTTTTGTTTTTTTTTTAGTCTGAGTCGTATCAATCATATCACCTAACGTTATCAGCATGAAAACGTATTGTTTATAGCAGACTGCATGCAGAGTGAAGAATCTGGAAAGAAGGCACGGACAATAATGACATGTACACTTACCACAAAATCACGGAGTCAAATGCATTTTTGTATCACGTTGCACGTATACTTACCGACTAAGCCTTGCCGAAGAAAGATATTAAGGCAATTTTAGATAGCAATTTATGTGTGTGTTCCTCTGAGTAAACAGTGAATTCTCTGAAATATCATGATTAGCACTGCAGAGTAAATTATACTTGTCATGTTGTGACAACCGCGAGGAATTTGAGTTGAGTTAAAGAGCTGCGTAAAAAGCTTAACTGGGTATCTTTATTTATAAATGGCCTTCTGGAGAGTCAATTCTCCAATCTGTTTTCATTTACGCGTTTATTGTTGCAAGGGGGATACATTACATTTAACTTCGACAAACATTGTAAAGCAAGGAAACAAAATGACAAACCCTCCATTAGCTCTATAACACGGGATCTCTCCCTAAACCATTCAATATCATTTTTCATGAATATGGCAAAAATCTTATAGTAATTCAAACGTACAAGAAATAAAAAAGATCATGGATATCTCAATATGCTAAACTTAAGTCTCAGGAGATTATCATCAACCTAATAAACTTTTAATGAACGAAGAACACGTCGAACTAATGCAGTGTCATACTGATGAAGTTCAATGCGAAAGAAAGCTATCCTCCTGTAGGCGATTGACAAATGGCTCCTAACTTTCGTCCTTTGCTATCAAACTGGGAGGCAGCTTGATAAAAAAAAAAATAAAAGTCAGTCAGGTTTGATACCTGGTGTGGGTTCCAAAGAAGGATTCTATCTTTAACTCTTTCTCTGCCAGGAACTTTGGACGGTGTGTACAATCCCTGCTGGAAAGAACGCAGTGTGAAATCTCTTCACACGGTTAAATTCGAGCGTTTTAACAGTGTGAACACAATGTGAGTCAGCAATTCACAGTGTGAGACACATCATTACTATGTGAATACTCTGTGAAAACCATGAAATCATCTTCACACTGTTAGATTCGAGCATTTTCACAGTCGACTATGTGAACACACTGTGAACACACTGCAGGACACTGTGTTCTTTCCAGTAGGGATGCTACAGGGTTTTCAATAGATATCGGCACTTAAGTCACACAAAAGGGTAACTAGTGACGTGATTACATGATAATGTCTCCAATGCTTCCATTTGGTCTTTACAAGACGCCTTAACGTCCTGTGTCCCCGGCGCTGCTATAGATTGTCAATCTCTTCCCCTTGATGGTGATGAACAATTAGTTGTGTAAATAATGACACCGTCCGAACCCTGTTTTACAGACCTCGCCGGGGCTATGGACGTAATGCTCGGACGACTGGCTGGGTATTGACATAGGCAATATTTAATCAGCTATTATTATTTCACCTACCTTGTCGAGCTCTGTTTGCCGAACTCAAGAGGTCTTAACGGTCTCAGGCTAATTCCCGTGAAGATAGATGTTGCACAGCACTGCGCAAATACTGAACCGTTCGGAACTGTTCGGTTACTTTTTCTTGATTGAAAACTTTCTAAATAATTCCACCAAAAAAATTGACTATAGGAGCGCTACTAGCTGCCCAGATGACGCCTCAGTCGAAGATACATGTGAAAAGGATTTGAGAATAGATCCCAGACCTTCTCCCTGGTTCCATCGCCACAAACTATTGGTAGTACGTAGTGAGAAGACACACATGCAGAAGTGTCGCGATCTATATTAGATTTAGTCATTCATGTCTGAATGGACTCAATAGTTGCTTCTCGTGCTTATCATATACAATTTTCTCAATATTCCCCCAAAGTTTGCTCCGGACAATTGAATTTCAGTTCCAAATCCCACACCATCCCCCGCCTTTCCATTTTCCATGGACAGTGAAGACGCCGACGCGGAAAAAAAGAAACCCAAGAACGATGTGACAAATACCACACTAGCCATTAACGTTGCTTAGCACACAATGAAGACACACGAGCGGAAGACAGATGCCATAAGCCATTCGCAATGTTACATCCCAAAAGGATAGAGACAACCAGAGTTTGTCTATTTGTTTGTTTTTTAGATTGAAATGCAGATTCAGAAAAAAAAAAGATTTAAAGACTACACAAAGAAATATCGATGCATAAAATATGTAATGTTGCCACATAATAATGTCCAAGTTAAACCTCAATTGATTCCATCATATCTGCCTTTACATAGTACGTATGTATTGCAGTTTCGGTGAGAGAACTGGCATGGAAAGATTATTCTTGTTCTTTCCTTCCTTTGGATGTCGAGGAACAACAATATAATGAAAAGGCGTCAGTACATCCGAAATAGGAAGTATCTTGGGTACTACGCATCTGGTTGAAGACATGGCTGAGGACACGTAAACATATCAATCACTTACATGGATATTATAAAACCCCAACCGGCATACACACACGCACACAATAGGGACGAGTACTTTACCCCGAGCGGTATGTCCAATATGTGCTGTCCTCCATCGCAGCAGATGTCAACTGTGAAACCAGTAAAACGCCTGATCGTCATATTATCATGTCGCACTGTGTTCAATAAGAGCCCAGCCATTAACAATAACACAGCCTGACGGTATCCGATTAGTGTAATCTAATCCAAGATATGAACAGGAATTAATGTTTTGTTTGCTTGTCTGTGTTTGCAGATGTCCTTCGATGTCAGCGTGTTTGAAATGAATGACAGCCTGCGGGTTTATTAAGACACAAATTAGAAATGGGACATATCGGACACACGGTTTCCTCTTGTATGAAATCGTGTGGTTGAGTGACAGTGCACTGGTTCCTTTTACACAGCACACAAAATGAGGCTATATAGTACAAGTTGAATTGAATAGGGCCTACATGCTCATATTTGACTATAACAGGCATATGATGGGATATGAATGAATTGACTTTATGGTGATCACTTACCACGGCTCACCCACACACAAATATGAACAAACAAACTTTTTCCGGAGTGTCAAATGGGTGAGTTAGGTCTGCAACAGCACTTTTATTCCCAAAAAGTACGAAGGGATAATTTCCTTTGTGGCTATATTAAATCAGGTTTTTTGTTTGTTTGTTTTTTCTTGTTGTAGGTTGTAGGTGGAAACGTTTATTGAAACAATACTGGTATTTTCTTACACTTCATTCCCTTGGACACAAATAGGAATGCGGACGACATTATTTTCTTTTGTTGAATCTTTAAAAGTTTGCTATGTCAAATGGTTTATGGTGTTTTACTTTCAAGGGTAAGGCATAAATATGTCATCGCTAAAAAAAAAAAGATTATATGAAGATAAATCAGTTGATAAAAGATGAAATACAGGCCCTACATAACATGCATTTGATCCGTATACTATAATGCATCATAAACGACATACATTTACATTTTTATCTAATTTCTTTTAAATGTTTAAAGCTTTCCACTTGTTCCAGCATCATGCTTAAAGATATTGTAACTGCATGATAGGTCACTCGGAAAAAAAAAAATAATGCGGATTTTGTTGTTGTTGTGGGGTAGGAATTTCTGTGGCAAAGTAAAACTATATGGCGCGAATTCACGAAGGTGGTACAAATGAAACCATGGTTTAAACCATGGACAAAAACCATGGAGCGCCAAGTGTCGCATGGAATATTTCGTCACGAAATCAGTCATTTCGTCGATGAAATTATTATTTTGTAACAAAATGACAACATTTTGTAACTAAATGAACATTTCGTCCACGGAATGATAATTTCGTTAACGAAACCTGTCATTTTATCGACGAAATGACCAATTTCGTAACGAAATATTCCGTGCGACACTTGGCGCTCCATGGTTTTTGTCCATGGTTTAAACCATGGTTTTGTTTGTACCACCTTCGTGAATTCGGGCCTTTGTGACTGATTACCAATAAAAACTGATTCATTTGAATGAAGAAGAATTTTGTGAAAATACAACTTTTGTGAATTATATCAATCACTGTGATACAAACACGCAAAGCGTCATTCTTACATTATGACCCTATAGAAAAGAACGGTCGAAGAATACACGCAACCCCAGTGAAGTAAGACGGATTTTCGACACTATAGGCCCGAATTCACGAAGGTGGTACAAATGAAACCATGGTTTAAACCATGGACAAAAACCATGGAATGCCAAGTGTCGCATGGAATATTTCGCTACGAAATCAGTCATTTCGTCGATGAAATGATTATTTTGTAAAGAAATGACATTTTGTAACGAAATGTTCATTTAGTTACAAAATGTTGTCATTTCGTTACAAAATGATAATTTAATCGACAAAATGACTGATTTCGTAACGAAATATTCCATGCAACACTTGGCGCTCCATGGTTTTTGTCCATGGTTTAAACCATGGTTTTATTTGTACCACCTTCGTGAATTCGGGCCTATAAGAATACATACATCTCATGGCTATATAACGTCCTAAACTCTGAAATTTAGAATATTCCTGTATGGCCCCTTATATACATTGATAGGACGGAATAATCTAAGTGTAGTATATACCCAAGTGCATATTTCACAGCGTAACGTAGTAATCATCCAGAAAATGATCGTAAACAGTCGAGTTACCAGAACTGTCAGGAAATCAAAGGAGCGTAATGAGCTTGAAACTGCGTTAGGCATTAACTCTGTGCGCATGATTTAGATTCCCCAACGGTTGCGTCGTCATGGTAAAGTTCACAAACAAAATTGCTAACCATCTGTCGACAAGCCAACCTGATTAGCTACGCAGTGAAACCGTTACCAGTGGATGATCCTTGACTAATGAAATCGCGTCACAGTGGACTTTTGTCTTGGTATAGCTATATACCATAACCCTTTTAGATACCTACGTAGGTTGTGCCATTATATACAGTTACAGTTAGATTTTAAAGGGATCGTATAGTTTTGGTTGAGACCTAATTTCAGATTTCTAACATTTTTTGTTGAGATAATGGGAAACCTCGTATGAAATATGTAAGAGCATGTAATTCTATGAGGAATTCAACGTTAATTTGATTAAAATCGGTTTTGAAATGGCTGAGATATCCAAAAAAAAAAGCGATTCTAATAAAGTGTGGGACCCACACTTTATTACGATGGCTTTGTCTTACTTTGTTTTTGGATGTTTCAGTCATTCCAAAACCAATTTTCATCAAATAAAGTTTTCCTCTTAAAATGGTATGCTCTGTACTATATTATAAGTGTTTTCTTGGTATCCCCCAAAAAGTTAAAAGCCCAATTCTCATCTCCACCAATACTGTACCATCCCTTTAATGGATTACGTATTTGTGCAAAATGTAATGAACCAAAAAGACGTTGGTCATTCTTGAGACTATGGATGGTACGCAATCGATTATCTACACAACAGGCAGGCTTTCACGATTATAGGAACACCGTGTTACGATGACCTTGGTAATTGCTGCTTCTCGAGTAAGCATTTCTGCGACGTTCACATAAAAAAAAAAAATCACACACACACTCACACACACACACACGCACACACACACACACACAACAACAACAACAACAAAGCAGGAGAAAAACAAGGACGAACTATAAATCTCACCACACTCTCTGAAAGTAGACGAGTAATACGATGAAGATTTGGGATAATGACGGAGGCCCTCTCTAATAGCGCAAGGTGAATCGTCTCTCATAATGTCTCGTAATGTATACTCATCTCGTCTTACTCATACTCATCCAAATTTGTCGCTTCGATGGTAATCAACGACCTGTGCCACATTTGATTGTGTATTAATACAAGACACTCGCGCTCAATCACAGGACCTTTCATTGGTTCTATCACCCATCAACGTATCCGTCTGCGGCGCTGTCACCTGCAGCTACGCGCCTTTTCTCTTCTAGACGGCTTGTAACTTCCTTGTTTGAGAGTAGTTTCATGACCGTATTCATTGCATCAGAAATATTTTGGTTTTCCAGTGGTGTGTTCATTTGAGTCTGTTTAGATTGCATTAAAATATCTTGAAGAAAGCCCTGTAAGCTAAAACCTATCCTTTCGGCGGCGAAGTTTTGTACACGTTACGGACCATAGCGCCAAAGGAAATTTGATCAGCTTTACAGCTCTCATTCACAGATTTTTGTCAGAGTTTTCCTTTTGTTATCATGTGACCAACACATCGCCATTTCACAATAGAAATCCACTTTTCAGAGCCTACTGTTGTTGATATCTCTATAATCTATAAAACCTATTGCAGTTTTGGTGAGTTTCGAGAGGTGCAGAGTCAGAGTTCGATGATGTTCCTGAACATAACAAAATGTGTGTTCTACGCACTGGAACTACATGTATATAGGTCAACACGTTATTTTCCCGTAAATAACGGTGTATTAACCGCACTCTTTTCCCCGATGATATGGATCAAAATTCAGGGAACGGTTTACACACAGTTACAATCAATATCTACATACTGTACTACATGTCTGCATATAGTATGCAGAAAATGTTCACTGATGTGGAAAATCTACCATTCTCAGTTTGCCTGTGGATGGCTAGGATATTATGTTCAAATAAAGACACATCTTAAACATTTTTCATGAGAAATTTATTAGCGCATGGCGAAATTTACGTTAGCAATACGGCTTGGAACATCCATGGCAAGCTATTCTGTCTACGTAGACATGGTAGAGCTAACGGAAGAAACATCGAGTCGGTGCATCGATGTTCTTCCGTACTCCCTCCAGATTGAGCCTAGCTATAATCTCATATACCGACTGTAGGTCTATATCGCTTTTGCATCACTACCAGGTAGCCTAATCATCTCTTTGTTAATGAACGTAAACAATCTGGGGCCTTGGGGAATGAACAAGTAAAAAAGTTTCGAAGCTAGCCGAAGTCGACGACCACTCTGCATGATTTCAAACGTTATGATTCTATATTTCTTTCGTGTAATTGGCCTCACAATAAAAACTGTAATAGGTCGTTTTATGTTCGTTCAACCCTGCAAAAAGATTGCTTTATCTCGTCATGGGGGAATCGAAAGTTCACCCAGGAAAATACGAAAAGATATGCCTAGCAAATATTTTCCCCCGATGGCCGAAAAAACAGAGAGGTGCGGTTAATTCATGGATGCGGTTAATACACCGTTATTTCTGGTAATATTATACAAAACTAAAGTAGAGCCGCCGCCATTGAAATTTCTACAATTGATATGCAATACTGAGAATTTCTTGCTAAAGAAATGGGTAACACACTTCCTACAACAATCGCTCCGGTCTTATTTTCTCCGTTAGGGTTAGGGTTGTGATAGTGTTCTAGGTTTAGTTTGATGTAAGGATTAGGATTAGGCATAGGGTTATGTTCATGGGGAGAATTTATGTTTGGCTTAACATGCAGATATTTCATGGACGCAGTTGTCGCAGGAACAAAATGTCATAGAACCAGCCTGAACAGTCGCGGGCAGTTTAACTGCTGAATTTAGTGC
Organism: Diadema setosum; assembly: GCF_964275005.1. Classification (NCBI taxonomy): domain Eukaryota; kingdom Metazoa; phylum Echinodermata; class Echinoidea; order Diadematoida; family Diadematidae; genus Diadema; species Diadema setosum. The sequence continues at coordinate 35,061,350 of NC_092685.1, read as the reverse complement.
ACTGCTTGCACTGTAAAAGTTCGAGTTTGCGTCTTCGTTTGCAATTGCAAGGAACTCATCTCTGTCAAATTTTATGATCGGAGCTGAGAAGCAGTCATACTGTTAAATCTCTCTGAACCCTCCATGGTCGTACAAGTAAATTAAACTAGAATATCAAAGCTGAGTTATTTTTCGTAGACGTCGAAGTCTTGATGAAAATCGAAAGAAAATTTCGGGACGTAATACTATGAAATAAAATTCAAGCACGCGCATGCGCAATACGTTCGCAATGCATAATCGCATGTAACGATTCACCGTGTTGGCGGAAGTGCAGAAGTCGACATCATAGAAAATGTAACCTCGATTGACCTCCACGCTGTGCACGCGGATGCGAAAGATAACTGACGTCTTCATTTATTTAAACGTAGCATACATACAGCGTAGGGCTCCGACAGCTAGCGTCGAAATGTTTTATGCATGAAATAGCATGAATTGGCACAACTCTTCTGATTTCTACCGAAAACTTACCAATTTAGATTGACACTCTATCACTAACCCCATGTAAACAAGCCAAATCTCACAATATTCGTAGTCATAGAGACAGAAGCAGCTTGTGTGTGTGTGTGTGTGTGTGTGTGTGTGTATGTGTGATCGTAAATGTAAGATAAGAAGTGACCGAAAGTGGATTCTGAATGACCTGAAGTATACGGACACATTCACTCGTTCATATTGTGCTATAATTATGATTTAAAACCCCAGATGCCACTCATCTAGAATGACAGTATTTATCACACTTAACGTAATCCCAAGGTAAGCAAAATGTTGAGATAGATAGGTTATACAGGGAGTGAATAAATACATATGAAATACAGTACCACACTGTATTTGCACAAAGCATTGTTAGAGCATTGTTATCATTTTTATTCTTATTCTTCTGCTGCTTTTTACTATTATTGTTGGTTTTATTATTATCATAATATTATACTTACTATCATTTTTATTCACTGATGCATCACACCGCTTCACTTTTGTTCGTGACCGTTCTATATCATAGTTTATAAAGAATGCCTAACTTTTCGTCCCTGTCTCTGCTAATGGTCTGGTTCGTTTGGAATCAAGTGGAACTTTGAGCGGAGTGTCACTCTAATGCATTTATGGGTAGCTAGATCTTTCATTGATTTACCTTATAGCTACGCTATTAAGACATTTAGAAACAGTAACATTCCTGTCTTCCACATTAGCTTCACCCAGTGATGACGTAATGAAAGGAAGGACAAACTACATGTTGTCTCTCTGTAAATGATGAGAGTTCACAGAAAACAAAACACACCGCAAATTTGAGTAATTGTTTGTCGATAAAATTCTTTCTTTTTTGGCATCATGGAAAAGGACAGAAAAACGAGATGAGTAAAAACAAAAAACAAAAAACAAAACAAAACAAAAGAATTAAAGCATTAAGTTAAATTCTCATATTGTGACCTATGATAAAGGACTTTGTGGAAAAAAAGGCGACAAGATTAAAAACTGAAAACAGGGGAGGGAGTTCAGGCAATAAAATTATCAAGCATATATTATGTTACGGGTAAATATCTATCTTTCTTTCTTTCTATTATCTATCTATCTATTTCTACATATCATTAATTAACTAGCGTTGACTAACTTTGAAATGATACAAACAAAAACAAGAAAAATATTGTGTGCATTGCTTTTGCATCGTGCGAGTTGCTCAAGATTGGGAATAAGAAGCGGAATACATACTCGGGTGCATTAAGTAAGAGAGAACATAACAAGGCGTATTTCCACATCACCCTGAGTAAGTTGAAGAACACCAGCTAATTGATGAGGCACACGATGAGCGGACCCGGACGGCAAAGCGCTGGCCGCTAGCCTCCCGATTGATACTCACATATCGGCTATCCGAGGCTACAATAACGGGTGGATTATTGACGGGTCAACCTGGGTTTCCATTACTTCTGAGGCAAACAAGCGAGGGCTGTTAGTTGGAGCATGAACTACAACAGCTCCATGGTAGGGGTGCTTTTTGATGTAGTATATGTGTATAGGCACGAGATGACGACGCAGTGATGGCAAACATGTACCCGAGACGGAGAAAAATGGGGATGCTTGGGGGTTGTATAGTTAAGCCAAAGAACAGAGTGGGTAGAAAGCGTAACAGTCCGGTCAATGGTGAGTTGCACCGAATGTTTTCTCTGATGTCAGCTTTCAGGATGCATATCAGTGTGGAAACGCACGGTAGCTTCGAAATCTGAACCTATGATATCTTCCATAGTCAGAGGACAAGTATTTGATTGGCATCATTCGGGGGTATTTGAATCTTGAAGTCAGAGTTGCACACCCCAAGCCAAAATGAGGCAGTAAACTCATGAACAAGAGAATAGACCGTAAGTGAAGACCAGATCGCATAGAAATCAGCTGAAATTGCGAGCAGCAGGGTTTGTAAGAGAAAAGCTCAGAAACAGAAGAAATATCATATACCTGAAGTCTTTCGGTCAAAGTAATTATTAGGCTTGGAGGCTTGGAGGGTTAGACTAGTCGTCATGTAAAATTATGATTTGATGGTGGGGGATTCATAGGGGTTGCATATTCACTCATACCCGTGTATAGAAATCTCGAAATGCAATTGTCAAATCTAGAAAAGGAATGATTTATGGCGACTTCACTGTGCACCTATACTGCTTTACCTGTGGTACTTGCTTTCTGTTCCTTACTGCTTTAAAGGAGGTAAAGATTGATTTGGCGTCAAAATATGCGCTCACCTCGACTATCAGCCACAGATCCTCTTGAACGAACGTTATGTCAGTGATGGCGCTTGGCTGCTTCTGATTGGCTGAGGGTCGCATTGTGTTTAAGTTTCGTCAAGATGGGATCTTATTCTTATGTTATGCTCTGATGCAGCTGATGATTTTTTCCATGTGTTTTTTTTTAATCAATCTGTTTTCTGATGTTAAGTTACGCAACTTGTATCCCTCTTCCCGATCAGTGCGTTTTGAAGGAGAGAAAGAGCAATGGTGGTCTTGTATTAATGCATACGTTGGTTGTGTGTGCAGTGCTTGTCTGTGCTCTAACTATTGTGTATGCATGGAGCTACTAAAAGTAGCTCCATTGTGTATGTACGATCCATGTGTGAGTGCATGTTGTTGTTTTCCTTCATTTCTTCGTTTTTTTTTTTTTGGGGGGGGGGGAGGCTACGAGAGTGTCCACCAAACGTATCCTTCAAAACACAGCACAGTAAAACTCGGATCAATTCAAGATCACAAATAAGCATCTGCTTATATTTATTTTTTGCATCTGACGTTACAATAATTAGCAGGTTATATTAATATAACTGGTGTATTGCCCGTCTGCCTTTGTTCAGTTGTGTCTGTTGGCGTAGGGTCGTTGGTACTACGATGAATATGAGCGGGTCATGCCGATACACAGAGCTGGGAAAACACACCCATCGACACACCTCCACAAACCTCTTTCAATCAGTGTATGGCACAATATTCACTGTCTTATATTGATGAAAGATGTGTATGTCCACTTTGTATTCCAAATTGGCTCAGCGAAACTGAAGCTTGCAACACCATTAATGAGAACCACTGGAGTGATCTAGGCTTCGCATCATTTCTGATTTTTTTTTTTTTTTTTGGATATGTTAGTTTGTGTTTGATCTGTATTTGATCTGTATAATTGAAATTGTAGTTTCCATTCTCAATCTAACAACAACATTAACGAGAATGTGTCTGTATTTCATCGAAACGAACAAACACGACACAGGACTTGATGGATATTACTTATATATCCATATTTAAATGTATGAAGAATGAACTGACAACATTTGCACATCTGACATTGTCCTTTTTTTTTTCGTTTCACACTTTCTCTTCATCTTTTCCGATATCGCTTTCTGCATCAAGCTGAATATATATATATATATATATATATATATATATATATATATATATAAAGACCCTGTATGCTACATCACACATACATTCTCAGTTTTAAATTGAGAGAAAGAGAGACAACATTAAGAGAGAATGTCAAATATTACTGCTGGAAGCAGCATCTTAATGTCAGCATACTTGTTGTAAATAATGGCGTCAATGTATACATGCATGTCCGAATCTAATACCTGAACATACTGCTCACATAGACATCTTTTGGGAAGAAACAAAGTTTAGTGCGTAAAGCTTTATTGAACATCCCAGCTGATTTTTTGAAAGGTAATATTGTTCTACTGCAAAACATCTTCTTACTTTTTTGTATGCCTTCTCCAATTTGATTCAATTCAGTGCCAAGCCGCAAAGATTCCCTTTCACATTTCGCACGCAATTTACATCCAAAACACTGGACACGGCAGAGTGTAACATTAACAACGAAGTAGCCTACTTCACCCATAAGTCGGTTTGCGTGGTCTGTATTGAAAATGGTATGAACATGTCACAAAAGATACTAATACTAAAATACAATGACAGGGTAATTCCTACGGGCAGTACGATAATAATTACTAAGTAATACTCACTGTGAAAAGGAACAGTCGGAAGATAACGATATCAGCAGGCGACTTCAGCAGGCATGCTTACAGCATACGTCTTGGAAGTCATACCTTGGTGAATAATCTAGGAGAAGGTCCTTTGAAATTCTATGATGCCGAAGTCACATAATGGTAATCCAGTGTGGTCTTCACAGTCGATGCTTTCAGGTATGTTCTATCATCGACATGCGTAAACAAATGATAATTAAAGGCCTACAATACTCAAGTCTGTTTGCATTATGGAATAACTCCTCCGTTTACAAAATGACGTGTTAGGCAAAACCCTCCTCCTGCACTGTCAACAGATCGATGTGTTTACCTTAACAACTGTGATTTTTGTGAGCATTTGCGTTCAATATATCCCTGTTCTGTTCACCTGGGCTATAAAAACACGCCAAACAATACGAGTCGCGAAGAAGTCTCCACCGTGGCTTCCTGCTTGTGAGTACAAGCAAGAGCGAACAACTTTACCAGCTCATCGAGCGGAATGCAATGTGCACAGCGCATGCGTGGGATGTCTTCGTCAGAGCCTGGCAGATCACCAACCTGGCACAGTTGGAGGGGAAACAGAAATGAGGCGATTCCATTGAGAGCGGCAGGGGTGAGGAGGAAAACAAATCCCTGCCAGTGATAATGGTATCGGATTTTAATTATGAATTATTTCGGGTGCTCGCTTCCAAACCCATGAATGCGGTGGAATCTAGACATTCTGAATATCCCGACCGCGTGCATAATAGACGGAGACTGAGATCTCATGTTGCGGCATCAATGACGATATTGAGCTGCCAACCGTAACAAGAATTATTGATTACAACCAGTCATAATGATAATTGAAAGTCCTATCAAAAGATATCAAGTCAGCGCAGCACAGCCGGCTAAACGACAAGGGGGAGCATTGAGTCCATTCAAGGACCGAGGCATTCGGTGTCACGCTTTCATACTTATTGCAGTCCTCATCCAGCATATGCTGATGAGTTCCCTGCATCAATCATCTCAAACTGATGGACTGAAATTGCTGTAGGCGTAATGAGTCTCCAACCCCCCCCCCCTCCCCCATCAACATGAGCATGGACTGCTGGAGAGCTCCAAATCAGTGCGATGTCTTCTCTAAATCAAATTGACCGAAATAAACCTGAAAGTTTGCAGGAATATTAAGTGTGGGTACATAAGACTGCCATGGTACATAAAGTAGTCTAATTAATACAAAATGATAAAGTCATGTGCCTAGAAGAACAACTTCTACGTGTTTTCATTCATGACTCGGGGTTTACTTCAAGACACTCCCAGACTATTGTTGGCTTCGGGTATACCATGGAATGACAACTCCTAAATAGTTTGAACAGCCGTTATTTAGATATTGGGCAACCTGCATGTAAAAACCTGAAATCGTTGCCACCTATCATAACAATAACATGTATATATTTTGTATATAATGGAATTCGTCTGTTACCAATGGAGTTCATAATCATTGAAAGCCACTGGTGTAACAGTAGCACCTGCTATTCAGAAAAATAGGCATTGCTTGACCAAAGGCAAATGCCGGTCACTCGTATAGCATTTTGACAAATGTCTGGTTTTATGTTATAAGGTTAGCATTTTCTTTAAACGCGAGTATATATTATACATACACTTTATGTGTGTGTGTGTATATATATATATATATATATATATATATATATATATATATATATAATATATATATGTGTGTGTGTGTGTGTGTGTGTGTGTGTGTTGGGTATTCGTATCTGCATTTAATTTTGGTATGAACTGTATATATATATATATATATATATATATATATATATATCTAAAGACAAAAGATGAAAGTAAGAGGTCAGTAATGCATTGATTTAAAAGAAAATACTGATTATGATGTACATATTGATGGATTGTCTTTAACTGACTGCACTGCATTTAGGAATTACAATTAACACCAATCTAACTTCAACTAATCACATTCATAATATTCGCTGTTTAATTTCCAAAGCAATGTGAATTTTTGTACCGACTGAAAAACCTTGTATCTCAAAATTCTCATATTTTTTCATATAATGCTCTGATTTTACCATACATAAATAATTATACTGTAATATTGCATGGGAAACTGTGGCTTAAGTAGAACAAACTCAATTTTTTACTCTTCAGAAACGCATTCTGGGATTAATCACTAACTCCCCTTATTCAATCCTTCCTGGTCCCTTATTTCATCAACTGAAAATAATGAAAGTTGAAGTTATACATATTTTCAGATTGCAATCTTTATGCAAAAATACACATGAAATCGTTTACCTAACATATTTCTATAGGTTGTTTTTTTTTTCACCGCAATCATCAATTATCATGCGATTATCATTTTGAAAACCCTTGAATCATCATAGCCCCCAAATCATTAAAACATCATATAGGCCTACCATGCAGATATCTGACATTCTCTGCCTCTAAATCTAAAACAGTGTTTATCACGAAATGTTTTTAAAAGAGAATGAAAACATATCCTCATAGCTCAATATTCTGCCGAAATCTAAATAAATTCATGTTATAAGTTTTGTTTTTGTTCATTCTGAATAGCGAGATTAATTTTCATACCATTTGTTTTACCCATTATATTAACTATAATGTAGTATTGTGTAGAGTACTAAACATACTTTTAAAGGTCAATATTATCACAACACAACGCACACCACACAGCAATGCGCACCTTCAGCACTGCTATTCACTATTATATCGTGAAGAACTGGATTTTAATCTTAGTTTCATTTTACGTCGTAAGTTTATCATGGGCCATCTTCCTAGTCAAGCTCTGCTTATGGAGATGGTCCCCTGCATTTCCAATTTCATATGATATCATACATGCTATTCTTTGAACCCAATTTGAACTGTCCTTTATCGTACAATTTACATTCAATTTGACATTTTTGTATATTTTTCTCCCCATATGTTTTCCTTATACAATCGTACCCCACAATGTGTATTAATGCATTGGAACAATTTATGATTTATGACATAGTGTCAAACTTGTTATACATTGTATTGAACATTAATTGCAGAAATTAACTGAACTGAACTAAACAATATCAACGCACAAACAAATTCTAAAGTGTTGCATCAAATTTCAACTCGTCGTGCGTCTTCTTCACTGTTTCAGACAAATGTGGAACGTTAACAATGCATTACTGATCTTTTTACGTTTGTCCTTTGTGTACTGGAACCAGCAAGTAAACTTAAAAATCCTGATTACACACACCAACACACACACACACACACACACACACACACACACACACACACATATATATATATATATATATATATAAAGAGAGAGAGAGAGAGAGAGAGGGAATGATCTGTTAGTATGCACATAAATTGTCCTAAATGTAAACAGTAGAATCATTAATCTTTAGAATGTTATTTTCGTGAAATTAAACATTCGCATGACATCTCCAAAATAAACAATGACAAACGATACGAAGAGCTTTTTTTTTCTGCTATAATGATAACATTCTTTCTAAGTACGAGGAATATGTGTTACCCAGGCAAGTATGCCATAATTTAAGTATGGTAAAATCAAAGATGAGTATAGCATTAGTAAAACTTTTGTAGGATAAAGAAATTGTTTATTATACATATATTTCTAATGCGTCAAATTGAATCAATGTATAAATTCCTGGTTAGCCTGATATGAAGAATCTAACCTAAAAAAATTTAATTGAGGACACTTCTTCTATAACGGTATTTTGGAGGTAAATGTTTCTGGGTATATGTATTAGACTCAGTAAAGTATTAAACTTTAGAAAGTTGCGCGCATTATGATTGAAACATGAAGGTGTGTATGTATGTAACATACTCACACGCGCATCCACATCCATCCTATCCCCAATATATATATATATATATATATATATATATATATATATATATATATATATATATATAAGGACAGAGAGAGAGAGAGAGAGAGAGAGGGTGAATGACAAACACTCCGTGTGAGGACATTGATATTTAAAAGATTTTGCCCATGTGAAAACATGTCTATATATATATATATATATATATATATATATATATTATATCTGTGTGCGTATGTGCGTGTTTGTGTGTAATTGTGAATTCGTATGCATGAGCAGCAGCATGACCAATTGCATACCTCGGCCATTTTTCATGGAAAACTAATAACAGTGTCATAACATCAATTCAAGCTTTATTCAGGTTTATTTCCATAATGTAAATAACAAACGAACGGACAAAAACAAACAAACTGACAATTGATACAATGGAGACAAATTTAACGAAGATAAAAAAAGGTATTGACACAAATACTGATCTTTTTGAGATAAGAAAAGGAACAACAAAAGACGAGGAAAACAGTACAAGATAAAAGGGTGAGAAGATCAACAGTTGGAAAGAGCAATGAGCTTTGTAATACGCCGATTCCTCATAATCATGCATAATAACTAACAGCTTTGGAGAGGAAAGAGCACACACATAAGAAAAAGAGAATGAAAAGATATTGTTATTATTATCATTATTATTGCTATTATTATTATTATTATCTTATTAGGTATATCAAAATTCATATGGATTCATCAATAAAGATGTGTAGTTTCGTCACAAAATTTTTGCAGGTTTTTATTCGTTGATTTTATTATTTGTTTTATTTTTAGATCCATCGGTATTGGGGTCATCTCACTAGACCGACACTCACGAGTCGTACAGCCCACGAGTTTGATATTGAAAACAGGTCCATGCGTCATACAGCTCACGAGTCATACAGCTCACGAGTCACACAGTCCATGAGTTGGACACTAGGCAAATAAAGCCCATGTGTTCGACACTAGGTAAAAACAACCCACGAGTTCGACATATACAACACGGACCTTGTTTGCTTAGTGTCGAGCTAATAGGCTGTGTGACTCATGAGCTGTAAAACTCATGGGCTGTGTGACTTGTGAGCTGTGTGACTCGTGGGCTGTGTGACTTGTGAGCTGTTAAATGATGAAAAACTGTTTGAAAAGATAAACATGAAAATAGCAAGATTATGAGGTATGGGCATTATCAGATACATTTTAGATTATTTGATTGGCTTTTTACTGGAGTGCAAATAATTTTGTTATTCAAAAATCATTCCTGCTATACCAAGCAATATTACATTATATAATACTAGAAAAGATTAAGGCATAGTACGTCATAATCAAAAGATATCTATAGGGGAATGTTTCAGTCGATAAAAAATACCAATGCCTTTGGTAATATTGCGTATGTCACTAATGTGCTCATACCATGAGCGATTGTCTCCTTTTACAATAGAAGGACCAAAAGACCATGTAACAATCCAAAAGACATAATAATGCTCTATTGCCAAATATGATGTCCGATATTTTCTCCGATGTATATTTCATGTACTTTTCCACAGCTGTTGTCGTTTCGCTAATTTTGCCAAGCAGTTTTGATAATGTCATGACCATAAAGACATGACTTAAAATTTGAAGTACAATTGTGTTGACTGTCATTTTGGCATTTTGTGCATCTCTTCGATACCTAACTGAATTACATTGTCCTAATACGCGATTTCGCCATACAAATTTTGCAAAAGTCCCTCTTCCCTGCTAAACAATCTCATAACGTACGTGTACTATACACGAGAAATGAAAGAAACGGCAACTGAGCTTCGTGTCCCCTTTTCATAACAAAACGGTTGAAAAGTTATATTAAAGAAGTTACGGTTATGTGTGCTTAAACTAATGCATCAAAGTGCCCTTTTCTTCCTTTGTCCCCTCCCCGTGAAAAGTAATAAAAACACATATACGTTCCGCCACCACCACGAGTCGTGCTTTTTGAGCACAAGTGTTATTATAATCATGAAGTCTTCAGATAGTCAATAGTCTTCAGTTCATATGTTTCCCTGGCCGTCAGTAGCTCGTTACAAGTATGGTATTGTGGTCAATGTAATCTTGCGTTTTATGTAAGTACATGGCAGCTAGCCTATTGCTTGCATCGACCTATCGAAAGACTATATTCAGACGTGTATCTTGACTATTAATGCTATTAATCGCCAGTCTCCGGAAAAGTGACCTTGCTCACGGCTGTGCAATGGTCATTACCAAATGATTTAATGTATAATATCTTTTGTATCAAACTATCGAACGCCTTCTTAACACATGAGTTCGTGCTCGGATGTCGAATCAAGCTCTGTTTTAATCTCTGCTATTATCAAATGGACTCACGCTCTTCAAATTATTTATGATGTCGATCCTCATATTCGTCTCCGTTAAGCACAGTCAATTCTTACTGAAAGTATTTTGTTCTTAATTCAGACTTTTTTATTTAGTAAAGAATAACGAGACCTGGATACAAAGGGGATCTTTAGGAGAAAGGATTTTTTAAAAAGTGATAATATGTCTCTCCACGATGACTGTACTAAATAATGCATCACAGATGTTACCAGCTAGACAAAGAATAGATTTGCTTTCACCTTTGCTGCTATGAGGTAAAGAATGGTGATTGGATTTTCAAGTGTTATCAACCCTTCATTTGATATTTGATTTATTTTGAAAGCATGTACATTCTCTTCCATACCACTCATTTAACTCATAAACATTTTTAATGATTGATGAATTCCCCCCCCCCAAAAAAAAAAAAATACAGAGCTACGTATCTTGAGATGTAATTCTTTATTGTTTTAAAACCATCCAACCGTTTTGGGCTTTACAAACTTTATTACTCCCCACCCAACCGATCAAACGCTTTCAACGTTATTGCTATATAGATTAACATAATAGTTTACACGAGGGATTTGATATTTGCGTGCTCTACACAATTATCACCACCGTAAACACGAGTTTAAGGTGGAAATATCATTATGTCTTACCCATTATAATATGAACTATATTATACAGTATTGTGTAGTGTACTGAACACATCATTTTTAAAGACCAACATCATCACAGCACAACGCACACCTCACAACACTATGCACCTTCTGCGCGCTATTCACTATATCGTGAATGGCGATATAGAATTGTACTTTAAGATAGTTTTATTTATTGTTTTGTAAGTTTATCTGGGGCCATCTTCCTAATCAAGCCCTGCTTATGAAGATGGTCCCCTGCATTTCAAATTTTATGTCATACACTGTATTATATTTTTACACCCAATTTGAACAGTTCCTTGTCATACAATTAACATTCAATTTGACATTGGTTTATTTTTTTAAAATTTCCCCATACGTTTTCTTTGCACAATCGTGTCCCACAATCTGTATTTATGTGTTGGAACAAATCATATAATTATATATATCGTCAAATTTTTTTATACATCGTAATGAAAACGGAATGAAGACATAAACTAAACTGAACTGAAATTATGAAAAAAGTAAGCTAGATTTTCCCTTCTTCTTTCCTTTCATTAGACATGGGGATTGTGAAACACACAAAAAAGCACAATATCGAAGTTGCTCATTTATAACTCGGATCATTGCATTCATTTGTTTTCTTTCCGTTTCTGTCCATTTTAGATTTCCAGTCGAAATTCAATCAATGTATTCACATAGACTATAGAGTAAACGATTTTATTTCAACTGATAAGGAATAAGGAGCGCCATTAAGTTAAGTTTTAAGTTTATTAAAATCTAGATCACTGCGGTTATGGCGGTCTCAATACTTTTAAAGGAGAAGGGAAATTCCAGACAAGTCAGAAATTATTTTATAAGAAAGCGTACAGTTTTATGAGCACAACAGTGAAAATTTGATCGAAATCGGATAAAAATTAATGAAGTTATTAAATTACAAGGTTTCACTAATTTGCACCAAAAAGTCCTTGAACAGTAACATGGGTATACATGATGATGGCATTGCCTAACAACTTGCCATATTTTGTGCACAAAATTTTGATATTTTCGGCTTGTTTGTTTGTTCATTTGTTGTTGTTGTTGGGTTTTTTTCAAACACAATAATGCCCCATTCTCAAATCTTAATTTAACGACATCATCATTTTGAAGTTACTCAGGTGGAATAACATTATATTTCACACTTACATAGCAGAAAATTTAGGTTTTGTCAGTGTGTGCACGATCAATGGATCATTGTGAGATGATGATACCACAAGCTTGTTTGTACATTCATATCAGCTGTCCGAGAGCTGTTTTGCATAAATTAGCGTAATTTCACAATTTCAAGACTTCCCTAATTTTTATCCGAATTTATAAATTTTCACTATTGTGCTTATAAAATTCTACTATTTATTTTCAGAATGAATTTCAACTGGTCCTGAATTTCCCTTTTATGTATGTGTACCTTATTCCAAGAAAGTTTTGCAACTGATTGTCCCCCTGGGAAAGAACCTAATGCACGTCAGAAAGGTTTTGCAATGATGGAGTGTGCGAAAATGAATTTTTGTTTGCCTGCTATTTTCGTAGAAAACTAGATATATGTATGAAACTTACCAATAAAAATTCAAATAGAACCACCTGCACTGTCGAGTATGCTGTTCTTAATCTTTATCATTGTTATCGATCCTGCAGCATTTTCGCGCATGGGAAAATAACTGAGACGTGCGACATAATCGCAAGTAACAAGATGAGCAACTGGGAATAATAACTTCATACTTTCTCTCCCTCCCCCCTCTCTCTCTCTCTTTATATACCGATCTGTCTGTCTCTTTATCTGTCTTGCACTTTTACCCCTCTCTCTAACTCTATCCCTCTTTCTCTATCAATCTGTATGTACAAATAACTCAAACTCCCTTATCTTTCTGTGTGTTCCCTCTTATTTTCTCTCCCCCTTGCAGCGGCGACATTTTTCTGCACTCGCTGATATATCCTAGTCCGTTTCAGCCTCCCATATATAACAATATTCTCGTGTTTACTCCCTTTTCTTCGGCGGAGCTTTTTCCCTTTTCGAATTGGAACAAAGACAAACGACAGGAGGATTGCAATAGGTGGGCGCGTATCGCATAGCAGAGTAATAGGCTTCGGTTGGGAAGGACGCGTAACGAATTAGAGGCAAGCGAGTCGAACAGCGGGAACTCTCTGCTACGGCTGGACACAACAGCATTGACTCAAATAGGATGCTATTTCGGTCAGTCTCGCAAATGATGTTTATATGGGGATATTGAACCGCTTTAGCTTGTCAGCAAACAGGAACAATATCTAAAATAAACACAACAGATATCACCAATCTTCCTGTTGTCACGAGAAAAAAGAAATGTTGGAAATAATGGACGAATGGAAAATGTATATTTTGCTGTCGCCCGCAAAAATGAAGGACACAGGTCGATCTACATTATCCTGTCCTGCGCCGCAGTTTCAATTACCTATAGAAAGAACTGAAACAAATACTGACATTGGGTTATAATTTGTTCCGCTTCCATCATGACATCCATGCTATTTATATTAGTCAGCTCAAACACCATTGAAAACATGTAATTCTTGGTTCGCCAAGTCCTAAGAGTAATCTTACTGTAGAAATCATCTTCTTGTCGTTATGAAATGGGCAACCTTAATTTTACGGTAAATGAATCTTACTAGTATTTGATAAAGTTTAGGGGAATTGGTTAAATTCATTAAATCTTCTAACATCATATTGCCAATTTGAGTATCAATCGTAAATCCAGGAGATAAAAAGAGGCTTCTGTAACTGAAAATACATATTATGGCATATGACCAAAATAGTGCTCTACTGATGAAGATGTTTTCATTTCAGCTGATGAAATATTATAGCAATGAATGTTAAATATCATTAAAAAATGTAACCACACACATATATTATGGTTGCTTAGTGATACTTGATGAGTTATCGAGGCGAATTCTTGGCGGGGTTAGAATTATGTTAGAATTATAATTGGTTGTCTGCGTTTTATATCACGAAAAGACTTAAAGGGGCCCTGAAATCCAAATGCACGTTGATTTGTGTTGATTTATGATACCCTCAACATCACTTTTGCGATGAAACGAATATCTAGAAATATTCCATATATTTATAAGGATTTTTTCTTCTATTTTTCTTCAGATTACTTTGGAAAGCCCACAAAAAATCCTTCCAAACCAATCAATATTAATATTCTTGAGATGCCCTCATCTGTCAATCATTGCTAAAATACTGAAATGTTTAACAAAAGACATTGGAATGCACCTTCCCCTCGACTTAGCATAACTTGCATGTTCCCTCGCCATGTCTTTTGTTAGTCACATTAATATGACAGAAACATGCAAGTTATGCTGAGTCGAGAGGAAGGTGCATTCCAATGTCTTTTGTTAAACATTTCAGTGCTTAAGCAATGATTGACAGATGAGGTCATCTCAAGAATATTAATATTGATTGGTTTGGAAGGATTTTTTTTTTTGTGGGCGTTCCCAAGTAATGTGAAGAAATATAGAAGAAAAAATCGTTAAAAAGATATGCAATGTTACTAGATATATTTGTTTTACCGCAAAAGTGATGTTGAGGGTATCATAAATCAACACTACTCAACATGCATTTGGATTTCAGGGCCCCTTTAAAGAAATGGGGATTACAGAATAGGACGCTTGTTTGATTGCAGGTCCCATGAGTTACCCCCCCCCCCCCTTTGAATAACAGAGATCGGGCGAACAAGCAGTGACAAAAAATACTAGTAAATGATATATGCCTTTTATTATGACTAGAATATTCTTTACATATTTTTCTTATCTAATGAAAATCGCTCTAACATTCTGTCTTGGCGAAATAAAAAATCACATCATTATTCTTGGAGATGAGCTGATTTAGGTGAACAAAAAAGATTTTTGAAAGTGGTTGGCTGGAAGTAGAAATAGATCAAGATAACAGAGAAGTATTATACCTGAATATCAATCACTATTGGGTATCTTGATATCGCACCGTTTCAATCATACACATAGCAGGGTAAAGAAAAGAGTACAGGAGATAAAGTCATGCGCTGAGGGTGTGGCGGGAAGGTGATATTATCATTAAAAAAAAAAGGGGGGGGGGGTCAGAAAGATTAAAGCCAAAATGTCATCATACAAGCTATACCCGACACGGCTAAGTAGAATTTACGGTAGGGAAGAATACCATTGCTATGTCGCTTCGTTCCACAAAACACTTCAGAGTATTCGCGACGATTACGAAAAGTGCGACAAGTTAGATCAGCTCGTGTAATGGAAGGGAGTCAGTGATGGAAGGGTGACTGTATTTTTGTCAATCCTGTACCAAATTTGACAGCCAGCTGTTCAAACACAAACACAAGCACACACACACACACTCAGGGATCAGTTTGTCAGGAACATCTTTGTTATAAAGATAAAGGTTTGATGAATTTAACACAGCAGCTAGGCATAGAAGTGACATGAGCAGATAACAGATTTGGCAAGCAGGAAGAAAGGGTGGGGAAAAAAATGCAGGTGCATTTTCTTTCTTTTTTCAGTAGGAAATCAGACCTTGCTGTAAATTCAGACACCTGACTTGCCATAAGACAAGATAAATCACACCTGGCGAGGAGTTTAATTAAAAACAACAATGACAGCAAGAAAAAAAAAAACCCACCACCACCAACAACAACAACAACCAAAAACAACAACAACAAAGCAAAACAAAACAAAACACAAAGGTCTGTAAAAGTGTGGTCTGGGTAGCTACATATAAATGTAGTTAATAGCAGCTGCATCGCATTAACGGAGAGAGTAAAAGTCATCAAGATGTTATTTTGTAACATAACAAATAACAGCGTGTTTTTGTTTTATTAGATGGCAACAGATATCAATACTCTTTCTTGTTACTGTTTTCAACATTCCACGACGTAGCTTCGTAGTGCTGCCACGATGTATTTCCAATAGGTTGCATCCACTATGATCCGATGTTCCCCGACCTTATTAGATTAGCCGTGCAGTCCAGTTTCCGTTGGTAGACAGGCAGAATGGTAGTAACCATAGATATGCTATTCTAATGTGAATCGTTTTGGGAGGAACCCGCCGCAGAGGACAGAGATTCATCCGCACCTTCCGCGATGCGTGGATTAGACTATCAACTGGTATGATAAAATAGTTCGGCGACAGTAGTGGTGTTGAGTCAAAGGGGAAATCACCTCAAACACAATACAGTGCTTGTGGAGTTGTCTTCCTATTTTCTTATATCGTTCCTCAACAGTGACATCACAAAACGTTGTAATAGCCTTCTTGTTATGCAATGGTGGCACATCGATTGACCAATCTTTTGAAAGGATTTGTGCTGATTTTCCTTAAACACAGACAATGTGCTCTAATATTTCTGCAATCTCCCCATCCACGTATAGGCCCTATACGTATTTGTACATTATGTAAATTCTATTCTAAGTAGAATGTTATTATTCTGCTGCAATCGGTATTTCGTGACCGATTTAGCCATACATCTCTCTCTTTGTCTCTCCCTTTCTCTCTCTCTCTCTCTCTTCGTTGCCACAAATTATGAATAGTCAAGACCTCGGAGGAAGGTTGTCGAACTCATGGTCTAAAGTACGCCATTAAACGCCATTTTAAGATTTGAGGTCGTCCAATAACAGCGTCTAATAGTCATTATTTACTGACTCTTGCGTTATATCCTATCTACTAACAGGCGATTGGGATGATAGAGGTCTGGCATGCCCAGTGCTTCCTCCATTTTTTTTTTTTTAAGAGGGATGGCTCTTTTTCGCATGCATCCACACACTGACATAGCATGAAATATTATCGATTCAGTACATCCAAAGAATCATGGATATTTTTAGTTTTTTTTTTTTTTTTTTTTTTTTTTTTTTTTTTTTTTTTTTAGTAGCATAGTTCCTTCCCGCACGCATCCACACTCGTGACATAACATGAAATAATGTCATCAGCATATCAAGAAAAATGTAAGTACTTATTCAATTGTATCATACAAAGTAGATACGTTTCATCAATCTCTCTGGTCGTTAATTTTCTCCCTTTGCTCACTTTGATACTCGTGCACATGTTTTCAAAAGAGGAAACAACAACAATCCTCGCCTGACTCCCTCGAATTCAAAAAGCATTAATCATAAAAAGTGACATCGGCTTAATGGTACATCTTTTTCACTAGCTCAGTCTAGCTATTCTAATACATGCATACTATAATATGCTATATCAATCATTCCCTTGGTTATTATATCTGCTGTTAGACAGAATACTAGTATATCAACACTCAAAGTTAATCACAAACGTATACATCACTCGTTTTTCAGATGGTTCCACTTGAGACCAAATTAACACGTACGATTTGCTGGCACATTTTTGGCACACCTACAGTCATTTGACCCCTCATACACAGACACACAGACATATCCACACACCCACCCACACACACAGACGCAAACACACAGACGCACACACACACAAACACCAGTGGCGGATCCGGGGGGGGGGTGCAACCGGCGCACGCCCCCTTTATTTTTCGATAAAAACAAAAGAAATAAAAAGAAAATGAAATGAAACTCGGAAGTGGCACCAGAAATATTGGTTGCGCCCCCCCCCCCCCCCCTTTACAGAATTTCTGGATCCGCCCCTGCACACACACATGTGAACTTTACCAGGGAACTGAGTCCCGCTCCAATGTGCATCTTGTCATGTACCTAAGGAACTCAGCACTACCAAGCATGATATTGGACACTGACTTTTACTCACTAGCTGTCACAAATCACTAGAAATATTTTATTACAGACTGACAAAATGTGAGTAATAATAGGCAGAAGAATAGAGTAATGGTTATATTATATCAATGGTAATGATAGAAATAACAAATAACAACTAAAAGATACGAATTTATCTATATTACTGCATGTTGAAAGTGTCCTTTAAGAGGGCCCTGACATTATTACCAAGTGTTAACCCAGCATTAGCAGATACAAGTTTACATTCAAACATCTTGTCCAAGGAGATCAGCACTTGGCAGGATTGGAACTTAAAACCTTTTTTTTTTTTTTTTTTTAGAAGTCAAGAATCTCATCCAGTGAATACCCGCATCTTTACTCCTGATGATTAAGATTTCTGGCTCGTAAGCTTCTAATCTGAATGCCTTATTTCCACCGTAGAGAAACTGAGTATGTCCGGAATTTTCTTAGCGTGTTTCGATTCAACTATCTTATCACCGCTCACTGCAGTTCGTGAAGTATTTAAAAAAGAACAACAACGATGGAATTTCTTTACTTGCTGTGTAAGAAACAAAATTTCCAGCAACAATATCCTTGTCAAACCATTGACAGTATTCCAGATGATAGTGAATACGACGAAGACATGTTTACGAGACGAGATGAAATCAAGTGCATTTAATATGTGCATAGGAAGAGCATCATTACGATTATTAGTAAATAATGACCCAACAATTAAGCCTTGCATCATTGGGTGAAAATCCATCTTTACGAAAATCAAAATCTAAAGAGAAGAAGAGGTATTTTCTTTGCTTTAATAATGTGAAAAAATATATAAAAACATGTGGTCCGAAAAAGAACAAATGAAAACAGATAAATGGTAAACATAGCTGGGATGACACGGTATGCTTGACTAGAAACGTACAATGTAGTCAGTAAAAGAACTAACCTGACCAGAGAAAGACACTACCAGGAATTACAATTACATTTCCTCACTCAATACAGTACGATGCATTGTAAACTCGACAGCATTCTTCAGAAGATACGGTCTTAGTAGTGTTATCACCTTGAGACATCTAAGATCTCTTGGAGAAGTGTGATTTCTGACGCCTTCCGTATCGTAAAAGTGCGACTGACCCCTTTCTGGGTTAGGCATTTACGCTTGATCTGCGAATTAAGCCATGTATTAGTACCACCGTTTTAGTTTATCACACAAGCGCAGCTGCCCTAACACAGACAGATTAATGTCCCTCACTCGACATTAACATTGCCTGTGATGCGAAGTTGTGCCCTCGGGGTACTCACCAGCAGAAATTCATCGACGATTTAACCCATCCATCGCTATCTAAAGCCTGAGTGTAACATGGCACCTAAACACAGTTACATTCAAAGAGATAGCAGATGTGAAAATACATGCAAACACGCACTTAGAGAGAGAGAGAGAGAGAGAGAGAGAGAGACTTATGTCTATTTATGACTTAAATCATACGCATTTGGATCACCAAAAGGGATTGATTCCTCATTGCATGTTACGCTATATGCAGGTTACCTGAAATGACCGTGTTTTGCATCTACAAGTTCATATCTTCATACGAAAGCATCATATTGAATTTAAATGTATAATATTATTATGATAGTTATACATATACAATTTTACACAATCTTAAGGGTATAAACACATTCAAAATTATCTTCATACGAAAGCATTGCATTAACAGCGATATACATATAATTTTGCACAATAATCATGTGTATAACCACATATAGAGAGGTTTTTTTTTTCCAGGTGCTTTTTAGTGCCCCTCCTCATCTCCACCAGTCAATACCTTCTACCTTTCTTCTTTTCCTAACTTCTCTCTATGACATGATTTTTCCCTTTCATCTACTTTTCATCATAACTTACAGGGGAGATGTGGATATGGGGAGGGGGGACGAGAAGTTAAAGAGATGATATTTAGGAACTGAGGAAATGTGTAACTATGGTCTCCTAGGGTATTTTTAGACAGCTTACGTGTGTGTGTGTGTGTGTGTGCGGGTATTTATGTGTGTTTGTGTGTGTACCTTCGTGGGGGAGTTTGTGTATATATCTTTATATGAATTACAGATTTCTTTCAAGACACTGTCCGTTCAATGCTTTTGTCTGCCTGTTTGTATACTATTATTATAATACGTGCAATACATGTTGTCTGCTCTTTTTTCCTTTGATATGCCAGTGGAAGACGAATTTCTGTATTTTTAACAGACAATAAAGTTCCTTATATCCTTGTATCCTTGTTTGTGGAAATTCAATAAACATAAAGACAGCGCATGTCACATCGAAGTGAGAGGCGTGCTATGACTTTCTCTCGCAGGCTCTACCGATTTCTGTTATATCAGTTTTGGCGAAAACGGTTCAGGAGCCGCAAGACACGCGAGAATTTCGTGCAGTGCCATTAAACGTCGCTAGTGCATTCTCCGTACCAACTGGTCGCTATTAAACTTACACGAAAACTAATCACATTACAGTGGATCGAAATCCGGCCCTCCCACGTAGTGAAATACTTGTCCACATCAAATTGACATTCAAGAGCGCTTTCCGGGCACGCTAGGAAGATTTGCCAGATGGCATATTTCATCGTTCAAATGAATTTTCGAATTTCTCATTTCATCCACATAGCAGATCATAGAGTGACTAAATTCCTACAGCTGTTCAACCTGTCAACAGTGGATCTTGACCCATATGAGTGCAATATACGAATACATGACGTTCTCACTACCTACATATGTTATGCTAATCATGATGTATTTGGGGAGAATAGCTATCGAATCTTTCTGGTTATGAAGTGCAGGCAGTATTTTGTCATAAAAACGATTCGAACAATTTAAAAACACATATGTTTTTGCACATACACTTACACACACACATACACACACGAGCGCATTCTTGAAACTGTCCAAAAAGTTCTTTGCACTTAGATCATGGGAAAATCTTATTGCTCCACGAATCATTGCTGCCTGACTGTTTCCAAAGTACAAACCCGGTGAAAAGAGACAAATAGAGGCGATTAGGGTAATGTAAAAGATTCTGTATTGGAGCCTTGGTGTCCTCTTTCATTTTGTACTTGGGATATCATCATTTGAGCACAAATCGTGTCTCTCAATCAAAGGACATGCCAGGATTGTGTGTGTGTGTGTGTGTGTGTGTGTGTGTGTGTGTGTGTGTGTGTGTGTGTATTTGTTGAAAGTCAAAATGTTTCTAAAACAATACATACCGATATTGGATGGTGGTTGGTATCAAATCAAACGTGATGCTCTACAAGCCAATTTGATGCCTTCGTATGCATTGTGCACGTGAAAACACCTCTGACTGATTCAAAGAAATGACAGTAATGTGTGTGTGAGCATGCATTCAATTATGTGTTTATACAATTGCAAGTAATATTTTATATATACACTCAGCAAAATAAAAAAAGAAGAAAGTAAACACTTTTTTAGGCTCATATTTCTCATGGAATGCTAGGCTAAATATTAATGTTTTTAATACCATGTTAAAGACAATTCAATTGGCTATCAACCTGGTAGGTCAATAAAAAGGGAAACTGTACGCATGAGTGAACACAATCGTTTTTTTCTTCAAAGGCACAAAAGTAAAATTGCAAAAGTTGACAATTTCTCACTCATTCGTATGTGCTCTTCCATATAACAACGAGAACAAAAGACAACACAACAGGAAACACAAACTAATTTCGAAAATATACCTAATGATCTCTATAATGTCTTTGTAGCCCCAACAGATAAATAAGGCAAAAAAAAAATAATAATGAAGAAAAAGAAGAATCTTCTGTCAAATCGAAATTCAACCAACTTTAGAAGAGAGGCAATACTAACAGAAATGGTAAAAATTTGAAATGTTATTTCGTATTAAGCACATTGAAAATAAAAACTGGTTCCGGAATTTGTCTCATGAATTCTTAAATCTCTAAATGAAAAGAATGAAATGAAAAAAAAAAAACTGTCCGTTTTACCACCTTTGCGTCTTATTCCCTATGACATTTGAATTTGAGCTGATAGAAAATTCTAGTTTCCTTTTTTAGTTTCCCTATTTTGTTCTTGTTGAGGATATAAAGAGATACAAGGGAATGAAAACTTATTTTTTGGTGTTTATTCAGGTCTCTCATTGTGTTAAAATGGTCTTTTGTTATCATTACTATCTTGAACACTGTTGAAGGGCATTTTCAAATGAATCACAATATGTGAAATTCTGCAATTTTTACTTTTGTGCCTTGGAAGACAAAAAGCGAATGTGTTCACTCATGCGTTAAGTTTCTATTTGTATTAACCTACCAGTTTGATAACCAATTAAATTACTTTTTAATATGGTACTAGTATATGTTTATCAAAATCTTCCATGAAAAATACGCTCTGGAAAAAGTTTTTACTTTCTTCTTTTTTATTTGTTTGCTGAATATATATTGACCGATTCTGTGACGCGCTATGTGTATTTTTGGCATGGGCGCAGCCATAGTGGGTGTATCAGCCGACCCCCCCTCCGCACTCCCCCACCCCTCTCCCTACATTAGCACGCGCGCAGAATGAAAAACTGCTTTAGCCAATAGGCGTCTCGTACTGAGTGCGCGAATGCTTGCTTAGTGCGCGAACCTTTGTTACAAGTGCGTGTAAACATGTTGCCCCGGGGTGGGGGAGAGCAGGGGGGGTCGGCTGATACACCCACTATGGCTGCGCCCTGTGCCGTAAAATGTCTGCTGCCCTCAACGAACCCGAATCGGTCAATATATAGTATAATATGATATATATTGTCTTGTTTGCTTTACTATGCTTCAATTCAATTCAATTCAATTAAATAGTTTATTTATTTCCATCATCAAAAAGAAAAGAAAAGAAAAAGTTGACATGATCCAAAGTGAAACATTTTTTTTTTCATTTCTCTTACACTCATCGAGATTTTTTTTTTAATACAATATAAAGTATATACACGAATGATGTCGTAAAAAAGAAACAATGCACTTTGCCATGGCAACAAAAATATTAAATAATCACAATGATGGAAAAGTGTTCCACTAAAAAAGCCAAGCTTGTCAGACGTGGAACACTGGAACAAAATATATGTATAAAGTGCGAGAGATCGTTCCCTTCCCAAACGTACGCGGTGCCTCATTGTGGGTAGCATATACTGAAAGAAATTAGACTTGAGGCGGAAGTTGCTCTCGATCTTCTTCTCACTTTTAATCAGTCGAGCTTTCGGCCTGTCATCAGGCCTTCATCAGGATCTACCGACAGAATAGTTATTATCTAAATAACCTGATGTGTCATAATATATAATGCAATATCATATAATGCCAATCTTCTGAAATATTACCTTTATATACACAAATCATTCATTCAATTCAATACAAAAATCCTATGTAACATCGTTGATAAGAAATATATATCAAACTGCTTAAATAATAACCATGTTTTCTCATCATTCTAAGCATAATAATAGCATTGTAGATATAGACATATATATGTATATATGTTCATATGTCTCTTTGTATTGCATATATATGTATACATACACACATATATTCACACACCCACATACATACACACACACACACCCACAAACACACACACATCCACATCCACACACACACACACACACACACACACACACACACACACAACCACGGTAGATATAACACTATCTAAATCAACATATCATGTATTTGATATTACCGAAATGATAACCTACCAACTGTCAAAATATATCAACATTTAAATGAGATACATAAACAGCAATAACATTCGATGAATTACCTGGGACGTGTATAATTTGACGTGATGTCCTGCATCACAGCACCGTGTGCTCATGTTCTGTCAAAAAAAAAAAATACAATAATATTATATTTCGGTAATGATTATATTTTATCAAATATATGATATGTTGATTTAGAAAGTGTTATATCAACCGTAGTTGTGTGTGTGTGTGTGTGTGTGTATGTATGTAGGTGTGTGAATATATTATGTGTGTATGTATACATATACATGCAGTACAAAGCGACATATGAACATATTATATTATATATACATGTACATGTCGATATCTATAATGCTATTATTATGCTTGGCATGATGAGAAAACACGGTTATCATATTTTAAGCACTTTGATATCAGAATATATATATATATATATATATATATATATATATACATATATTATATATATATATATATATTATATATATATATTGATTAATGATATTTTTGTTGATGAGATCATGTGAGATTGGATTTTTGTATTGAATTGAATGATTGATTTGTGTAATAAAGGTAGTATTTCGAAAGATTGGCATTATATGATATTACATTATATATTATGACACATCAGGTTATTTAGATAATATTTACTATTCTGTAGATAGATCCTGATGAAGGCCTGATGACAGGCCGAAAGCTCGACTGATTAAAAGGTAGAACAAGATAGAGAGCAACTTCCGCCTCAAGTCTAATTTCTTTCAGTATATATATATATATATATATATATATATATATATATATCAGGGCTCCACACTAACTTTTATTTTTGGTGGCCCAAAGTCAAACATCCGACTTTTTTGGTGGCCCGATCAGGTCGTCAAATTCTTCATTTCTGAAATTTTGGTGGCCCGAAGTGCATTTTTGGTGGCCCCGGGCCACCGGCCCACCGTTAGTGTCGAGCCCTGTATATATATATATATATATATATGAATAAATCCACAGACACAGAATAAAACATCTTTTATATTAATTTCATATAAGTAAAATAACATATTGTAAGCACCGACCATGATATTTAATAATCCCCATGAATGCGCGATTATAATGAACAATGTACTAGTAAACTTATGTGAATGAACACTAGATCATTTTGTCTGTGTTGTGTTGTATGTGTGTGTGTGTGTGTGTGTGTGTGTGTGTGTGTGTATGTTAACAGGGATTTGAAGTAATTTGCCACAGGTGAAAGGCTAATTTGATGACTTGTGCACGGGTCACTCTTGGTTTTACTTTCTGTTATACAGTGTTCCGTTAACCTGTGTCTACAATTTCTTTTCTGGTTTCTTTTGTATTTAGTTTTCTGTATCATGTAATAATGTATCTGATTACGCTATTCCGGTTCTTGCGGTTGATTTGATTTTATTGGTCTGCTCAATATTTTTTTTTCCTTCTTGTAACATTGTATTCGTGGACTCTCTGAAAAATAGCCTCAAGTGGCTGATCGAGGACATTTCATTCTATGATTAAATAAGATAATCAAATAAACAAACAAGCGAATATACTGTATGTGCATGCATATGACAAACGGAGCAGAAGAACTGAAACGGCACAATAATACATGTTATCGAGTAAACAGCATATTTGCTTCTTCAAGGAATGGAAAGTAATAGTTGTTACGCCGCTTATACCAGAAGAAATGGCAGGAAAAAAAGACAAACTATCTAAATCAACACAACTGACTATGTTGGGCCCGTTCCCTTTTTATTTAGTGATCGTTCAGTGCAAAAATCCCACAAAACCCCCTGACATTCAATAAAAAAGGGGTCACCTTTGTGAAGGAATACTCATAGCTACTTATGGAAACAAAACTTCTTGAGCGTTCTCCACCTAGCATAATCTAAAATATTCTACATCATTTTGGCACCACATTGGACTATCATGCAAGAATATTTTAAGGGTGTGATATAGTTCGGACACTAGTTAGTTGGACAGTTCGGTCTGCTCAAGAGACGGCATTCAGAAATTGAGGTGGCGTTCATATTCATATTGTGACGCAAAATAACCCCCTCCCTTAATCGCAGCACAAATTTATTAATGTATCAAACACACACACACACACACACACACACACATATATATACATATATATATATATATATATATATAAAACTAACAGCAATAGGTTTTTGCTCAGAGTCCAAGAATGACTTGACAAAGCCCTATGGGCGAAAATTCTTCAAAAACTACGTCTTTCACGGAGTTTTCATATGAACTACCGTTGTGAATCAATATTATACATAAAGACAGGTAAGATAAATAAGACAAGTAAAAGAACAGAGTGAAAATGTTAGAACTTGCCCACTTTTCTCAGTACTTGATCTGCAACGATCACTTACCCTGTACTCCATTTCGCAATTCACGCCATCAATTTGATTTCGCTTCCCGCGTACTTTCACGCCATAACCTCGCAAAGGGGGTGGGGGGGGGGGGGGGATAGAGATAGAGGGAGAGAGAGGGGGAAGGGTAAGGAGGAGAGGAGTAGAAAGAGGTGAGAGAGGAATGGATGGATAAAGGGTTGGGGATTTTGGGGTAGGCGGCATGGACCTTTACAAGCGTCAAGGGCTATTGCATGTCCATCCATGCAATGTTATCAAGGACTTTGATGATAAGTCGTTCGGTTGTGAGCCAGTTAGGTCAATTACCTGTTTCCCCTGACATAATCTGTGCAATGCTTCCCATGTTTGAATCCACAGCATCAGTTTTAAGCTGTTATACTAAAACAGATATTAATATGCTATTACAATTTAAAAAAGAAGTGAAATACACCTCAATTGGGATTTACAAAAAAAAAAGAAGAAAAACAGGAGACCAGCAATTTACTTAAACTATTCTTAAATAATATATATTCACTCCCATGCAAGTATTAATGATGATAATACTTAGTACCCATACACTCCCCAATCCCCGATAAATACACACGCCCAGCCACCCACACACTTACCAACACCAAAACACACACTTCACTAAAAACTCCCACGCCTCACCCATAAATCACCGCACAACCCCACACGCCCTTACCCTATACCGTATACGTATAGCACACACATGCATGATATTGTACCTCTTGCGCCTCGCCTCGCCCCCCCCAGATATTATGATATGCATCAGAACCTTCCTGCTTACAATTCAGAACATGACATTTTTAAATACATTTTCAATGTTATATCAACATGCTCACTCTCATACACACACGTATTATATCAGTATTCTTTAAGAAATGAATGAAATACTCTGTGCAGTCTCATACAATTCTAGATATTTCTATTTTATTCTAATTCTCGGGTTCATCCCACAAGGCCGACACCAACGAGTCATACAGCCCTTCAGTTCGACACTATAGTAAAAACAGCACTTGAGTTCGACATTACAACACGGGGCGTAATTTGTTTTCATTTCATTTCATTTCATTTCATTTCATTTCATTTCATTTCATTTCATTTATTACGTTTCCGCACAAATCATACAGTGTTGTGTTTACAACATCCATCCATGACAATGTAAAGTAACACGTAAGTTATAAGTTATTATACAAATAGCATTTACATGGCACAAAATCAATGGAAATCATTCTCAAGTACATTGCATTCATGACGGATAAATAAAATCGTGTGTGGTGGGAACCTACGTAGAAGCAGATGCTTGTGAGAGTAGGTTCCCCGAAACAGAGTTAAACACGTGCTGTTACACTCACACACACATACACACACACTCTCTCTGCACGCATGCAAATGCACATGGACAAGCGTGCGTGCACACACACACACACACACACATACACACACACAACAAGGAGGAGAGAATGAAAAAGAAGAAGAGGAGGAAACTCCAACAAGACCGTCATAGGGAGAGCATCAATGGTGGTACCTGCAGCTGCAAGAGGAAAGAAATGTGAAAGAAAAGAATTGAAAATGCAACCATGTGAACCTGTTCTGCAATCATGACAAGTTCTATATCAGTTTTAATAATTTCTAATCATCTGCTAAATCATATTAATTCATATCATCACCAGAGAATTGCAAAATAAGTTTATTCTTAAGCTTACGTTTGAATGAATACCAACCGGGAGTTCGTTGTATTTCACTATCTAAAGAATTCAAGAAATTAGGGCCATTGTTAATAGAAGTATCTCTCTAAAAAAATCGAGTGAAAATTTTCACTCTAAAAAGAGTGAATACAAAAAATAGTGAATTTCGAGTGAAATTGGAGTGAATCTTGAGTTCACTCTTTTTAGAGTGAAAATTTTCACTCGATTTTTTTAGAGAGATATTCTACAGTATTCGTAATCTAGTTTTCGGTATATGATGGAGCATATCACTCTGTCGTGTTGGATATCTATGTATTTCTTTATTTTTCTTGAATAAAAATGTCTTTTGTTCTCAACTGGTCAGCCATGAAGGCAAATTTCAATAGACATCTTAACTTCACATTCAAGTTTTCAGTGATGGCATGCCAGGCAATTTTGAAAGCTCATCAAGTTTTATGGTTGTACATGATGCCACTTGTAAGCAATGTTCAAAAACCCCGCGCCATAGGGCAAAAATTAAGCTGAGATGCTTCATAAAGATGACAACGCAAAACCACATGCAGCGAGACATGTGCGCAACTTTCGAGAGAGAGAGAGAGAGAGAGAGAGGGGGGGGGGGGGCATCATTAGAAATGGACTGGCCTGCATGCAGCCCCGACCTCAACCCCACAGAACATTTTTTGGGATGAACTTGATCGAGCTGTGGGGATGAGGGTCACAAATGCAACGACATAGGCAGGACTCCGTCAGATACTGGTTGACGCCAATCAACATCATGAGGACACGGTGCCAGGCGGTGGTGCAAGCACTTGGCTTGTCCACAGATGCTGAGCCCCGATCCTGTTCATTGACAATATAAAGACAAAGTAAACATCAAATAAACACAAAATAACGACAAAATGAAGACAAAATAAAGATGAAATTCCAATAAAATTAAGATCATGCCATTTCACCTCTTTATGTCTTTGTTGCTTAATGTGGCCAAGTTCTGTGAGATGAAATGGTTTGAGTCATGATCGTTTGTGTGTGTGTGTGTGTGTGTGCATGTGTATGTAATGCTGTACACGTGTGTGTGTGTGTGTGTGTGTGTGTGTTTATTTGTTTGGTTGAACGCATACATGTTTCACTCCATAAAAATGTTGATGTTACAGTAAATGAACACCAAAGAAAAATGGGGAACTCACTCATCACGAGGAAACTGCATTACGGACGTCAAAAATTGGGCCATTTTGCAACTTTTCAATTCTGACTTTACCTCATATTTGTAAGCACTGCGCCTCCATGTATACGATAATCATAACAAGTATAGTATCATTTTAAAGAGAATTAAACAATCTTTCTGTGGTATTACGCACAAATGAATCATTTCTAAGAAAATATGAGAAATGATTAATCAAACTCAGATTTCCAAACTTTTTTTGAAGGGTTTATCATAACTCCCGCATTCCTTGAAATCATTTTATCCAAATAAACAAGATGATTGTTCCAATTGAAATGATCGTCAATAAAGAGCCCAAGAATTTTGTTGAATGTACACGACGTATAAGTGTTTGATTAAAAACAATTCGTCCAGAAAAAAATTCTGAAGAATAACTGAATAACAGGTAATGAGTTTTTTTTTTTTTTGTATATTAAAAAATGATTTATTCGCTTGAATCCGATTTAAAAAAAAAAAAAAAAAATCTTTATTAACAGTTCCAAAAAGTATTTGGGTGTCTTTATGAGAAAAAAACAAACAGTCAATTCATCAACAAATGAAATAAAAGTCCAAAGTTTAGAAGAATATGTTATATCATTAACATACCAAAGGAAAAGAAGGGGCCCTAAGAGAGATCCTTGAGGAACACCGCATGAAAAATTCTTTAAAGAGGACTCATTATCATTTAGATAAACACATTGCTGTCTGCCAGACAGGTAACTTCTGAACCACTCCAGGGCCCTCCGAGGTACACCATAATGATTCAGTTTGTAGAGAAGAATTTCGTGGTCAATCGCGTCAAAGGCCTTGGAGAAGTTCAGAAGCACACCCACTGGTATGTTCATGGTTATCCATTGCAGAAAAAATGTTTTTCAATGGAATACAATATTGCATGTGAAGTTGAATGTTTTTCACTAAAACCAAATTACGTTTTAAGATTTTTTTTTCATAAAATCTACTGTTCTTTTATAAATAATTTTTCAATTATTTTGGAAAATAATGTAAGTAAAGATATTAGCTAATAATTAAAGAAAATTAAAAGATTCCACTGTGTGTGTCGATCTTGTGGGCCTTGTTTGCTTAGTGTCGAACTCATGAGCAGTACGACTCGTGGGCTGCATGACTCGTGGGTGTCGGTCTCGTGACGTGCACCTTAAGTCGCTTTATTTTTTCTTCCTCCCTATCATGCAATAAATATTGAATGAATATTCAATGAATGATTCAATAAATAATTGAATGAATATTTGATTTTGACCTGATAAACAATATATTTGATTATGAAAATAACTGTATTCCATAACTTTATTCTTAGAGAGATCCCTCCTATGCCAATCTGTGGTTTGGGGTTCTCCCATGAAATCAGAACTATCAAAAATTGCTGCCACAGGGCTTGAGCATTTGATCAAATCCAAAATTATGTGTAGATATGTCTCTGCGCCTTTATTACAAAGAGAACACAGACTGTCCTCATCAAAACCAGACTGCAGGAAATGGCCATTTGTGTAAATTGTCCCATGTGATAACAACTTGTATGGAAACATTTCTGCTAAGTTTCTGCTGAGTGTTGCACTGATAGGTCTAACATAAATGTCTCTACCATCCCCTTTCACTAATATCGACATTCTCCTGTCTCTCCAAAATTCTAATAGAGTAGGGTTTTCTAACCTTGATACGAAATATGAGTAATCTTCATTCACAACATATCTTTAAACATAACTGTCCGTCCGAAACAAAAGCTATCGATGAGCTGCATTCAATTACATCCTCTGAATGCCAATGTGATATTGTCTCGTCATATTTTCCACTTTTCAGTGCTATTGAATTGAATTGAATTCAATTCAATTCAACGAAACACTGTGTCAGAAAATCATCTTGAATACACAACAGTTTACTGTACGATTAAAATCAGAGGTAATTAACAACTTGAAAGCATATATGCACTGTTTCAAACCAAACTTGTTGCATTATCCCCGCTCTCAGCACAAACAAAAAAATACTAAAAAAGTAAGCAAATAAACAAAGAGGCCCGTGGGCTCCCGCTCACCTTTAATAGTTTCGCATGTTCACCTATGAGAGAATAATGTGAGAGAATGTTATCTTTTTGATAAAACAGGACGTGTAGCTCCAATCTCTTATTGCAGGCTATAACTGCTGGCATTGCTGATAATTTATTGCGAATACCTTATGACAATACCCGATAAAGTCATTACATATATCCAGAATCATCATGAGCTTCACTTATTTGTGTGTGCGAGCGAGCGAAAGCGAGCCAGCGCCTGAAAAAAAAATGCTCTTTTCATGTGTCTTGAATACATATGTTATCATTTTTACCCAATAAATATCTTCCCGAAAAATACAAGTTCCAGGTGCAAAAACTCGTAACTTTCTTGTCGGCGCAATATTTGTTACGTGTTAACAGTTTTCCTTACATTGATCATGGAGTGAAGATGTGAAACGACAAATTACTAGCAGCAACATCAGGAGAATTGCATATCTGTATTAAGGGGGCATTATCCAATTTTCTGCTTTTACTTTTAAGTGACAGTTCAGGTTCTTACCTTCAATATTCAGTAGCTTCTACACTAAAAAAATGCAGTAAAAGTGGATAAAATTCTTTTTTTTTCTGATACCTTTTTGAAAGCACATCTTTGCAATGGAGGAATGTATTTTCAAAACTCTATAGGTGGGACTACAGTTTGACTGTTTGATAAACACTGAACATAATCATTATATCGTGTTTTGTGGGTTCAAATCATCATTCTTGACAAAATATGTTTGTGAAAGTGCATTAAGTGAATTATACATATATTTTGAAGGGACATTTATGTCTATATACTGCTAGAAATGATATTTGCCTGCACTTTGAGATCAATAATGTGAGTTGGAAAGTACAGCGAATGCAACCTTTTCATGTATTTTATTGTTTGAAAATGACATCTTCATTTTCAATGGCCATTTTCTCAAAATGTGTTTTTATATACCTTTGTTTATAAATTGTGCTATAACTTGAGAATGCTTTAATATTTTCTTCTCAAATTTGTTACGCTTATGCAGAAGAACATGCTTAATAATCTAATTGAGCATTTTGAAATCATGGGCTTTAGTTTTGAAGTTATTGACAGCTGAATTCTGATTTGTTGATACCGGTTGCCGTGGCAACGGGAAATTTTTTTTTAAAATAGTCAATTAAGATGTTTGTTTTTTGATTTGCATCTATCAACCAAAAAAAACAAAAACAACCAAAGTTTACAGCAGTAGTAGGATTTTTTTTTTTTGTGGCAACCAATCACCTGTAGGCATCTGGTTACCATGGTAACCATGCACAATATTATACATTACAATGTGTAACATTGTATTGCTGACATCTCTAGCAATATGTACATATATGGTTTTAAAGGGTTTTGATAAATTCTTCATGACTTAAATGCAAAAAATGTGATTTTTGTCATGTTCAATTTGTTTTTTTTTTTTTAGTTTTTTTGGTGTAGTGCCCCCTTAAATGTGAGCGAGCGGAGCGAGCGAGCTTGAAAATTTTGACAGTTTACAGTCCAAAAACTGCCGTTTGTAGCTATATTTGTTTTTTTTCGCTTTGGAAATTAAGGGGGCGCGCCCGGTGCGTCCCCCCCCCCCCCCCCCCCATCCGCCACTGGTAGTCAAGGGTGTCTGTTTATGTTCATGATTGGGGGTGGTATGACCAGCGAGGGGGCGTCGAAGTGACCAAGCGGGGGAAGGATGTCCAAAATCTGCACTTTAGAGCATCCCCTAATTGTTTGTGTTTGTTTGTTTGTGTGTGTGTGTGTGTGTGTGTGTGTGTGTGTGTGTGTATGTGTGTGTGTGTTATATACATGGCAAATTAGGAAATAGCCGAGGTCAAGTCTTATTATTGGCAATGCAAGGAATTTTAATATAGGCTAGTATATTAATATGTAAAGTAACACTGCAAAATCAACGATAGCTTTGATATAACGAAGCGTAAGGTACATTCTACATCACATTGCGCAACATTGCAGCGACTCTCTCTGCCGTTCGGATGTTCTGAGTACACTGCGCACATCCTGCTTATATTCAAAATGCCAACCAGGAATCAGCTGAATCAGAATCTTTTGTCGGCGCCGGGCTTTTTGAACAATGTTTCACACTATATACCTCTTTAATCATATTATGGTTAAACAAATCTTAGAAAAATATCGAATTTCTTGATCACCCTTTCATGTCGATTTCAAAAGCAGTTTGATAACCCTTGCATTACCATTTCGTAAGTTGTTTTTTTTTGTCGATGAATTCCTGTTTTTGTTGGCAGTGTTGTGAGACTTTTAATTCTTGTCGAGCCACGCAACACAGAAAGTGGTGGATGGCACAGTCTGCAGGATATAGTGCAGTCTTTCTTTACTGCAGAGTTATAAAATTCTTCCTGTCGTGAAACACCTGCTGACTATGTTCGCTCACAAAAAGCCATGTCAGACGCAGGCCCGCAAAACGTTTTGTTTGTTGGTTGGTTAGTGTTAGTTAGTTAGTTTGTTTGTTTGTTTGTTTTAGTGTGCGTGGGGGGGGGGGGTGGTTCGGGACGGGGTCCAAAGGCCACTAGTACCTTTCCACATGTTTCGACGGGAAGAATGTCGTGAGTTATGGGTTTATTTTCATATTTTTAGGTGATCCGAGTATCCTCTCGGATCACCTTCTGTATCTGTACGGATTCTTTCTTCTTCTTTATTTCTTTATTTCAAAATTATACCATGTATGCATCATGTCCCAAAGACGGCAAATCTAATGTATCATTGTGATCAGTTGACCGTGACGTCACTATGACGTCATTATATGAAAACACATTCTCAATCATATCTCATTAATGGAATAGAATTTTTCAATGAAATTTACGTCACATATATTTCAAGTTATGCGCAGTTTACTCATGTTCTCAAAATTCATATTTTCTCTTAAAACGTGCGCGCACGCGCGCGTTGAAATATTTGTATGCTCCAATCGAACTCAAAAATTTTTTGCACACGTTTCAGACCATTTGGAGCATTTTTTGAAAAATTGAAAAAATCGGACGGACGCGTACGCCCGCGCGCATATACGCATGCACAGCTCATATGCAATTGAAATTTCCAGTTTTTTCACTTTGATCAGATGTCTGAAATGTCAAGGAATATTTATACCAAGTTTCAAGTCAATCCGACTCAATATGACGTCATACGGGCCCGTCAAAGTTGAAATTCCGCGCGCGCGTCAATGGCGATATACAGTGCAACTATGCCAAAAAACTGCCAATTTTAAATCCGATTTTACTCGTCAGGATGGACGGTGACCCCCCATTTTCTTTACATGTTTTGAAAGCTGACGAGTTGTACATGTCATTTCATGGGGTGGCAATGCTGACAAAATGATTAAAAGATATCAAATTTCTTAATAAAGTGAAAAAAGTAAATTTTCAAAATGACGTCATGAAATTTCAAGTTCATTCAAGCGTATCTCACTAATCCTTGGTCAATTTTCACCCAGATTTCAGTATGTTGTAGCTTATTTAATGTTCTTCCAAACATGGAAATACAAAATTGTGATTGGATAACAGTATTACCTCGTAAAAATGGATTGAAAGTAATCTTGTCAAATTTGATCAGTTTACGTGTTATCTCTATGGGAGTGCAGTTTTTCTGGAAATCAAAATTGACATGACGGTCTTTATCGAGCACTAGCTCACTTACCCTTCTGTAAATTTCGCCCAGATTTTAATATGTTGTAGCTGAGGCTTTGCGCTACCGTAAGTGTGCCCTTAGTTTTTTCATACGATGTCGGGATCACGTCAAAAATTTTGGTTGAAATTCAGGCTTATCTTCGATGTATTGTGATGTTTCTTTCTTTCTGCAACTTTCTTTGCAATAACTCAAGAAAAACGGCCTCTATCACTTCCATATTTTGCACATGTTTAGTTCATGTCACGTAAATTATTTCATAAAATAACAACTTCTTGATCGGACACCATCTTGGGTATGTAAATTAGGGTCAAAGGTCATAAGTGTTTCATCCTGTATCTTAGTGAATACATGTCCTATTTTTCCCATATTTTGCACACGCAAAGACCATGTTACAGGGATCATTTCACAAAATAACTACTTTTTACTCAGATGCCATCTTGTCTGTGCAAATTGAGGTCAAAGGTCATATGTACTTCTTTTTGTATCTTCGTCATGACGTGTTATCTCTATAGGAGATAATTTTTTTAAATGTGAAAATTGACATGATTGTCTTTATCGAGCACTAGCTCACTTACCCCTAAGTGAATTTCTCCCAGATTTTAATATGTTGTAGCTGAGACGTAGGGCTATCGTCCGTGTGCCCTTTGTTTTTTCATACGATGTCGGAAACACGATAAAAAACTTGGTTGAAATTAAAGCTTATCTTCTATGTATAGAGATATTTCTTTCTTTCTGAAACTTCCTTTGCAATAACTCAAGAAAAACACGCCCTATCACCCCCATATTTTGCACATATTTAGTTCATGTCACGTAAATTATTTTATAAAATAACAACTACTAGATTGGACACCATCTTGGGTATGTAAATTAGGGTCAAAGGTCATAAATGTTTCATCTTGTATCTTAGTGAATACCTGTCCTATTTTTCCCATATTTTTCACACGTATAGACGATGTTGCAAGAATCATTTCACAAAATAACCACTATTTCATCAGATGCAATCTTGGGAGTGCAAAGGTGGGTCAAAGGTCATATGTACTTGTTGCTGTTTCTTCGTTATAGTGTATACAGAATTTGGTACCAACCATGGCAAATATGACTCCCTTTGCTAAATGAGAATTCAAACATCACACGGCCAATGTCTCTAAACACACATAAAACTTGTATGGTCATGCCTATTGCGATCAGGACTCGAATCATTGATTTAAAAAAAAATCGGATCACCTTAATTTGTCAGTGATGACAAATTACAATCTCTAGTTGTTTATTTTTCCGCGTTTTTTTTTAAAGAGTCAAAAGAGTGTGTGTGTGTGTGTGTGTGTGGGGGGGGGGGGTTGCAGGCCCCCTTATCCCCCTTACCGCCCCCCCCCCCCCGGTTCCGTGGCCCCTGACTGATATATCCCTGCCGAGATGCACGTCGTGATTGAATACAACGCCAAGTTGGTCGATGCTCTCTGGCGCCAACCGTTCAAGCTGCTCACGTTCTGTCGGCTACAGTACTCGTTAAGGCATTGACGACCCCCACTGCACGTATACAAAACACCAACACACACACACACACACACACACACACACACACACACACACACACACGTACACACACACACACACACACAGTGTACAGTGTTCAAATCATGATTGAGAGAAACAATTTGGCTTCACGTATTAAACAACTTTCGACATCATCACGGTTATTTTTCTTTTCTACACGCTTAATATGAATATAATCTAGAAGTAGTGTATGTACGACATACACGTCAAGTACTTGTGTTTAGATTGATTAAAATGCCTGCCAACATTATCAGATATCTATGGGCCTATTTGTTTGTTATTAAATCAGAGCGCTCATTTCACTTAACGACCAAGATCGACTTAAAATTTCTCTTCACTTTCTACAAGAGAAGGAAATTCAGCCATGCGACGTCTGTGTATACACGTGTAATAGGTCCTACTTGAATAAGTTTTTATTATAACTTTAGTTCACATCCATTAACTTTGGTGCAGTATAGAAAATCAAACATTTTCCCCTTCCACCATACTGTCTTCCTATCATCTACCTGACTTTAGGATTTGAAACAATATCTGAAAAATTTAGTGTCAGATAATTTGCTTTACATTACCACGGAATTGCTGCGCCATTTGCGAGGATCAACTTTTATCTCTCGAGAATATCAAATGGGATTGTGTGGTACATGACGTAACCAGTTTCCCATGATTATATCTCCACGAAGATCGACTGCCAAAGACAATACAGACGGTTTGACTAGCCATTTCAGTACTGATGTTTCTCAAGCCAGAAAGAGTGCGGACACAAACTCGTGCAATATATTACTCATTTGGCTCGATAGCAATGCTCTTCAATGTCTTCCATCCTATTTTACCTTTCCCACATTACTATTGACATTGGGCTCTAGTTTGCATTTTGATTTACGACAAGTTCTCTTCGATCGAGAAACAAACTTCACCTCGCTGTTATCACAGTCCCGTGATTGATGACCATCAATACATCACCTGTGACTGTCAGTTGCCGCTACGTGGACCTACGATGACAACCCCGTCATGCTCCCATCCTATTGGTATGGAGTTCCACTGTCTTCTAAATCGTGTACATCCGTCTGTCCAGAATGTCTATCAAAATCCCGTCAAATGAGTTTATGCAACACGCGTTGTGAAAAGCTGCAGAGTAATTCTCGCTGATGTCAACGCGCCGTCAAAAACATACGCCAGCAGAACATGCATTACCTTTAAACACACACCAATTCAAATCATCTCACGCATTCCGATTGATGTCGTCAGAAACTGTGGAAAACTGACTTGCATTGGGGTCATACAACTCTGGCTCTTTACGGCCAATATCAACATGTACACGTATATTTCCTTTTACAGTTCCAACAAAACTACATAAATGTAGCGCAAAGACTGGAACGAACAAAAGGCAATAAATTAAGTCTTCCCTGTGTCATGTTATCGAAGACTTGTGGCTGACAACATTGATCTTACACCTCCTTTAATATTCGTCTTTCATGTTCATACATCTTTGTCAACCTATGGCAATCCCATTAGTGATGAATGAGCCGAAATAGGCACAAGCAGGTATATAGGGACCTACACTGTATTTAAGAAATTTACTACGCAGTTTAAGAAAAAAAAATCACACTGTAAAAACGGGCCCCTAATTCCGTCCCCATATGTCTTCTGGATCTACCATGAATAACCTTGAAAGTACATTCAACAACTCATTTTAACCTGTTTTAAACATTTTCTAACCGTCTCTTATAAGGGGGTTTAGGGGTACTTTTATCAAATACATATTATCACCGAAGTACCCTGAAGTACCATGAACAGACTTGAAACTGCAGTCCTACTTACAGCACTAACTCAGCT
Organism: Diadema setosum; assembly: GCF_964275005.1. NCBI lineage: Eukaryota > Metazoa > Echinodermata > Echinoidea > Diadematoida > Diadematidae > Diadema > Diadema setosum. The sequence continues at coordinate 35,023,157 of NC_092685.1, read as the reverse complement.
TAATGAAGAAGATTTGTAAAGATTTCTTATTGGCGCCTTTGTCCCCCCCCCCCAAAAAAAAAAAAATAAATAAATAAATAAATAAATAAGTGGGAAATTGGGCCCATTTGTACGAATATATTATCTACACTCTAGCAATAACAGCTGTTAAGTCTCTTAAAAATCTGACCATACGTTTTCAAAAAGCAACATAAAATGTGAACATTGGGCCCCAACTTGAAACCCCCACCTCCCAGCCTATACCCTCCATGGACAAACTTGGAACGACATTCACAAATATAATAATTACTCATACCATTAACTTAGCTTATCCCCTCTGTTAACAGATTCTGTTAAGAGAAGAGGATTCGTAAAGATTTCTTACATTTGGGGGCTTTGCCCCCTCCCCGGGGCATTGTGCCCTAGAGGCTCCCAAGTGGGGAACGGTGCCTATTTGCGCAGATACTATTTGCACATTTTTGCAAACTTGAATCTATACACAGTCACCAATCTTTTTACTCATAGCACCAATTCAGCTTGATTTTGACAGAAGAGAAGATTTGTATAGATGAACTGATTTGAATTGGGGGATTGCCTGTCTCCCCTTCCCCCAAATTATACTCCAGGGGTCACCAGGGGTCCCCAGATGGGTCCCAATACACCCCAGATGGGTGCTCAAATATATATTCTTTCACCGTAGCGATAATTACCTACCAATTTAGACCAAATATTTTCAAGAAGATTAAAATATTAAATTTAGGTCTCAATTTGAATCCCCTGCAGAGCCCCAAGGGGCGGGGGGTGCACCCTTGGATACGTCATGAACAAACTTGAAACTACAGTCATCACTGTACTTACTTGTAGCCAGTAATGAGCTCTATCACTTCTGGTTTGGGGAGAACAATATTTTAAAGATTCCTGAATCTGGGGGTTTCTCTCCCCCCCCCCCCCCCCCAAAAAAAAAAAAAAAATGCCCACAGACGACTGTTTTGAGGATGCTATATTGACTGATTTTCTTTTCTTTTATCCAGAACAACTATATAAAAAGATCAAAGATAACAGATAAGTCCCTACCCCCATGCACAACCTCTTAACTTGAGGGGAAGCCCATTATCAGCTCCATGGTTATACGATGTCAGGTAAAAACGTGAGAGGTAATCTCAGAGGTAATTTTGTCAGAGCCTTAGAAATAAGGTTCGTTTTTTAGAAGGTTCTTTAATCTAAAAAATGGCCTCACAAATAAAAAGTTCGTAGATTCGGAAATGAAAAAAAAAAAAGAAGGTTCGTTGTTTTAAGGGTTCGTTGATCTGAAAAAGTTTCGTAATTTCTTATATTTTTATCCTTTTCGGAATAATGAACAATCTCATTTTTTTTCCTTTTAATTCAGGAACCTTGGGAATAACAAACCTCAATCAAGCAGGCGTCACACTGTCTCAAAATGAAGCAAAGGTATAGACACACGATGATAGGAAATCTTCGAATTCGGCTCTGATCATCGCGTCATTCATGAATGCATCTTGAGTCATCTTACGACCGCCGGTGTAGTGTCTCAGACTCCAACAGTAGGTACGTGAGCGGCAGCAAAATCTTCGTGTAGCCATGTGTTTCCTTCGTGTGTCCTTCTGGTAAACTTCATTAATTAAGATTCACATCTTTGTGTAGCCTTTATGTGTGGTGCGGTTGCCATGCATCGTGTGACCGTCTGTGCTGTTGATTGGCTTTTGACCATGTTCGGGGCCAACTTCACCCGAAATTGAAAATTTCATATACGTATTGTCATCTTATGTCAACTTCGGGACGGTGTGCCGCCACCATTCATTTTCTGATTAACAAACCCTAGAAATAACCCTTGGACTCTGCAAACTAGTAAAAGCAAGAGTTCGCGCGCGATGCTCAGGCCCCAATTATGAGCTTTTCATCCGCAATCCTTCTAGTCTCGAATCTGAACTATTTTACAGTTTTGCGTCAGCCGTGACCCCACAGAGTGTGATCACTAACGCTGTTATTGTTTAATCAATAACATTAGTTATTCTTTGTTTCTTATTTCGATATGGGTTGGTCTGTCAACTGACTGCAATGTCCTTTTGTTTTGTATGAACTTTGTAATAAAGTGTTTTTGGAGAGCGCACCATGTCTGCATAAATGCTGTATTTTTTTTTCTATTCATGCGGATTATGTGTGTGTGTGTGTGTGTGTGTGTGTGTGTGTGTGTGTGTTCAGGAGGGATTTAAGCCACTGAATCCAGAATATTGAGTACCGTAAATTAAAAAGTAATTCCCTAAATATTCTTCCCGCCCAATTTCATCAGATTTACATGCAAATTAATGAAAAGGCGTTCAAATTCAAGCGATTTTGGTCACTGCTCTACTCTCGCAGTTCATTTCAATTCTTTGAACTTTCAATTTCGTTTTATGGCATTCTTTTTAGAGTCTGTTTCGTTCAATTTAGAGAGAAATTCATTCAGTTTAAGGAGTCAAAGTTGGCATTCTATTTCGCGTCAGCCGGATAGACGTTCAGTTTTGTTCTAAGTGTTATACCAATTTCAATTTCAATCTACGCGGACGAGAGAGTGTGATCACTGTAGACCGCTGTTTGTGTTCAGTCAAAAACATTAGATACTGGTATTCTTTGCTTCTTATCTAGATATGCGTTGGTAGATCAATTGACTGCAATGTGATTTTGTTTTATTTCATCTTTGTAATAAACAGTTTTGGAAGAGGGTACGATGTCTACGTAATTTATACTGCATTTTTCTATTTGTGCATTCATGCGGATTTTGTGCATGCGTGTGTGTGTGTGTGTGCGTGTGTGTGTGTGTGTGTGTGTGTGTGTGTCTGTTCAGGGGAGATTTACGCCACAGACGTAAAAAAAAGACCCTCAGAATATTGAGAACCATAATTTGTAAACATAATTCCCTAAATTTTCCTCAACTTTGTAGTTTAGTTTCCATAAACTGTTTACAATAAATTTAACTCTTGACATACGTCTGAGATTTTACCCCCGGTATTTTTAATTCTGACACTTTTACACCGAACCTGGTATATCGTCCCCCGTTTTTACACAAGGGCGAATGAGGGACTGAAAAGGTGATCTTAATCCCTGAATAAAAAAAAAAAAAATAAAAAAAAAACTGAATAGAATTTGTAGATCTTACACACTATTTTCGACCGCAAACACAGTTTGTGCAATTTGTATTTGATAGACGTGATAGAACACTCGCAATAAAATATCACCTTCAACACTTAGCAGTCATTTTCTCTTTGTATTTATATACAAAGCGAAAATGACTGTATCAATTCTTATCTTATGCATGCTCCAAATTCGAAGCAGAGGTAGGATCTGTGAAAGCTTTATTGGCACTGCGTATACGTTCCACTTATGTACTTCTCAAGTTCTCCTGCCATACTTTTGCCGGAGGACACACAGTTTCAATTATTGTTCCGGTGCCTTCGATTTAAAGGTAAACGTGCGAAATTCAGACGTCACTCACTCCGATCATTATCACTAGATAACAAATTTCTGTCATTCTGTCATCATGATCACCCATGCTCTACTCCCACAGTTCGTTTCGATTCTTTGAGCATTCAATTTCGTTTTATGACATTATATTTGGATTCTGTTTCGTTCAATTTAGAAATAAAAATCATTCCATTTAACGAGTCAAAGTTTTGGCATTCAGTTTCGCGTCAGCTGGAGAAACGTTGAATTTCATTTCAAGTACAAATTTCAATTTCAGTTATAGGAACACAACTTCGCACTTTGAATGTTCGAAGGCAGTCAACATAAACAAGTTTCTACGCGTTTATACGGGTCCGTTTTTCACTCACGGTGATACATTGAATTACATAATTTCATTTTCACTTCAAATTTTTTTATTCAATCAGTTAATTCTAATTGTAATGTGTGTATTTCCTTCATCCCACGAGACCGACACCCACGAGTCATACGACCCACAAAACCGATATCGCAAATAGGTCTATGAGTCATACAGCCCACGAGTGTATGTTTTGCTGGAAGGAAAGGGACAGCTTCGGGAATTCCTCTACTTCCTAAAAAAAAAAGAGAAAGAATAGAAATGGACGGCGAAGACGTAATTTCTATTTCAAAAAGAATTACTGTTATAAACTAGCACTCGAAAAATTATTGTATTGAGGCAATTTTGAAAACTTTTGATATTGATAACAGTCACGTTTTTTCGAAGATCCCACTAAACTAATAATAACCATGGTCGTTCACAGAGTTTGTTTTGTTTTGTTTTTGTTTTGTTTTTGTTTTTGTTTTTTGTGGGGAGCAGGAATACGCAAAAAGGTGGAGGAGTTATGAAGCAAACGAGGGTGAGTTTTGCATTTTGGGGATTGAAGTGGAAAGATCTGGTGCACACTTGTAGTGAATTTTATCAATTTTTGCACAATCACTTACACACACACATACAAACACACACACACACACACACACACACTCACACACACACACACACACACACACAAAATAAAGGTCTCGAAAATTCCAGGGGATGAGGGAGAATAACCGACACTGTAACACGCTAGTAACTCCTCTTCCCTATCACTCATTTCTGCCTCATGGCCACTACCAGGACACCATACAATTACGCACTCTCAAGTTTGCTTATAGATGGCGCCGTTCATCCTGTCGGTCTTGTGAGCCTCTTTTGCGTAGTGTCGGTCACATTTAGGTTTTTTTCCAGTTTTTCAGTTCAGTTTCATGTAATATGAACCGTAAACTTGATATAGAACGTAAAACAAATCAGAATAACCAAGAACATCAATGTATACTTTGAAGGGTTGACCGGAAGGGATGAAAAAAAGAGTGATCCACTAAAAAAACATGGCTTGTATTACGTGGGTCACTGAAAACGTAGTAATAATATGTCACTAAACAACATCATAATAAATAGTAATCATTAAGTACAAAAAAGAAAAGCAAGTTCAGACTAATCTTACAATGTTACAACATCATGTAGACACTACATCCATCGGCTTTGTTGGTGTAGTGTCTATCTCGTGAGCCTTTTTTTTTTTTTTTTTTTTTTTTTTGGTGTGTAGTGTCGGTCTCGTGGGCCATGTTTGCTAGTGTCGAACTCAAATTCAAATTCAAACTTTATTTTCACTTTTTCTTTTCCAACAGAATGTACAAGAAACAATTATTATAAATTTGACATGCGAGTAATGAAATATACATAACCAGACAGGATTAACAACATGTTCATATTTACATGATCAGTACAAAAAAAGTTACATACACTCTATATACACTCTGCGAGAAAAAAAAAAGTGGAGGTACCCACTCAAAAGACTATGCTTGTATCATGCGGGTATACCTCTGAGGGAAAGGAGGAAATAAGGGGGGGGGGGTGAAAAGCTTACAACTACAAAGAGTGCGGGAAACTGAGAAAGTCGGGAATAGAAAAAAAAAAAGAAAGCAAAAGTGTGAGAAAAGGGAACAAAAAACAGGGAAAAGAGGAAGAGAGAGAGAGAGAGAGAGAGAAAGAAAAGCCTAAATCATTTTGATGCAATCACCAAGGGCGAAAGCCCACAGAGACAATTAGCCGAGTGTCTTCAAAAGTGATACATTGTCGTGATACATTGAACTCATGGAATTCATTTGTCTAATGTCGAACTCATGGGCTGTATAACTCGTGGGCTTTATTCACTTCGTGTCGAACTCAACGGCTGTATAACTAGTGGGCTGTATGACTTGTGGGTTGTATGACTCGTGAGTTGTATGACTTGTGGGCTCTGTAACTCGTATGCTGTATGACTCGTGGGTGACGGTGCCCCCGCACATTTCCCTGAATATATATTTTTCTTACATTTTTTCATAGAAAAAAAAATCGAATATCTCACTTAATGGGTGCACCAGATCTTTGAACTTCCAGTCTGAAAAAGCAAAATCTTCCTCTTGTGGAAGGAGTATCCCCCTCCCACACTCCCCGCACCTTTCCCTGAAGATGAAAAAACAAACAAACAAAAAAACAAAACAAAAATAGAATATTTTACCAAAGGGGTGCGCGAGATCTGAATTTCAAGTCTGAAAATACAAAAAAAAATAAAAAACAAAAAACACCGTCATGTTGGAGGTAGATAACCCCCTTCCACACCCTCACTCATACATTTCCCTGAATACTAGTTTATATTTTCCATACTTTTTTTTTTTTTTACAAGAAGCAACATCTAACTTTCGTGAAAAGTGTGCGCTACATCACTGTATTTCAGTCCTGAGAACGCAAAATCACCCTCGTGTTAGAAGGGGCTGTCCACCTTCTGACACTCTCCCCCGCACATTTCCCTCAATCCAGATAGGCCCCCTATCCATATATATATATATATGTTTATCATTTTTCTACTAGCAGAAACACTGAATGTTTCACGAAAAATTGTGCACCACATCTCTAAATTTCAGTTCTGAAAATGCAAAATCTCAGTAGTGCGAGAAGGGGTATCTCCTCCTCCCAACACTTTCCCCAGCACATTTACCTGAATATTATTGGGGTTTTTTTTACTTTCTTTTTAATTGATGGGGGGAAAAATCGAATATTTCACTAAATGGCTGCTCCAGATCTCTAAATTTCCAGTCTGAGAGTGCAAAAATCTCCCTTTTCGGAGAAGGGTTATTCCACACTCTTTTTTTTTTCATTACAGAAAAAAAATATCGAACGTTTCCCGAAAAGTGCGTACCAGATCTCTAAATTTCGGGTCTGAAAATGCAAAATCTTCCCTGAATAACTAGTTTACTATTTTGATAGAAGCAAAAATCGAAAATCTCACCAAAATGTTCAAAATATCTCTATTCTCTAAAAACTATGAGTGAAAATGTTCACTCTTGAAGGAGGGAATAACAGAAAAGCATGAGTTTAGAGTGAAATTGGAGTGAATTATTGAGTGAAAATGTTCATTTTCTGTGCTTTTAGTAATTTTGGAGTGATCCCTGAATTCACCCCAAGATTAGTGAAAATGAATTTCAAGTCTGAAAAAGCAAAATCTCTCTCGTGTGGGAGGGGGAGCGTGTTATCTCCTCCCACACCCTCCCCCGCACATTTCCCTGAATACTAGTTTACATTTTTCATTCTGTTTTGATAGAAGCAGAAGTGTAATATTTCATTTTTTACCAAGAGTGTGCTCCATAATATCTCTTAATTTCTGGTCTGAAAATACAAAATCTCCCTCGTGTGAGAAGAGGCTGTCCTCCTTCCAACATTCTACCCCGCACATTTATCGCAATATGGGCCTATATTGTTTACTTTTTTATTGATGGAAACAAGAATTGAATATTTCGCCAAAGAGGTGCAACAGAACTCTGAATTTGAAATTTGAAGTCTGAAATTTCCCTCAAAACACTCATCTCCCGACACCGCCCCCCCCCCCCGTCCCCGACCCCACACAAACACTGAATATGTATAGTGTTTATACTTTTTTTTTTTAATTGATAGAAACAATATTCGAATATTTCACCAGAGGGGTGTACCAGATCTGAAAATCTGAAAATGAAAACAAGAAATCTCCCCCGTGAGGGGTTTCCCCCTCCGACTCCCTCCCCCGGACATTTTCCTGAATGGTAGTTTGTATTTTCTTACTCTTTTTATTGAATACAAAATCGAATATCTCACCAAAAGTGTGCACCTTGTATCTGAACTTCAGTTCTGCAAAATACGAAATATCTCTCGTGTGTGAGGGGGTCTATTCCCCCTCACACTTCTTCTCCCTGCACATTTCCCTGAATATGAATGTTTCTTACTTTTTTTAATAGAATACAACAAAATCGAAAATGTATTCACTCTATCGCTGAATTACAGGTCTGAAAAATCAAAATCTCCCTCTTGAGGGAGAGGATATATCCCCCTGCCACCCCACCTCGGTTGCTCCGCTCCCTCGCATATCATCCCCCCCCCCCCCATTATGAAAAGAGATCAACGCCCCTTGGGATGATTGTCTTAACTGACTTAATTCAAGACACTTCAGAAATCCCATTGCAATGATAAAGTATCTATCATACTACATACAGAAATACATATCCGTACTACCATTATCTATTTCATTTCACTTAATTTTGTACGTACACATCGCGCGTGTGTGCGCGTAAAACTTTGGGCTTGTACCTGTGCTCGTATTTGATGACTACCGCCGATCATCTCCTCCCCCCCCCCTACCCCCCTCCCCCCCCCCCCCCCCCCCCCCTCCTCGGTATGAATAACGGTCTTTACAGAGGTGCTGATGCAAATTTGAATGCGTTGCACGCGAGCATTTTAATTTGAACGCCCTTTTTACACGTTTATTTGAGAGACTCATGAAATCGCATGCCAATATTATGAAATTAAGTTGAATGAACTAATTACCTTTATAAATGTTAATCTCAGTGGTCATTCAAATTCACTGGAATTTGAATGATCGCATCGTTAAATGGAATGCAAATCAGATGAATTTGGGCAGAAAAACCTATAATTAGGTTTATGTTTCATAATACAGTATTATGCATTCTGTTATTATGCATATAGAGGAGACAGAGTAGAAGGTTTGTACTTAGCATTGTCAGCAGTAAAATATGGATTGAATGGGATATAATCAGTTAAAAACGTTGAAGTATGAATGTCTCCTTAAAGGACAAGTCCACCTTCATAGACATGTGGATTGAGTGAAGGCAACAATAGTAGTAGAACACATCAGTGAAAGTTTGGGGAAAATTAGACCATCCGTTCAAAACTTACGAATTTTTTCAGTATCTGCGCAGTCACTGCTGGATGAGAAGACTACCACAGTGTATGATGTCACATGCGTACAACGATACAGTTGAACCTCTCGTATCCGGACAAGTCGGGACCGGGGCTCATCCGGATAAGGGATTTGGCCGGATACGGGAGACTCAATGCTTTATACATGTACATATACATACACATGTACTGATGTAGCTCATTGTAGTACCATGTAGTAATGTGTATACTGCAACCTTTTCATTGTTACATTTGGGGATGTTTCGGGATGTTGAAATGTCTGAAAGTAAGCAATTTGGAAGGAAATTTGATGCAATGTATGTTAATCATATTGGCAGTAATATGTAATTCATGTGTGTTTGGGTAGGAGTTCTCAAGGAGTTGGGAATTCCCCTTTCTTCCCGTAATTATTAAAAAAAAATCACGCCGAGATTGCGTCCGGATAATAGAGAGATCCGGATAAAGGGAGGCCGGATATGGGAGGTTCAACTGTATAAGGAAAATAAAAAGAGAATTTCACAAACATTTACTTTTTGAATAAATTGCACATCATTTTCTTCAACTATAAGTTACTGACGTATGTTAAGGGTAATATTATTCCCCTTTCCTTCTGAAAGAGAAAAGTCGAGTGCTCTTTTGTTATTCAAGAAAAGTAAAAATATGTTGAATTTTCTTTAATCTTCCTTTATATCGTTGTACTCATGTGACATCACAAGCCAGAGTAGTCTTCTCATCCAGCCTTTAGTAAGCAGAAACTTTAAAAATTCTTTTGAATGGATTGTCCAATTTTCCTCAAACTCTCACTGATGTGTTCTACTAAAATTGCTGCATTCACTCAACCCACATGTCTATGAAGGTGAACTTGTCCTTTAAGGTGACATCCATAGTTATATATATATATATATATATATATACACTCAACCAAAAAAAGTAAGTTCCCCCCTAGCATATTTGGATATATCTCAAAAAGTACTTTACCGATTTTCATAATTCAAACGGGAATGGACAGGGAATTTTATTACTCATAACGTGAATGGCATATCATTGCCACCAGACATTAGTGATGTGAAAAAACGCATTTTATGTCAAAATGCATGGGGAAAAAAGTTGCACTTTAGTAGTTTGCATTGACTTTTACACAAATAATCGAACGATCGCTCATGATTCTGAACTTTTAAACATGGTTTATTGCATATTTCTCTATCTCTTTCTCTTCATGAGCATAAAGTGAAGTATTTGATAATTGATATGTCTACCATTCGCTTCAATTACCAGCCAACATCTCTTCCTCTTGCTGTTAACTAAAGTGTGTCTTGCCTGACAGATGTCACCCTTGGTCGACTACTTCTTGGCAGATCTTTGACCTCTCCAGTTTCCTGAAACTTTGCTCTAAGTGTCCTTATGGCATTGGGCGAAACCCCTAGTCTCCAAGCCACCTCCCTAACCGGAACTCCAGCTTCAAGGAAAGCTGTACGCGTAGCTCTCCCTCTTTCAAAAATTTGCATACGCTGCATGATGCAAAATGGCCATAAACACACCAGTGTCATCAACCCAAATTGGAATTAAAAAGCACATGGCTTCGACCAACAGTTTCTTATTGAAAAGGCCTATTATTCAAAAAGTATGCATAACATCTCTGTAGGAAAGCATATTGTACCTCAAGAAATTCCTGAGAATTACATAACAATATTTACAAAGGATATTTGGTAACTTGCATAGGAAATGTACACAATGTGCTTCATATGGCCTAAGTGCAACTTTTTTTCCCATGCATTTTGACATAAAATGCATTTTTTTTTCACACTAATAATGCTATCTCGTGGCAATGATATGCCATTCATGTTATGAGTAATAGATTTCCCCATCCATTCCCGTTTGAATTATGAAAATCGGTAAAGTACTTTTTGAGATATATTAAAAAATGCTGGGGGGAACTTACTTTTTTCGCTTAGTGTATATATATATATATATATATATATATATATATATATATGTATATATATATATATATTTATTTATTTATATAGAAAAGATGAAAAAGTAGAGTGGTAATGCATTTTGACAGTCCAATAGTGCTATTTATTCAGACCAAATTTTCGACGATACATTCGTCTTCCTCAGGGTCGACAATGACAATTCTGACAGTAAAAAAGGTGACTCCATTCTCTACCTGGTGACTCTATTCTCTATTCTCTGAGAGAGAATAGAGTCACCTTGTTTACTTTCAGAATTGTCATTGTCGACCCTGAGGAAGACGAATGTATCGTCGAAAACTTGGTCTGAATAAATAGCACTGTTGAACTGTCAAAATGCATTACCACTCTACTTTTTCATCGTTTCTACACTGGTACCAACACGCGAACTACAAGTATATATATAAATATATATATATATATATATATATATATATATATATATATTAACATACATATATATATATATATATATATATATATATACAGTGAAACAAAGAAAGGGAAAACTGACCAGAAAATAAATGATAAATAATAATAAAAAAAAACTTTAAGCAAATAAAACGGGTTTCCATCGAGACTCGAGACCTCCGGAGTAATCCGGAGGTCTCGGGTTCGAATCCCGATGGAAACCCATTTTCTTTGCTTAAAGTTTTTACCATATATGTATATATATATATATATATATATATATATATATATATACATATATTTCAGTATGAATGATCTATGATCTCTAAATTTAGTAATAAAAGGTGGGTGCCGGCAACGTGATCATTATTGAGTAAGAAAGTTTCACTTCAAGGCTTTCGTTAGTGTATCATCGATTTTTTTTTCCTTTGGCACGATGTTCAGTGTCAAAGTAGATTACTGACTGGAAAGGGAAGGGATGGGATGAGATGTATCTAATTTTGATAATAGTCCCGCGTGGTAAACAACTAATGTGCACACATCCGTGTGACACTCAATGCTTGGTCACGCTCGCTACTCCCTGAGAGCCTTGAGGCCATATTACTTCACGCAGAAAGACAAGATGACTGAGGCTTAGAGCAGTTTATGCTCAAGAAGAGAAATGAAGTTATGCGTTTCATAGTGGTCATGAATGTCTATTAATCCTCCAAAGGCGGAAATCTGCGAGCAGCCATATTGCATTGCAGGGGCATCGGCACTAACAAGGACATGCACTGTGATGGCCATTTAAATTGCTTTTGACTACGCTTCTTTCTTAACTTCATGGAATGGAAACGTGATAAATGAACGACAACTAGCTCTGAGATCAGTTTCAGCTTTAGGTCCTTTCAAAGCTCAGTGACATTGAAGTCGTTGTATTCGGAAGTACTACAGATTTAGATGGATCACGCTCTAAGATTGCAGTAAAAAATGAACACAACTCATTGCTTTCGGATGTAGTTTTACAAGAGGACATCCTTGATACACGTTTGGAGAAAATAACAATGTCTAACATCTTTTGAATGGGAGACAACGATAGTGGATGAGAGAAATCTTAATCACACCTAATAAGTTGGAACGACAGGGACTTTTCTGCAAATGACTGGCATCGCGTGAGCCCGAGTGGTCAGTTGAGGGCGCCATGGTAGAAGACATGCCGAATAAAAGTCGTTTCGACTGTCCCGCCATTATGTTATATTGATCGTTAAACACATGCTATAACTGATTAGGTTTCCATCCATTTGATGTAAAAATAGTCCTTCAATATCAATCCATATTCCTGACATATTTTTACTTTACAGACATACGAAAAGAGAGCAAAACATCCCACCAGTATAGACAACTGAAAATAATTGCCAACGAACGCATGTCCGTATGTACGTGTCTTGGTTGTCAGATGTCTTTCGAACTAATATTTTGACCAGGATACTTGATTTGATCCACTCAATGAAGCCAATGTAGTGAGAGTGACAAGCGTTTAGATGTGTACCCTGACGTGTGCTTGGACCCTTTCTCATCTAAATCATACGAAACAGAATAATACTCCACTCGGCAGGCACAAGGGTCTTGACATTTCTGGAACGGCTTCGAAATTGGCCACCAACAATGCAGAAAGGAAAATGCTATTATCCCGCGTATGGGCACAAGTTGTCAGTGTTTCTATCCGAAGGGTCATGGTTGCGTGCTTACTGTCTTCCGGTTTCGGTGGCAGAGCATGCAGATTCCATTCAAACTTTGAAATCGTATTTTCCGAACATCTCACCATTCTGCGGTACCAAAGAGCTTCGATTCCTGTCTAATTCTTCAAATATTTCAAACCCATTACGCTGAACAAACATCCAGACTCTGATTATGGGGTCGGACGTTGTTATTATTATTATTATTATCATTATCATTATTATCATTATTACCATTTACCTGCGTGAAGCGACCAAAAAAAAAATTAGCTGAACCGTTAAATCAGCCATGAATACGGTAGCTTTTGCGTTCATTGCGTGAATTCTACCAACAGTCCTAGCCGACCAAGTCCTAGCTGAGTCACAATCACACAGACGTGATTGACAAAATTAATGCAGCTCTTCGCCGTGAAATGCCGTCTTCCCACTAACTTGACTAGATCTAGGCTTCAGTAATGCCGCCCTGAATAGATGTTACAAAGGCAAAGACAGCTCCTCATAACCTCTTAGATGTTAAATGCCGACTAATTAGTGATTAAAATCCATTTGATTAAGGACAATAGGGTACTATGTCTGGGCATTGTTTGTTGTTTACGTCAGCTTCTCACATCATAGTCCAGCGGATACAGAAAGAAATCATGCACTTAATGGTAAAAGCACCATACTTGGTACACATGTACATGATGCCAATACAAGTCATTTCTGATATGGAAGCCACTCTGATTCTCCCTTTGGCCGCCGTGGCGGCCATTTTTCAAAATGGCCGCCTTATGATATAGCAATGCTGTGTATTTTGGAAACTATAAGTCCGATTGTCGTGATTCTTGTACCAAAGTATAGGTTTTGAAGGTCAAGAATTCCAATTAAATAATTTTTGAGAGGATAAAACCATGGCAACCTACTTATTGGCGGCCATTTTGAAAAAAATATGGCCACCATGTTAGATATAACATATCCTTAAAACGTATGGACAAAGGGTCATGACTCTGGTACCAACTTATATGTTTTTTGGGTCAAGGATTCCGATAAATTCAACCTGTAAGTGAATATGAATCGTTTCATACTACGTTTTGGCGGCCATTTTGATAAAAAATGGCAGCCATACAACAGATAATGAATATTGTATATCTTCGAACTCAAAAGATATATAATCACGATTCAAGTGTAAAAGTATAGTTTTAGTTTCGAACTCACTCGTGAACCCCATTCATGCAAACCGGCAGGAACCAGTGCAGTTCCTCAAGCCCGAAATGTTATTTCAAAAATCAAAAGAACAGAAGTAGACAAAAATTAAATGATAAAATGAAGTAACTTGTACAAAAGAAAACCTTACTATGGCTGCACATGCAAACTTATTCGCTTTTTTTTGTTTCGTTTTTTAATGAATGACATGCTGTATTTTATGCTACTATACAATGCAAGTGTTGAAATTCAAAATGGCCACCGACCTCTCTATAGTTGCCACCTATCTATGGTAGCTACTTTTGTTGTTTTCCGTGGGTGGCCGCTATAGACATGTTTGAATGCACTTCACCGATAAATTATGTAGGCCCCTGATAGATGGAAGATAAACTCTCTATCAAAAGTACGTATGAAACATTACCATTATTTAAAAAAAATAAAAATGTCTAAGCGACCATCTGTCTATAGCGCCCAACCTGGCGTATACGACTACTGAAAGTAATTCCCTCCGATTTCTTGCGTGATATACTCTTGGTTAGATGTATTAGATATACCTCCAGAATTTGATTGGAGGTGTTCTTTGATATCAGGTTCGGAAATTATTTGATAAGAAAGTAAAGCAATATAGTTTTAAGTTATTACATAGAATCTTACCTTTCAAAGAAAATTTAGTGAAATGGAAAATTACGTCAGACATGAATTATAAAAAATGCAGCGAAGCTGTATCAATTTGGCATGTTATGTTATGTTGCACAGATACGAAGTTATATTGGGAAAAATTTATACGCACTTATTTTCATATTGATATTACTGTGGATGAGCGAATGATATTAACAGGATTTAATGTAAGAGATAAATCTTTGGTGTTGTTGAATTTAATGTTAGTTTGTGCCCAATATACGATTTTTCGGTTGTATATACTTAGCAATTATACATCAAAAGTAACGAATGTATACGCATTATATCGACATATTTTTAGAAAGAGCTCGTTATAAATTTGAAATTTTTGGTTAAAAAAAGTCAATTGATTTCACGAAAAGACAACTTCATTATTTAGAACAAAGATGAATCATAAGAATTATATTTGATTAACTATGGAAGCAGAAATTGATATTGTTGAGGTGATATAAAGTGGTGATGTCACACTCATGATCTTTTTTGAAGATATTAAGAAAATATTTGTATAGTATACTTTCACTAACGGAGGAGTCCAAATTCATGTGATGATATTATTTTGACAGATAATTGTTCATACAATCATTGATATGTTCTTACATGTTTCTACCTGTAATTTTTGTGATTTTTTTAGAGAAATGGAATGAAATAAAGTCCCTCGAAAGAGGATAAAGAAAAAAAAATCCCTCCAATAGAAAAAAAAATATTAAAGAACCTGAGTAGAGCGGTCACCTGTCTATAAAGGCCTCTTTTTTGTCTCCCTTGGGTAGCCGCTATAGACAGGTTTGAATGTATTAGAAACCCCCTAGACAGATTATCTCATAGCTTTTATAGTAGGTATCATTTTCAAGGGTAATAACATCTCACTTTGTTTTATTGAGCATCCACAGGGTCTCATATCTTTGGAATGTATTCCATACTTATGAAGCATAGAGCTAAGGTATAGTGCTATGAAGACACTGATGACTTAATTTTAAGTTTGCCTATGGCGGATCCTGGGGTGAACATTGCGGGGGGGGGGGGGGAATCGACCAAAATGTTTACATTTTCAGCTTCTTCTGGAAAACCCTTCAACAGATTTTCAGCAAACTTGGCAGATAACATCTCTCGGATAATGCGATCTCACTTTAATCAATAGGGATCATGCCAAACCTGGTGGGAGGGGGCGGAAAAAGGGGTCAAATGCGCCAAACTGATATTAGTGGGGGGGGGGGGGGGGGCGCAAGGGATTTTTGGTTCAAATTTTTCCAAAAGCACCAAAATTTGGCACACATGTAACCCAAACCATACTATTTCGATTTTTGATGGGCGCCAAGAAGGGCGCCCTGTGGGGCGGCCATATTGGCAAAATCCAATATGGCCGCCATATAGGTTTAAAGGTCACTTGCATTTGAAAACATAAAAGGGTTACAATCATTTAAAAAGTCAGGTTAAGACGTTTTCTGGGTCAAGGAATTCGAATCTGAAGTTGTTTTTATGGTCTGAAGTCAATTTTTCCTTATAAGGTCACCTAAGGTCATTTAGGGGTCAAGCAATTGTCTTCATAACAGTTTATTGAAAAAATGGCTTGCCCATGCATAGACAATATTCCAGGAATGCCAGCCTTAGTAATAGAATTGCAGTTGTTGACGGCTGAAAAAAAGGCGTATTTCTTGAGAAGGGCGCCCTCCGGGCCGGCATATTTGCAGAATCCAATATGGCTGCCACCTACGTTTAAAGGCCAGTATTCAAAACCTTTAAAGTGTTACAATAATTTGAAAAGTCAGCTTTAGAGGTTTTATGGGTCAAGGAATTCGATTCAGAAGTTGTTTTTATGGTCTGATGTCAACTTTTCTTCGTAAGGTCTCCCTAAAGGTTCTTATAAGGTCTCCCTATGGAATATCATAGTTCATGTCACAATCATTCCATTAATTATTTTTACATTACAGGCGCTAAGAGGAAATGTCCTCACCGACTGGTCATATTTGCGGCATTCAATATATTTGCATTTGCTTTAATGACAGCCAAAAGAGCTAGTTAGAATTATGGGTAATGCCCTTTTAAAGAGTTTTCAAGATTTGATTATTGGATTATTATTTTCATGTTCATCTGCAAGGAATGCAATTAAAAACATACATATATGAGAAATAGAATCCTATTGCTACCGAATATATTAATAGTTTAGCAATGGGGGGCTACTCTCTATATTACCAGCATCCTTGACGTTGCCACTAAAAAGAGAAGTGTTTTTATTTCTCTGTTGCACTTCAGGGATCCTCAATCACAATAGATATTCATAATTCAGATTTAAATTCAATGAAATAATAACTATGAAGATCACTCCTAATCTGGATGAAAAAAGAAAAAAAAATCTGTCGTGTTTAAGAGAGTTTTTAGTACATCATGTTGGCATCAATTTGCTATTTTCGAACTTGTGTATCAAAGTTCGATTCTAAAGTCCTTATAGGAATTTTTATGTGCCTCCACAGCTAAATATGCCGTTCAGAGAACATGACGGTCCTGGTGACGCCATGTAGGGAACAAGCATATTTCACAGGTGCCACAGTGACACCATTAACAGGGTACAGATTAGATATGCTATAGTACAACTTTCATGACACCTTCTAGGGTCTATTAAGATTCTGTCCAAAGTGCTTGGACGCAAATTGGTATGATATCACAAGACTTTATAAGTTGGTATCTCGTTGGTCTGAACACTATAGGTTGCAACTCTACTCTCCGCAACATCTCTACGACGCACGTCTCCTGGAGACGAGCCCAATCTTTTTCGATTTTTGAAGAGACTATTTCCGTCTTCCAGCTTGTCTCCGAGACGTCTCTGCGAAGTCTCCATCACTGTGGCCATGTCGTGGGGACTAAATTTGTCTGCAACATCTTCGAGATGTCCCTGCATCTTGTGAAGACCGTAATAACATAATGGCGACGAAAGGGAGAAGTCGCTGAGGAAAGACGTCTCTGATAAGTCCCTGCGACTGCAAAAGCCGTGCCAACATCCCCGTGACTTCCAAGCAAATAAGTTGTCCCTTTGTTTGAAGACGTCTTGGACGCCGCCCTAGAAATTGCATTAGTTGTGACAGCGAAAATAATTTCTTCGAAACGCTGGCATTGCGACAATGTCTCCCCCCGTCAGATAGGCCCTCAATCCCTCCCCCCCCCCTGTAATTTTCCAGCAATGTCAAACTACTGACCATGGCTCGTCTGACACCTGCTCTACATTGTGCATTTTCACCTTCATTCATCCATTCATTCATTCATTCATTCATTCATTCATTCATTCATTTATTTCATTACTTTTTTTTATTTCCATGTTTTCCACCTCCCAATGCATGCCTTGAAACAGCTGTGGTGCAGAAGAATGAAATTTGGTACTGACTGAAGCATTGCGGAGGGTGGCTGATAGTACTAGTAATTGCCATGTACCTGTGCCATCTTTCCTCCAACTCCACTCCCTGAAGTCAGGGATCACATCATGACCCATGCTGTCATAATTCCAGTAGAAACTCACTTGCAGCAGCACTCATCTTCGAAATGTTGATACAGCGCCGCTTGAGCAGATAGGGTAGTTTCTGATGATCTGCTCCCACGTTATAACGAGATGATGCCTACCCTCATTGACGCCGGCTGCCCCATAAACCTTGTTGCTCATCAGTCCTTGCTGGACATGAGCACGATTATTAAAGTTGTTAATGTGCCAGTGAGCTCTGGTTTGCTGACCCATACTAGGCATTTTGCATGCTACATCAAAGCAAGTCTGAAGTAATGTCGCACCCTGTCAGTGCCTGATGTTGGGCTCTGGAAGAGAGGTATGCTGTACAGGAAAGAGCTGAAAAGGCCTTTATCTTTTCAATACTACGAACCACCCGTAACTCCCTCAGATCAAAGGGATTAAAAAAAGCACACTACCGAAAATGTGATGTTATGCTCATCCGTGCGATTGTATACTGTTTTCAGAAAATGCTTTCAGAAAACATATGTCATCCTTTGTAAGGATATCTTTGCGGAGATCGCACCTAAGTTGTTGGAAAGCTGAAGGATTGTGAGATCACAATTCCTGTTGGATATTTCCGTCTCGAATCAGGTGCTCAGGATGAGTTGTCCGTCCCATTTATTCTTGGATATCTGTGCGCTGATAAATGAGGGCAGTTCTTTATTTTTCAATCTTAATTTTCGGCAAGCCGCTACGCACTTCCAATCATAATTTGAGATTTGAGTGGTGCCATCACCATCTCTTGTCAGAGGACTGCACAGTGTTGCTGCGCAAAAATGTTAAGATTATTTTCTTCAGGAACAGTATCCCATACAACATCAATAGGTGTTCAGTTTCCCCAGTCATTTGCGCTTTCAGTAAAGAAACGGTTTCGTTTGATAAAAAGAGAATAAAAAAAGATAAGAAAACACCTTCAGCTGAATTGTCTTCACCTACTCTGATAAGATACTTCCATAAAAGGACTTTAATGATCAAATTTAGTTTACTGCCCCTAGAAAACTGGTCTGACCTGGATTGAGGAACTCGATTCCCTGGAAGCTTCGGCCATTGCTTCCTTCACTGAAGAAGCAGACGCTGTCTTGCCAAGGGAGAGCAGGCATACACCAATTTCAGTAGGAGGAGAATCATATCGCTTGCCAGCTGGAAAGTAATATAATTGACCATGAAAGGTGACGAGGTGGCTCAGTCGGTAGCATATGGCTTGCGGTCTAGGGACTTGTGTTCCGGCGCGGGTTCGAATCCCACTTATCTCAAGTCTACACAATGGTGTGTGTTGTCATACCGTCCTCTCTAGTAGAGGCACAACACTTTGCACCTCATCACTTGGATATAAAAAGTGGAAGTCCCTTGTGTGAAAGAATCACAAACCCAGACGCATGAAAAGATCCCGAATCGGCATTCCGTTATCGGAAAACTCAAGGTGCATAAACCGGTAAAGTGGTCCACCCCAAGTACACATACAACTGGCCAGTTTTAGAAACAGACCATCTAGTTGCATACGGGCTATCCAGCTATCTCGTCAGAAGGAAAAATGAAGACAAAATAAGATTAGGTGTGTTTACTACCCTCTTTGCCATTGCACCCTGATTCAGCACCTTGGAATCCGATGGCAGCCGTATTTAAGCACATATATATATATATATATATATATATATATAGTATATATATATATATATATATATATATATTGAAACAAAGAAAGGGAAAACTTACCAGAAACAAATGATAAATAGCGAAACTTTGAGCAAAGAAAATGAGAAAAAAAGAAGCCGATGGAAACCCATTTTCTGTTTTTCAAAGTTTTCACTATATATATATATATATATATATATATGTATAATTTTTTTATTTATTTGTCATAATCATTATTGATATGTAGGGGGATGGAACCGCTCTTGGCCCTAATTGATCATTGAAGAAGTATGGAAGAAATGACAAATGGGACAAAATAGGTGTACCAGTAAATTCCAGTTGAATGCTCACAGACGCCATTTCCAAAAATGTCCGAAATGCCTGATTTGACCCTTATTTGACCTTGAAAGTGCCCTTGAGAGGTGATTAGTGCCCTTGAATTGCAGAAATGACATTTAGAATCACATTCTCTAACCCCGTAAACCCTTCCACATAGGATTCATTTCTTTGATCAACCTTTTCAATTTGTAACTGCAGTTGACCTTTAACCCGGATGGCGGCCATATTGGATTTCACCAATATGGCGGCCCCAAGGGTTTTTAGTCTTGGCGCCCATCAAAAATCGAAAGAGTATGGTACAAGGGACCTATGAGCCAAATTTGGTGCTTTTGGAAGAATTTGAACCAAACAGCTCATTTTGAGCCCTTAGGCCCCAACTATATGTAAAAAAAAAAAAATCACACACACACACACACACACACACACACACACACACATCTTCCGTAGAGCCACAAGACAGACGTGATATTGCTATAAGTAAGTATATATAATGCTATGTTCAATGGTATGCAGGGTGCTTATGATCCGTGCCCTCCTCGTGGTCGCGTGGGGGAGGGCCAGTGGAAAATCGGAGCCGAAAAAAAAAAAAAAATCTTATTCGGAAAGCCTTTTGGTAGATACCTTTTGTATCACCCCTAAATGTAATATCAACGCTAAATGTAATGTCTACCCTAAATATAATACACCTTAACCCTAAATGTAATAACAACCCCAAATGTAATACATTTTAACGCTAAATGTAATAATCGAGTCAACCCTAAATGTAATACATTTTAACCCTAAATGTAATAACCGGAGACAACCCTAAATGTAATACATGCCAACCCTAAATGCTATACATTTTAACGCTAAATGTAATAATCGAGTCAACCCTAGATGTAATACATTTTAACCCTAAATGTAAGACATGGCAACCCTAAATGTAATAACAACCCTAAATGTAATACATGTCAACCCTAAATGTAATATCGACCCTAAATGTAATACTTTTTAACCCTAAATGTAATATCAACCCTAAATGTAATACACCTTAACCCTAAATGTAATACATCTTAACCCTAAATGTAATACATTTT
This sequence comes from Diadema setosum, assembly GCF_964275005.1. Classification (NCBI taxonomy): domain Eukaryota; kingdom Metazoa; phylum Echinodermata; class Echinoidea; order Diadematoida; family Diadematidae; genus Diadema; species Diadema setosum. Next base: position 35,001,966 of record NC_092685.1, on the reverse strand, counting down.
AACTCTAAATGTAATAACCGGAGACAACCCTAAATGTAATAACCGGAGATAACCCTAAATGTAATAACCGGAGACAACCCTAAATGTAATAACCGGAGACAACCCTAAATGTAATACATGCCAACCCTAAATGTACTACATTTTAACCCTAAATGTAATAACCGGAAACAACCCTAAATGTAATACATGCCAACCCTAAATGTAATACATGTCAACCCTAAATGTAATATCGACCCTAAATGTAATACATCTTAACCCTAAATGTAATATCGACCCTAAATGTAATACACCTTAACCCTAAATGTAATATCGACCCTAAATGTAATACACCTTAACCCTAAATGTAATACATTTCAACCCTGAATGTAATATCGACCCTAAATGTAATACATCTTAACGCTAAATATAATATCGACCCTAAATGTAATACATCTTAACGCTAAATGTAATAACAACCCTAAATGTAATACATTTTAACGCTAAATGTAATAACAACCCTAAATGTAATTCATGTCAACCCTATTAAATGTAATACATTTTAACGCTTAATGTGAGGCGACCTTAAATTTAATGCACCTCGTCATAGAGAGTGTAACCAGCGCAGAATATCGGGCAAAAGGTCAGGGCGTATACGAAGGGAATAATAGTATGACGCAACATTCTCTCGCACTCTTGAAAAAACGGCAACAGTTGCTTAGACTTGTTTTTGTTGTTTACCCTGGTAAAAATCACACAGTCTGATTAAATCCATTGTTTGCTGCAATGTTAATTAGGTCCATGTGACACAGTGCATAAATCTGTTACCTTTATTCAGTGTTCATGATTGCTTAGAGTTTTATTGAAAAAGAAAAAAATGGGCAAAAATTAAGTCAGTTTGCCTTACTCATACATTCATATATCATAGGAAAGTCAATATACAAGTGGTGACTCAAAGATGATAAAAAAAGGACATTATTTCCCTTTGCTTTACTGGCATTTTTAAATCTATTTCGTGTACCCTCCCCACGACCAATTGTCCCAGTTTCGTGTCACTAAGTATAGTAGTGATTGCCAGGAGTAGTGAACAATGTCATGAGGTTAATATTTCGGACAGTGATTTGCTGCCATGTCAATGTGTAACAGATATTTCGTCATGAAACATTACATAGATAATGATGGTTCATAAAAAATTTGTGAAATCTTTCTCATTTCTAATTTTCTCAATCTACTCGCTCTGTCATCCCGTTTCATCAGTAGGTATATTTTTTTTTCTTGCAATATTATTCATATTCAGAATTTCCTTGCAAAAAAAAAATTGCCCATTTTTTTTTCTTTTTCATCAAAACTGTAAACAATCATGAACACTGAATGAAGATTGGGATACAAAATGTTAATGTGATTGTATGATAAAGATATAGATTTTTTTAAAAAAACTATGTCAAATGGACCTAATTAGCTTTGCAGCAAACAAAGGAATTTATAAGACTGTGTGATTTTTACCTTGGTAAACAACAAAAACAAATCTAAGCAACTATTGCTGCTCTTTAAGAGTGCTACAAAAAGTTGCGTCATATCCCCTTCATATACCCCCTGACCTTTTGCCCGATATTCTGCGTTGGTTACACTCTCTATAATGAGGTTCTTAAATTTAGGGTCGTAATTACATTAAGCGTCAAAATGTATCACATTTATATGGATTGACATGAATTATATTTAGGATTGTTATTACATTTAGCGTTAAAATGTATTACATTTAGGGTTGTTATTACATCCAGCACTAAGGTATATTACATTTAGGGTCGATATTACATTTAGCGTTAAGATGTATTACATTAAGGTTCGATATTACATTTAGGGTTGAAATGTATTACATTTCGGGTTGTTATTACATTTCGAGTTAAGGTGTATTACATTTAGGGTCGATATTACATTTAGTGGTAAGTGGTATTACATTTAGGGTCGATATTACATTTAGGGTTAAAAAGTATTACATTTGGGGTCGATATTACATTTAGGGTTGACATGTATTACATTTAGGGTTGTCTCCAGTCATTACATTTAGGGTTAAAATGTATTACATTTAGCGTTAAAATGTATTACATTTAGGGTTGTTATTACATTTAGGGTTAAGGTGTATTACATTTAGGGTCGATATTACATTTAGCGTTGATATCACATTTAGGGGTGATACACCTCTCAGTCTTGGTAAATATAGCATCCACATGGTATACAAGATCTTAATCCAAAGAAATAGGCACTGTATCCAACCTGGTGGGTCCCAGGGACCCAAATGCCTCAAATAATGGAAGTAAAATCCACCGGCCCCCTCCTTCCCCGGGCTGGTTACCCCTTCGAAAAAAATGACATTCTATTACTCTATGGATGCTTTCTGCCACGTTTGGTGAAAATCTGTCATAGGATTTTAGAGAAGCTTAATGCTAAAGTTTTGACCCATCTCCCCCTCCCCGTGCACGGCATCGCTAGATCTGGCATAAACTTGGAAACGACAGTTATCGATGTCTTTATAGCACCAACCTAGCTCTATCTTATCTTAATTTTCTATTAAACCATAATTCTGGGACTTTAAACAAATTGAGATGCTATCACCATAATGGTGCTACCTTCCAAGTTTGGTGAAAATGTGTCAAGGATTTTTCAAGAAAATATAAATGGTGAAGGTTCATGGGCAGTTTTGATACAAAGTTTATCCACCATCTTTTAATATCGGTGAACTACATGATTTATACATTTTCCGGCGTCATGTTTGCACATTTCCCGTTGATGAAATTTGAACATCTCCTGGCGTTTGCGCATTTCCTGGCTCCACACACCATGCTCCCGCCCCTGGGTGATCTGAAAAGGAGGCCTACCCCCCGCCCCCGCCCCCACCCCCTCCCCCCCCCCCCAAAAAAAAAAAAAAATAAGGAAGAAGTCTTCTTCTCTGGAAACACACAGGACACATGCAGAGCTAAGTAAGTACGTTCAAGTACATTGGCGACTGTAGCTTCAATGGCGGATCCGGGTAAGCCTAACCACCCCCCCCCCCCCACTCTTTTTCCCGGGGGAGGGGGAGGCTCTGGGGTTTGAAATTAGGACCGAAATTTTATATCTTCGTCTTAATTTTTAACAACGCAAATTCCCCCATTTAGAGCATTCCACGGGCACAATGCCCAAGGGGGGGGGGACCATTTTTTCTCTCGAACCTTGAGTGATGAGCTAAGATAGAGCTTTGAGTAAGTAGATTGGTGAGTGCAGTTTCAAGTTTGATCATGGCAGATCGGTTGAAGGGAGACCATATTATTGGAGCTCAATTTTTACATTTTCATCTTCTTGAAAACATCATACACTGTAGTAAAATTTGTCACAAAACTCGGCAAGCATTATCACCTGGGTAACCATTTATTCATACAAATGGGAGCCATGCCACAAACTCCATGGGAATCCCCCAGGGGACTCCAGGGCCCCATTTCATATAAGATGTTAGGATAACAACTCTTGCTTCAATGGCAACTTCCAATATCAACAGCAAATCAGGAAGCTGGATTCTTGGCGTTACCTTGAAAATTGCCATTCTAGCAAGAGTTGCTATCAAAATGAACATTTTATGAAATGGGGCCCAGATCGAACCCCAATTTAGAAACTATATAAGACACATAAACACACACACACATACACATACACACACACACACACACACACAAATCTCCAAAACCATAAATGCACTTTCAAGGATATTACAATGAAAGATAGTAGATGGTTCCACCAGGGCTGGGACCCTATTGGGCGCTAGTATTTACATTTGTTGATCTTATATTTGAAAATGCAAAGTCAAGCTAATTCTCTACATACTTAGCAGGTATTTGCCAGTGTTATGAAATATACAAATGGACACCTTCTCACTCCCCTGCTTTTACGGCCACTGAGAAACAGAGGGAAGTGAGCCAGAGAGATAATGAGCATACAGGAGGAGCAGAGACAGAAATAGATTTATTGGATACATGCAGGAACACTTAACTATTAAGTAAATAGAGCATTTACATCAAGCCAGGATATTCACATCGACAGATCTTATGTGAGTCGTGATCCATATTACCATGCGATGGATAGAAAGCATGATGGAAAAGAAGCCAACTGCGAGTCACTTCAGAATGTGGTGTATGTTGACTGCGAACGGGAGGGTACGTTTTCGAAAGGAAAAGGCACCTGCACTGCTGGAGCATACAGACTCGAGAAATGTGAAATTTCGTTAGAAGAATAATCCCATAGAATTTTGTTTAGCATAATATGAACAGCTGAAGTGTGGTCACCTGTCCTGCTGATGTTGTAAATTTGGTTTCCATTCCTTTCCAGATGCCTTCAGTGTGGTTCAATACAACCAAGCCCACTTCTATTAGATTTAATGTTCATTAGAATGTCGTAGATTGTAGGAACCTAGCACTTCCAGGCGTAAGCAGATTAAATAAAGCCTTGAATAATCGAAGGTGCTGCAATAATTTCGTAGCGTACTGATTCTTCTAGCATCAACATACCCGAAGTTGACTGACCCATGTCAACCAGAGCAGATGTGAGTAAGACAACATGATAATTTCTTTCAAACAGACATATTCTGATCATATTCATTGGGCGTCACGGGAGGGGGGGGGTGCTTCAGACAAAAAAAAAAAAAAATCTCCACTTCAGTCTGCGAGCCACCTCAACGCCGAACCCTAAATAATTGTTCTTGCTTCTTTTTTTTTTTTTTTTTACTTTTTTTTTGCACCAGGGACAACAAAATCGTGAGCAAAAACAATTCTCATCCTGGGCTCTGTCAGCACTGATTTTGTACATATCTACGAGTATTCTACAGTGTTTACTATTTATCGACCGTACTATACATCCGTACGGAGCACGTACACGTTTGCATTCATACGTGTGCTACTTACAAGTATGTAGGGTCTATGTACAGCACGTTACTTCTGACCAATCCATATTGATAATGCGAGCCCAAGTGCGAGCCTTAGCCTCATTAAAAAAAAAAAGAAAGATGGAGGGGCAAGTATATCATTTTGCCCACCCCCCCCCCCATAATTCCCGAGACGAGAAGGTTTTCTTGCTTTTTTGACAAAAAAAAAGTTGCCCCCACAAAACCATTGGAAGGGCAAGCATATTATAATTTTGCCCCCCCCCCCCATAATTAATAATTAGTGAGTTGAGAAAAAAATGCAAAAGTTCCGTCGTGGGGGTGGGGATATTATCTCCTTTCAATTAACGATTAACCCTTTCCCAATGGCTGGGGGGGGGGGGGCGATGGGGCAGTCCCCCCCCCCCCCCCCAAGATTTTGACCGGGGATTTGGAAGGCGGAAAAAATATAATTGAATATGGGAGAGGTATCTTGCCACCCTCCCATTGCCTTGTCCCTTCTGTAGACTTGGTACACATGGGGAATGACAATTTCCGAATTTTCCACGAAAAGCGTGCTTCAGATCGCTTTATTTCAATTCTAAAAACTCAAAAGCTCCGTCGAGCGGGAGGGGGTATCCCCCTCCCACATCCTCACCCTAAGCTCTACCCACTATACTTTGTACATACACAGAGATGATGCACACTCGGGATAAGAGCCATTAACACTTCAATGGAAAAAAATGCTAGGGTTATCTATGTGTTCAAATTGTTATTTTTGGGAGGGGGCTGCAAAAAATTCAAGTACAGTTGTATTGCACCAAAAGTTTGCACCAGATATATAGTTGAATTTCAGGTCTGAAAATACAGAACCATCTTCGTTTGGGAGGAGAAATCCCCCTTATGTACATCCTTGTGTGCATGCTTTTTCTGTTTGATTGCTTAACAGACAGCGTTCATAATATTCATTGTAAGAATTAATACAAGAAGTTTATTTAAATAACACCATTTTGTAGGCAAATTGTTCAATAATGATTTACATCAAAATGTACTGCCACCTTATGCGGTGGGACTGTTTCACGCAAAAACCTGCATCAAATTGCATCATTTACAACATCAAATGCAAAAAGTTCTCACCGTGGGAGGGGACAACCCCCTCTCACACCCTACACCCTCGCTCGCTCCGCTTGCTCGGGCTCGATCGCGTTCATGACATCAGTGTAATAATTAATACTAGTACAAGAAGTTTATTTAAATGATACCATTCTATAGGCAAAATGTACTGCTACCTTAAACAAGTGGGACTGTTTCAAGTCGATGAAACAAGCAAAAAACATGCATCAAATTGCACCATTTACAACATCAAAATGAAAAAAGCTCTCACTGTGGGAGGGGGACAACCCCCTCCCCACATCCTCCCCCCTCGCTCACTCCGCTCGCTCTTGCTTGGTTGCGTTCATGATATTCAGTGTGAATATAATAAAACAGGAGTTTATTTGGATGATACTATTTTATAGGCAAATTGTTCAACAATTATCTACATCAAAATATACTGCTACCTTAAACAAATGGGACTGTTTCAAGTCGGTATAACAAGCAAAAAACATGCATCAAATTGCACCATTTACAACATCAAAATGAAAAAAAAAAAGGGTTCTCACCGTGGGAGGGGGGACAACGCCCTCCCACACCCTCTCCCCCCCCCCCTTGCTCACTCGGCTCGCTCTTTCTTGGTCGCGTTCGTGATATTCAGTTTAAACAGGAGTTTATTTTGATGATACATGTACTATTTTATAGGTAAATTGTTCAACAATAATCTACATCAAAATATACTGCTACCTTAAACAAGTGGGACTGTTTCAAGTCGATAAAACAAGCAAAAACATGCATCGAATTGCACCATTTACAACATCAAAATGCCATTTCAGTTTTCACCCTGCTAGGGGGGACGACCCCCTCCCACACCCTCCCCCCTCGCTCGCTCCGCTTGCCCGGGCTCGGTCGCGTTCATGACATCACTGTAAGAATATACCAGAAGTTTATTTAAATGCTACCATTTATAGGCACATTGTTCAATAACAATTTACATCAAAATGTACTGCTACCTTAAACAAGTGGGACTGTTTCAAGTCGATAAAACACGCAAAACCCTGCATCAAATTGCACCATTTACAACATCAAAATGAAAAAAAAAAAGATCTCACCGTGGGGGGGGGGGGGGGGGGGACAACGCCCTCCAACACCCTCCCCCTCGCTCACTCCGCTCGCTCTTGCTTGGTGGCGTTCATGATATTCAGTGTAAATATTAAAACCGGAAGTCTATTTGGATGATACTATTTTATTGTGCTATTGGAAAATTGTTCAATAATAATCTACATCAAAATATACTGCTACCTTAAACAAGTGGGACTGTTTCAAGTCGATGAAACAAGCAAAAACATGCATCAAATTGCACCATTTACAAGATCAATATGCAAAAAGTTCTCATCGTGGGAGGGGGACACCCCCTCTCACACCCTACACCCTCGCTCGCTCCGCTTGCTCGGGCTCGATCGCGTTCATGACATCAGTGTAATAATTAATACTAGTACAAGAAGTTTATTTAAATGATACCATTCTATAGGCAAAATGTACTGCTACCTTAAACAAGTGGGACTGTTTCAAGTCGATGAAACAAGCAAAAAACATGCATCAAATTGCACCATTTACAACATCAAAATGAAAAAAGCTCTCACTGTGGGAGGGGGACAACCCCCTCCCCACATCCTCCCCCCTCGCTCACTCCGCTCGCTCTTGCTTGGTTGCGTTCATGATATTCAGTGTGAATATAATAAAACAGGAGTTTATTTGGATGATACTATTTTATAGGCAAATTGTTCAACAATTATCTACATCAAAATGTATTGCTACCTTAAACAAGTGGGACTGTTTCAAGTCGATGAAACAAGCAAAAAACATGCATCAAATTGCACCATTTACAACATCAAAATGAAAAAGGCTCTCACTGTGGGAGGGGGCAACCCCCTCCCCACATCCTCCCCCTCGCTCACTCCGCTCGTTCTTGCTTGGTTGCGTTCATGATATTCAGTGTAAATATTAAAACAGGAGTTTATTTGGATGATACTATTTTATAGGCAAATTGTTCAACAATTATCTACATCAAAATATACTGCTACCTTAAACAAATGGGACTGTTTCAAGTCGGTATAACAAGCAAAAAACATGCATCAAATTGCACCATTTACAACATCAAAATGAAAAAAAAAAGGGTTCTCACCGTGGGAGGGGGGACAACGCCCTCCCACACCCTCCCCCCCCCCCCTCCTTGCTCACTCGGCTCGCTCTTTCTTGGTCGCGTTCGTGATATTCAGTTTAAACAGGAGTTTATTTTGATGATACATGTACTATTTTATAGGTAAATAATTGTTCAACAATAATCTACATCAAAATATACTGCTACCTTGAACAAGTGGGACTGTTTCAAGTCGATAAAACAAGCAAAAACATGCATCGAATTGCACCATTTACAATATCAAAATGCCATTTCAGTTTTCACCGTGCTAGGGGGGACGACCCCCTCCCACACCCTCCCCCCTCGCTCATTCCGCTTGCCCGGGCTCGGTCGCGTTCATGACATCACTGTAAGAATATACCAGAAGTTTATTTAAATGCTACCATTTATAGGCACATTGTTCAATAACAATTTACATCAAAATGTACTGCTACCTTAAACAAGTGGGACTGTTTCAAGTCGATAAAACACGCAAAACCCTGCATCAAATTGCACCATTTACAACATCAAAATGAAAAAAAAAAAAAGATCTCACCGTGGGGGGGGGGGGGGGGACAACGCCCTCCAACACCCTCCCCCCTCGCTCACTCCGCTCGCTCTTGCTTGGTGGCGTTCATGATATTCAGTGTAAATATTAAAACCGGAAGTCTATTTGGATGATACTATTTTATTGTGCTATTGGAAAATTGTTCAATAATAATCTACATCAAAATATACTGCTACCTTAAACAAGTGGGACTGTTTCAAGTCGATGAAACAAGCAAAAACATGCATCAAATTGCACCATTTACAAGATCAATACGCAAAAAGTTCTCATCGTGGGAGGGGGACACCCCCTCCCACATCCTCTCCCCTTGCTCACTCCGCTCGCTCTTGCTTGGTCGCGTTCATGAAATTCAGTGTAAAAAAAAAAAAAAAAAAAAAAAAAAAAACAGGAAGTTTATTTTGATGATACCATAGGTTTTCCCGTCCACTTTCATCAGATTTGCATTCGATTTAACGATGCGGTCATTCAACTTCGAGTGAATTTGAATGATCGCCGAGATCGACATTCAAAAAGGTAACTAGTTCATTCAATTCAATGTCATAAATGTCATCAGCATGCGATGTCATGAGTTTCTCACACAGAGGTGCAAAAAGGGCATTCAAATTAAAAATGCAAGTGCAACGCATTCAAATTCGCATCAGCACCGCCGTGGAGAGCGTTAAAATATGGTGAACGAGATATTAAAGGCAGCCGGTCGTCGCAGGCGATTCGCAGCTCAGTAGAAAAGCACGACAAGCTGCTCCTCCCGTTATTGTACCCCCGTACGTACCGAATGCCGAACACGACGCTACGCAGCGCACCAGCGAAAACCAGATGGGGCACGAGCTCCGTGCGAGCTGTCCACTGTAATTTCAACATGGACGCCCGAATACCTACCGAATGGGGCCGAATGGGTGCATGCACAAAACCGCACAACAGCCATGCGCATGAAAATCTCTCCCGGTCCGCGACACAACAAGTAGTGAGAGCTGTCGGGTGTACGTACGTACGTATCTGGCTCCAGTCTCTGTTTATATGCACTATGGTGCCAATTTCAGCAATCTAAGCAATAATATTTCAAAATGTCTGAAAATATTATATAACAATATCATAAATTATTCATATTACAATATTACGTTGTTTAATATTTGGTATTTATAAATATGCTTTGATGAAGAAATATTAAAACTCTAAGCTTCATGTATAGCAAGTTGCAATGCATATGGCCATATGGCAGGTTGTTATGATCTCATCGTGCAATGTTGTCTGCTGCGTCAGCTGCATGTGTTATACGTACAGCTTACAGTACGTTGGGCCGGATCGTAACATAACAAAGTTGATAGAAAGTCGTCGGTACCGGTATGTCAATATCAATATTGTGTGTGGTATATGCGTGTACTGTTTGCAATAAAAAGTGATGTACTGTTTCGGCTTAGCCTTGGCTTTGGTTTAGTAATGAAACCTCACAATGGAGATCAAACAGCCGTCCAACTCGAGGCAACGTATCTACTTGTTTGACGCTATCGACGAGTGGAGAACGCAGAGAGACGTGCTCTTAGCTGGAGGACAAGTAAGAGACCAAAGGGGGAGGCTTCAGCGTCAGCGTGCCGATGAAAAATTTGCTTTCCACTTGCTGGAGTGCATGAACAGTTTTGCAGGAATTTTTATTTAGAATGTGCAAATTCGTGTTACGACATGCACGGTGGAATTGTGTTGCCACGGCTTACGCCAATCAAGCAACCCCAGCTGGCCAAGTCAACAACTTCAAGGAATCCAGATCCAGATGATGTGTAAGTAGAAGTCTACACATGAATCAATGATTGAAGTGGAATGACTTTTTCTAATCTAGTATCAGTAACTTTAGGGCATTTGCGTTTGATCGACAAGTAGGCCTATTTTTCTATGTATAATTCCGCGAAAAACTTCTCTAAGTTCTTATTTATGTCAAATTATGATAATGCCGTAATTGAAATGACATTTGCTGGGTCAGTTTAATGTCATTAGTCCCATTAAATGAGAAGTTTTTCATATCAATCATGTTATGCAAATTCCCCAAGAATATGATTTAGGATTTGCAAATAAATTTTAAAAAAATGAATAGATCTATCGCAAGCTCCATCATACATGTAGTCTAACCCAATAGATCTGGTAGAACTCTAACGTTTAAACAGGGGAACTATAGGTTCAAATATGATAGATCTAACAATAATAGATTCTAGTTTAGGCCCTACTTCGACTTGAAGGTATGTCGGTTGGTGCACGGCCCCCTTCTACCACGGCCACAGGTACACTGTGCAGTGCAACTGTGGCCGTTGGCCCTGCACGGGCACAGTCGCTTCCCCGTCCTGAATTTACACACGCCAGGGCAAGTATGGTTGGACCTACTACTAATCGACCGCCTAATGTTTATCTGCTTGATAAGAATATTTAACACTGAAATTCACGTAAAAAAACTTGACCTACGTGATTGAGAAAATCCAGCTCTATCAAATGCCGTTGTTCCGTTTTCGATTCGAAGTTTCAGTGCAAAAATATCGCCGACGAACTTGCGTGGCCTCGTTTCAGCTCCCCGCGGTAAAATGTTTTTGCATTGACAATGCACGCAAACCGAGTTGTATTGAACACCGTGGTGTACGAAGCTTTTTAGAAGCCTTTTAGAAACTTCCATAGACATTACATTGTGCTGTCATTACGATTCGGTGAAAATATTCATTCGAAATTTTGTCCTTGATTAAAACCATTAATGAACAATGAATTATCGCGTTTTCCCACACCATCCTCATCTACATTCAAAGCCAATCCATTTTTATGTGCTTTGCTCGCAGAGAAGTGCGTATTATACAACGTCCAAGTAGATCCTTGTAATTTGATTGGAGGATTGCTGGTGACGTGATATTAAATAAGCACTCCATTCAACGCGCCGTGCAATTTTGGTTCTATTTTTGCGTGCAACTTGGTTCGATTTTTTCGTTCTATTCCACGGTTCGAGAAATAATGTACGGTACTGCGTGTATGGTTGGGGCACCACCTATCGACAGGGCACCTTCCCATCGACACCCTGCGTACAGAGCTACCAAGTCTCACGCATTCTGCGTGAGACTCAAGCATTTAGGGGCCATCTCACGATCTCACGCATGACATCCATTTTTCACACGCATCGGGCAAAGTCTGCAACTTGGGCCTATTATAATGAGCATAGCTCAAAGATTTAAGTGATAGTTGCAATTGAAGGTATATTTCCCTTTTGTCTTTCAAAATAAGTAAAAAATAGTCCCTTAAGTATGCACCTGATCGCACCACTAAGAGCTCAAAATTGAAAAAGCTCCCTACCGTGGGAGGCCACAGGGGGAAAAAACCCTCCCACACCCTCGCTCGCGAGCACATTCGCATGCCGAGATGCCGAGTCATGAAAATCTCACTCATAAAATCTTTTTGAACTTGGCATCCCTGCCTGCGTATCATGGCTGTTTGCGTATAGAACGAAAAAGTACGCGCGGGATTAAGTGTCATTAGCTATAAAAACAATAAGAACGAAGAAACGAAAATCAAACTCAAACAAACCAAGCTAAAAATTACACATCCGATCAGTAACGACGCATGGCTGTGAAATTCACGTGTATTACCTATGGCCTGTGAAATTCACGTGTATTACCTACGCTGTGAAATTCACGTGTATACCTGTGGAGGAGAGGGGGTGCCGATCACAAGGTTCCCTTTTTAGCTGCGCGAAGAAAACGGAACGCACGCACTAAAATTGCGCTATTTTAAAACGGAGATTCATAATCAATGAGACGGTCACGACATTCAAAACTGCAGTATTTATGGCATATTTGAGGTAAGAATTAGGCGGATTTGTATTATATTTTTAGAATAAACAAGCTACAGATCCTTAGGGTGACGATACATGGTACCCCCAACCCTACTGTGTGTTGCATATTGAGGATCGCATGCAGCTAGCGCAGGTACGTGTGCGGTACATGCATGCGCGTACGTAGGCCTACGTAGTGCTAGTATACGTGTATGAGCGCTAGTATAGCTGTGACCTGTATCTACACTGATTGCACAAGCCAGAAAGAGAATCGCAGTGGATCCACATGTAAGTATGGCTATATTTTTCATACATATAGGCCCTATAGACTTCTAGGCCTACTTAGACCAAAAAGATCTACGTGGACGTTGTATAAATCAAATAGTGTATGGTCTTTACTCGTGCAATGGAACGAGATTTCGCACTCGGTGAAAGATGGGGCGCACTATTCAACTCGGCTTCGCCTCGTTGAATAGAGCGCCTCTATCTTTCACCTCGTGCGAAATCTCGTACCATTGCACTCGTGACCATTCACTATTTGTATACTAAGTGTTCAGTGCGCGAATTATACGCGGTCGGTTTCAATAAGGGTGGTCGATAAGTAGTAGGGCTACCATACAAGACACAGGGTCTCCGACCCAATCGTCCGCGTTCAGAATGGACAACTCGGCGGTAATATCCGCTACCCATTACGATGTGTCATCGTCCATGATGGCCATCCTACCTATATATAATCTGATCTGACGATTACAGTGTAGTTAACGAGTGACGACGATCGACGGTGCGATGAAGAGAAGGCGTACACTGTAGTCGTACGAAGTATAGGCAGCTAGCTACTATAGCTCATGCGAACATTGCATCACACAGTACATACAGTATACCATACATTCAATTCACATTACACAAAACGTACTCCCCGCGCTCAGATCAATCAAGCGAGCAAACGAGATACTATAGCGCGATACATTGCTTTAGGGATGTCTTGCGCACACACACATTTCGCTTCGTAGCAACTTCGGAAGCGAGTTTACGTGCTGCCGCCCGCGGCTGAAATATGTCCATGTATCCTCGCGACTGGGTGTCTTTAAAATCAAGAAAATCATATAGAAGAAGGTGACAAAGCAGAGGGAAATGTCTCCTAAAACAGATTTTTAAAGTGACTTGTTAAAAGATATTCGCGCCACTGAGAAATCGCGAGTTAAAACTGACTGATTTGCTTCACCGATATTCGCTCCGGAATAGCCGTCTTTTTCGAGCCCTGAAATATGACGTCATGAAATGAACAAAACCCTTTACGAGTGGTGCAGCGGGACATCGAGGCCGCCATTCATAAAGCACGTATTTCTTGGTGAGCGGATGCAATGTATGGCCTGTCTTTAGTCGCATCTGCTTTCTCGGCTGAGACACCAATTTTTACCTTATATTGTACGGAAAGACTTTGAGTTTGACATCGAGAGTGAATTGAGTGTTGACAGTGACAATGACACTAATAGTGACAGTAGCAAATTCGGGGTGGTAGACGAAGCGAGGGAGAGGCAACGGAGCCCACTGTGTTGTTGTATTTTGTTATGGTGCGCCAAAAGTAACCGTGTCTGATTCTGTGACAATATCACTTCCCCGCTAATAATTTTTTATCAAAAAAGCCCGGATGCTTCATATAATGATGTTGATGCCCTTGATTTTGATATAAGAGTAACATTTGGTATTGATTTTGTACTGAATTCCTGATTTTCATATTGTTGTTATAGTACCGAACAATGTATTTACTTTGGCGCACCACAGCAACAAACCAGACCGTGTTCGGCATAAGGGCTGCGCTAGCGCGCTTGTTGTTGTATTGTCCAACTGCTGCTAAGGTTGACTTTCTTGATGGGCCTAGTTAGCTAGCGGCATGACACATGTCGCGACGCGTCAGCATCCTACTACTAGACTATTATAGTACTGTACTACAACGTAGTAATGTTAGAGGTTCTACTAGGGTCTAATGCTTCTAGAAAATATCTAACGGTTACTTCTACTATAGCCAGCTGCCCCTAACGTTAGAATGCACCAGAGATCAAGTTGTGTTCAGGATTTCTGTGTGAGGAGATTTGCCAGCAGCCAGCACACGACGACGGTGTTCTACACATAACTAACGTTAGAGTTCTACAAACAAAAACAAAACAAAAACAAAAAGACAATTTAGCATGCCATCACTTTACCGGCAAATACAACCTACAAGGGAACTGGTGAGTACAGTTTCGTATGCTTGAATAAATTATGTACCTGACGAAGTTCGTATATTAGGAAATAAAGTAAAACCTTGCACGTCTAACCGTTGACGTTTGATCTAAGATCATCTAGCTTAGGCCTACGTGATTACGAGTACGCACACGTAGGTCGAGAGTTCTGGTTCTAAGTAAGAGTGCCTATAGGCCTACTACGAGCCGTTTGAGAGTCGAGACTGAGGCGCGAAAGCGCAAGTAGACGTCTAAAAAGGTTGTAATCTGTAAACTTAATGGTAATTCTAAGGAAGATGAATTCAATAAGTGAAATTATAACTCACTTGTGCCTGATTGTGTGAACAAGACACCTCGCTGCACTCAGTGGGTCATCATGCGGAATTCACGCTTTGAACCACGGCGGCGCGTAGCACAGTGCATCAGCGTTCATTTCATGACGTCATAATTTTGGTCACCAAAACTTCGCCGTCAGATCGGGTTCAGGTGGTCTAAAAAGGGTCTCAAAACACCATCTCTCCATCGTTCTAGAGACGTTTTCACCTTCTGAAAATTAATTATTCATATTCCTAGAGACTTAAGCTTTCCAGGAATATATAAATCACTTTGTTTATGAATATTGTCCTTTTTTCTCGTTTACCATACTTTAAGGAATTCAGATTCACGATAGGCAAATAATTACAAAGTATGGGCAGTCTTTTTAGTTGTTGCTTTTATTCTTTGTAGTTACTCAGCTCTTTGAATATGCAAACTTGGTATACCTTGAAATGTGATTTTGACTCATACTACACATAGCTAATAACTCGTATAACGCCACTTTTAAACACATACATGTACATTCACACTTTATTCATACACGATTTCAGCCGCAGCTACATTACAGAGTATGCGTGAACATCTCGAATACGGACAGAATCAGTGGATGAAGCATGAACTTGACAACCAGCAACTGGCGATATAACCCTTTGGTGAAATAGGTCTATCCACAGCTGATCCGATTGCCGCAACTTGACACGGGGAACTAAGGAATGGAATCAAAATGGATCAATATGGATTTGGACATATAGGACTCCTAAAATTCTGAGATATGGCTATTTCCTATAGATGTTACATCTATACTGTTAGGGATGAATTGAAAGTGACAGAAAGGTCGACAGGAAAGACATACATCCAATGCAATTAAGATAATTAAATGAAATTGTATCATCCAATCGTATGACAGTGAAAAAAGGCCCGTAGAAGTTGTGTATGTTGATTGAATTCGAATGTTTTAAGTACGAAATTGTGTTCCTATAAATGAAATTGAAACTGGTATTAAGCTGGCGCGAAATTGAATGCCAACTTTGAGTTGTTAAATTGAATGAATTTCTCTCTAAATTGAATGAAATACAATCTAAAAGGAATGAAATGAAATGAAATTGATTACTCAAAGAATTAAAATGAACCGTGAGAGGAGAGCAGTTACCAAAATCGCTGAATTTGAACGCCTTTTCGTTAATTCGAATGCAAATCTGATGAAATTGGGCGGGAAAACCTATATTTTATAGGCAAATTGTTCAACAATAATCTACATCAAAACACTGCTACCTTAAACAAGTGGGACTGTTTCAAGTCGATGAATCAAGCAATGCATCAAATTGCACCATTAACAACATCAAAATGCAAAAAGTCCCCCCCCCCCTTGCTCGCTCCGTTCGCTCGGGCTCGTCGCTTCGCTCCCTCGCAGACTAACAGCCCCCCCCCCCCCGGCCCCCACCCCCCAAAAAATATGAAATCCTATAGCTACGTCGCGGTGCCCTTTCCCCGCTTGGTTTCCTTAAAAAGCCCTACAAGTCTGGGGATTGAGAGCTTCCTGAATTCCAATGTCTGTCCAAAAAATCTCGTTATACTAAATTTAGTGTCAAAACGCACCCCCTCGAAAAAAACCTGGTGACGCCCCTGTATTCATATTGATCATATTCTGTCCTCTGACCAGTTATCGCACACTGCTATCAATTTGTATCATTCTGTGATCTGTATCCTTAGAAGCGTTCAGCAGATACATGCCGCAAGTTTGCTCTCGTTTCCGTGTCTGTAGAAGGCCCGATACAGTGTATTATTCCTATACAACCCGCGTAGTGACATCCCTGAGATTAGGGAGTTCTCACAAGCACGACGCAGCCGGTATTTGAGCGTGCCGTTTGCAAACTTTGCTTCTGCGCATGATCAAATCCGAGAAATGTCCCGTCCAGGGGAAAACGAGTATACGGTATAAGCCAGTTCGGAGTTAGCTCATGGGCACATTGGTACGAATGACCTTTCTTTTTTCTCAGTTGGTTAGGGGCACTTCACTCGTTTTCATACACCTGACATAATACATATAAGTTTTACGTAACAATTTACGGGATTCATCAATCCTGTTCAATTAAAGAATAAACTTGCGAAGACCAGATGAGCAGAATTAACACTTGAGAAAACATCCATTTCATTATTTTGCATTGGATGTATTGACAATCTCTTTTTATTGATATTGCCAAATACCACTTTTGCTGTCAGGTGGATGTGCTGGCAAGCGGCATTTATAAGGATTACATGAATAATCATTACATCAGAGATGCTTATCCGAGTGAATTAAAAACCAACATGCATATTGGTCCGAATGACCTTGTTTCTGCTCATGCGCAAAGTGGAACTCCGAACTGGCTTATTCCGCCAAAATAGCGTTCGGTCCCGATGCAGCTGGGCAGGAGTGAGCAAGCCAGCCAGCCAGCAATCAACGATCTTGTCCCCACGCCTCCGTCCTAACAGGAAAGCGAAACTGCTTAGATGTGGGGACGAGAGTCCGAGTACAGGGACTGTCACAGGTGATTGCTTCCGCGTATTCTCGGTCTTCCCGTCGTGTAGCAAAAACTATGGAAGCAGGAGCCCGTCAAAAACATGGATATACGTCGCGTAGTAATTCCGAATTACTGCTCAACGACCTAACGTCCCGATATGAAATGAATTAGTGTCGTGTTTCAATTCCTATATGCTACACGACGTAAATAATTACGTCGTGTTGCAATTCGAATTACTACGCCACGTAATCATTTGCGTCGTGTAGCAATTCGAATTACTACACGACGTAATTCTGAATTACTGCTCAACGACTTAACGTCCCGATATGGAATGAATAGGTGTCATGTTGCAATTCCTAATGCTACACGACGTAAATGATTACGTAGTGTCGTAATTCCAATTACTACGCGACGCAAATAATAACGTTGTGTTATACACGACGTAATTCCGAATTTCTGCTCAACGACTAGCGAAGTGAAGCAGCGTAGCGACGTTCAATGAAATCGTTCGTTATTTGCTCAGTGGTGTGTCACGGTGCAAGTGCAAGCGGCCCATCTCCCTGGCCATGTTCAAGGAATCGTATAGTTTTGGTTGAGACCTAACTTTAGGTTTCTAACATTAAATGGTGAGATAATGAGAAACCTTTTAAGAAATATGAAAGAGCTTTTAATTCCAAGACGGATTCAACATTTAATTTTGTTTGATAAAAATTGAATTTGAAAATGGCTGAGATATCAAAAACAGAGCGATCGTAATAAAAGATGGGACCCACCTTTTATTAGGATGCTTTGTTTTACTTGTTAGATGTCACAGCCATTTGTAAACCAATTTTCATCTAATAAACTTTGAATTTCTCTCAGATTGGTATACTCTATATTATTTCTTAAGTGATTTCATGGTATCTTGCAAAAAGTTAAAATCCCAATCCTCATCTCCACCAATACTATGCCATCCATGGGCGTAAATTCCGGGGGTGGGGGAGGAGGGGGATGGGGGGTATGAATCCCCCCCCCCCCCCCGAAATGGAGGAGGGGGGAATGACCTGTACAATCATTCCCCCCCCCCCTGAAATTTGAAAAAAAAAATGGAGGAAGCAGAAATGTGATTTTATCAATTTTGGCATATTGCATGACGTTCGTACGCTGACCTTCAGAGAGGTAACATAGCTGAACAGTATTCTATCTTGTAGGATAATGTATACATAATTTTCTCAAGCGCTCGCTCGCTTCGCTCGCTCGCGAAGAAAGTAATATCGACATATGGTATGATCCAGACATGACAACGTCAAATAGTATAGGCCTACATGACACGAACATGCTATGACGCGAGCAACTCGGGACCATTTGCAAATTATGTACGAATACAAACAAACAAACAATAAAAAAAACTATACCACCATTATTGAATCCCCCCCCCCCCCCCATTTCCTGAATCATTCCTGAAACGATGATGACTCAGTCAGGATACAACTATGGGCATACTCAGGGATGATAAGGGCCGTCGAATCTATCTCGGGGGGGGGGGGGCAAAGGGGCATTTGCCCCGCCCCCACGGAAATGTTGGGGCAGACAAATCATTTGTCCCACAAGCAATTCCCAAGATGAGGACAAATGTCGAACTTTCTTTATGGAAAATTGTCCAAATACCGCCAGAACTATGCACCAGATCGTTGAATTGCAATCATAAACATGCAAAAGCTCCACTTCTGGGTCCCTTTATCACTTTGTACAATTTTGAGATTGATGTATTTCCTGATATTTTGTCAAAGAGTGTGCAGCAGAGTTTTCACTTACAAATTTCCCTCATATCGGGGGGGGGGGGGGGAAGGTTCCCCCATATAAGTATTGGGGACAGACATAACATTTTGCTCCTCCTCGTAACTCCCGAGGCGTGGAGATTTCTTACTTTTTTGATAGAAAACTGTCTAAATATTTCACGCAAAGTAAATATTTCACGCAAAGATGGCTAAATTTCAATTCTGAAAATACAAAAACTCCCTCTCGTGAGAGGGCGATAGGCCTATACCCCCTTCCATAACCTCCCTGTTCAGTCCTTTCTACTTACTACACTTTTAGATTGACAGATTTCCAAATGTTTCATCTAAAGTGTGCACCAGGTCTGTTATTTCAAAAAAAAAAAAAAAAAATCAAAAGTTCCGAGGCCCTCCTCAAAACAAAAAAAAAACAAAAAAAAAACACTTCTGGGACTGAAATTTTCCCACATTACATCATAAATGTGTTTACGAGATATTTTCATCTGAATTCTAAAAATGCAAAAGCATTCTCGTATGCAGGGGCGTCGATCCTGGAGGGGGGGCGGACGGGGGGGGGGGGGGACATATCATTTTGATCCCCAATGATTCCCGAAATGAGGAAAATTGTCTTGCGTGTTTTTTGTTTGTTTGTTTTTTGTTGTTGTTTTTTTTTAGAAAACTGTCCAAATATCTTATGCAAAGTGTGCACCAGATTGCAGCATTTTAATTCTGAAAATGAAAAAAAAAAAAAACTCTCTCGCGTGGGAGGGGGATACCTCCTTCCACTTCCTCCCCCTTTCGGTCCTTTTCCTTTTTTCTTTTTAGATATTATTGACAGATTTCCAAATGTTTCATCTTAAGTGTGCACCAGGTCTGTCACTTCGATTACAAAAAAAAAAAAGAACACAAAAGATCCACCGCTGGTGGGAGGGGATATCTTCTTTCAATAAACCCCTTCCACGCTTGGTTTCAACCTCTCATCAAGCAAGATCATAAGTTTTTCAATATTCACTGAAAGTGTGCACCAGATCGTTGAATTTCAATTAAAAAATGCAAAATCTCTCGTGCTTAACCCCCTACCAAACCCTCCCCCTTTGTGCCCCTTTCCCTATAGCCTTCGTATACTTTTCAGATTTACAAATATATATATATATATATATATATATATATATATGAATAATTCTGAGTGCACAAGACTTATCACTTAAATTCCGAAAACTCAAATGTTCCCTCATGTACAAGGGGAATATCCCATTTTAATCAACACTTTCCTCGCTCAGTTCCCCCAGATTAGTTTTTTTTTTGATTTATAATTTCCCAAATATTCCATCAAATATGCTTATACGAGATATCTCAATTTCAACTTTAAAAAGGCAAACGCTCCCTCGTACGGGAAGGGTGGTGATAGCATAGTTTGCAGGCACAAACCCTTGTTGGTCGTATAGGAGTCTGCATGCGCCAAGACTAATACACGCACCACTACACTGCAGCCTCTCTTGTTGGGAGAAGCTACAACACAGGGCCTATGGGACAGTGCCGAAGTGGTGCATATAGTAGTCTTGGCGCAGACTCCTTTACGACCAACAAGGGTTTGTGCCTGCAAACTAGTGATAGCACTCGCCCACTCCTTCTCCCTGCTCGCCCACCCCCTCCCACCTCCCCCCCCCCCCCCCCGAACTATGCATACAAGAAGACTGTGGCTACACTTTGAACATACAGAGTTTTCCAAATATGCCACAAAATGTGTGCACCAAAACGTTTAAATGCAATCAGAAAATACAGAATCTCCCTCGTGTAGGAGGGAGGAATAGGGCTTATCCCCTCCCACCTTCTCCCTCCCACACCCTCCCCTTAAGCTCTACCTCACTAGACTTTGTACATATCCAGATATGATGCACACTCGGAATAAGAAATAAATTCCGTGATTTTAATACTTTCCTGAAAAAGCCCTATTTATTCCATTATTAGTCTTTGGGCACCAAAAGTTTGCACCAGATCGCTGAATTTCAGGTCTGAAAATGCAAATCACCTTCGTGTGGGAAGAGAAATGCCCCTTATCTACACCCTCGTGTGCTTGCTTTTTCTGTTTGATTGTTAACAGACAGCGTTCATGATATATCATTGTAAGAATATTAATACAGTAAGTTTATTCAAATAATACAATTTTATAGGCAAATTGTTCAATGTAATCTACATCAAAATCCCACACCCTGCCCTCCCCCCCCCCGGTCGCGTTCATGACATTCAGTGTAAGAATAATAATACAAGAAGTTTATTTATGATACAATTTTAGGCAAATTGTTCAATAATAATACATCAAAATATACTGCCACCTTCAATAAGTGGGACTGTTTCAAGTCGATAAAACAAGCAAAAACATGCGTCAAATTGCATCATTTACAACATCAAAATGCAAAAAGTTCTCACCGTGGGAGGGGGGACACCCTCCCCCCCCCCTGCACTCTCCGCTCGCTCAGGCTCGGGCGCGTTCATGGCATTCTGTGTAAGAACTGATTGGGCCTACAAGAAGTTTATTTAAATGATATACCATTTTATAGCCAATGATAATCGACATCAAAATATATTGCTACCTTAAACAAGTGGGACTGTTTCAAGTCGACAAAACGCGCAAAAACATGCATCAAATTGCACCATGTACAACATCAAAACCGCGGGAGGGGGACACCCATTCCCACCCCTCCCCCTCGCTCGCTCCGCTAGGCTCGGTCGCGTTCATGATATTTAGTGTAATAATGCAAGAAGTTTATTTAAATGATACAATTTTATTGGCAAAATTGTTCAATAATAATCTTCATCAAAATGTACTTCTTCCTTGAACACGTTTGACTGTTTCAAATCGATAAAACACGCAAAAAAAAAAAGCATCAAACCGCACAATTTACAACATCAAAATGCAAAAAGTTCTCACGTGGGAGGGGCGACAACCCCCTCCCCCATTCAGGGCGATGTTACGTTATTGAAAGAGTGGGGGGGGGGGGGGGTCAAATCGCCTGTCAGTCGAGAAGAAAGAAAATCAAAAGACAAGAGAAACAACAAAAAAAAAGTCTTAACATTTTTAAGGTCTGATTTTCCGCCGAAAGTCGGCTGACAAGCACAAAAAAAAAAGCAAAAAAAAAAAGAACAAAAATTCTTCATATTTTACCACTTCCCTCCCACTTTATATTTCATGCAAAAGAGTGGGGGATGCAAACATCCTGTAAAGTGTGTGTGTGTGTGGGGGGGGGGGGGCTGCGCCGGTCCGGTATGAGCTTGAATCGTGGTGATGGTGACTATCGCCGATCATCCCCCCCCCCCCCCCCCACTCCTCAGTACGGATTTACGCGTTGATACCATCCATTTAATCTGGGAGATACGTTGTGGAACAACAACACCGGGATATGTGAATTGAAAAACGCAACGGAAAATGTAAAAGTCCCGAAAATTTTGTATCAACGCCAAAGGAAGTGGGGTTGAACCCTCAAAAGAACCTAAACTCTGGAATTTGTTATCTTCTTCTGGCGAACCGATTATGTATGTGCTATTATGAAGACATTGATGACTGAAATTTCATGTTGGATTACGACTGAGATCTATGAATGAATTATTGGGGTGCATAATATAACAAACTAAGATCATATCATCATATTATCTGGCAAGTTGGTGGAAATCCGTCATATAGATATTCAAGAAGATACAGAAAATGTGATAAATCCCCCTTCCCCTCACCCTCACCCTCCCAAACAGGGCACGCCTGGATCCGCCAAAATCAAACATGACATTTCAGTCATTAATGTCTCCATATACTTAACTTAGCTCTATCTTTTTCGGCTCGACAGAAGAAGATAACAAATTCCAGATCGAGTTTAGGGACTTTTGAGGCTTCAACTCCCCCCCCCCCCCCCCTCCTTTGGGGATGGAAGGGGTGGGGGCTCATAAGCAAAGTAAAATCATGTCCCCTCAAAGACGCAATCTGTCAAGTTTGGTGAAAGTCCGTTGTGGGGCTTACAAGAAAATGAAAACGGTAAAGGTTCATAAGTAGTTTTGTTAGACATTGAGTTCATCTATACACCATCGGTACGTAATACCGTTGCAGTACATGATTTGAACATTTCCCGCCAAATTTGAACCCCTTTACGTTTCCCGGGGAGACGTTGTTACATTTCCCGTTGATCAAATTTTTGAGATTTTTACATTTCCCGACGAGACATCATTGTACATTTCCCTGCGTTTTTACAAATCCCGGCCCCACAAGCTATCTCCCAGATACTCATTGGCGATTTCCATGGTCAGGGAGATGGACCACTTGCTTAAAATACTTCCAGAGGAACATTTTGACACTTGTACTGTGATACATCACTGAGCAAATAACGAACGATTGCATTGGTTGATTTAACGTCGCTTCGCTGCTTCACTTCGCTAGTCGTTGAGCAGTAATTCGGAATTACGTCGTGTTATTATTTACAACACAACGTAATTATTTGCGTCGTGTAGTAATTGGAATTACGACACGGCGTAATTTATTTACGTCGTGTAGCATTTGGAATTGCAGCATGACACCTATTCATTCAATGTCGGGACGTTAAGTCGTTGAGCAGTAATTCGGAATTACGCCGTGTAGTAATTCGAATTGCTACACGACACAAATAATCACGTCGCGTAGTAATTCGAATTGCAACACGACGTAAATATTTACGTCGTGTAGCATTAGTAATTGCAACACGACACTAATTCATTTAATGTCAGGACGTGAAGTCGTTTAGAATATGGAAGCAGGAGCCCGTCAAAAACACGGATATACGTCGCGTAGTAATTCGAATTGCTACGCGACCTAATTCCGAATTACTGCTCAACGACTTAACGTCACGACATAAAATGAATTAGTGTCGTGTTGTAATTCCCAGTGCTACACAACGTAAATAATTACGTCGCGTAGTAATTCCAATTACGACGCGACGCAAATAATTACGCTGTGTTGTAAATAATTACAACACGACGTAATTCCGAATTACTGCTCAACGACTAACGCAGCGAATTCACGTAGCGACGTTAACTATTCAACCAATGGGATCGTTCGTAATAGCGGGTGAAAAACCCAGGAGGAGTACGAAGCGCATGCAATCCGGTGAAAACCGAAGCTGGCTATACAGCAGGGAGGTGGAAGTTCCTTTCCACCTCCCTGCTATACAGCGAGCCATATGCATTTCGTTGACAGTACAATCCTATGAAATGTTTAAAACCTAAATTATAGGGGCCTATACATTGTATCAGAAAATATGTATTCGTTCAGCCATATCCGCTAACCAAATACTGACAAACATGCTGTAGGGAAAATGAGTGTCTACCCCTTTGGCTCCTGCACCGTGATGCATCACTGAGCAAATAACGAACGATTTCATTGGTTGATTTAACGTCGCTACGTTAATTCGCTGCGTTAGTCGTTGAGTAGTAATTCGGAATCACGTCGCGTTGTAATTATTTACAACACAACGTAATTATTTGCGTCGCGTCGTAATTGGAATTACTACGCGACGTAATTATTTACGTTGTGTAGCATTAGGAATTGCAACACGACACTTATTCATTTAATGTCGTGACGTTAAGTCGTTGAGCAGTAATTCGGAATTACGTCGCGTAGCAATTCGATTTACTACGCGACGTAAATAATTACGTTGCGTAGTAATTCGAATTACGACGCGTAGTAATTCGAATAACGACACGACGTAATTATTTACGTCGCGTAGCAATTCGAATTACTACACGACGTATATCCGTGTTTTTGACGGGCTCCTGCTTCCATATTAGCAGTTATTCGGAATTACGTCGTGTAGTAATTCGAATTGCTACACGACGCAAATAATTACGTCGCGTAGTAATTCGAATTACGACACGACGTTATTATTTACGTCGTGCAGCAATTCGAATTGCTACGCGACGTATATCCATGTTTTTGACGGGCTCCTGCTTCCATAGAAAACTCCCTATTGCTTTCTAGAGGACGGACAAGACTGTCTACTGTTTGTTTATGATAGATTGCACGACATGGCAATGTAAAGGCCGTGTCACACCTTTCCGGACAAGCTACGCGGGCTTGTTGCGAGTAGGGATTTTCCAGCACGCAGGAGAATTTTCTGTGGGTGGACAAGAATGTTTGTGAGTTTCGCACTTGTGTCTTACCTGCTAGACGCGTGCTACTAACCTTCTTCTTGCGTGTATTCCATGTGACCTGCGTGAGAGCTTTGAAACCCATCCGTTTTCTGTTACGAGCGACTTATGGGTTCTGCGAAGTACCTGCGTTGGAGTTGCCTGCGAGGTGCTGCCGGTAAGGGTCTCCTTCTGGTGTTCTGCGTGTACCTTTGCGGGTGAACCGCCGCGACTCACTCAGAACAAGTTTTGAGCATGCTCAAGGCCTTGTCATACCCTGGGGGTTGACTTGCGGGAAAACAAATTTGCTGCCCGGAGCTATCCGCAGTTGGGCCGCACCTGACAGTATATAGCGCGTATCTCGCCTGTATTTGCCCAGAGGTGGGCACGCAAGTCCGATTTGACCGCAGCCAAGTTTTGAGCATGACCAAAACTTTTTCCAGGTGAGTCACGGGGATTGCCCGCAGAGGTCCACGTAGAACGCCGGTAGGAGGCCCTCAGCGGCAGCAACACGCAGGCAAGTCCCAAGCAGGTACTTCGCAGTCCCCGTTTGCGGCCAAGATAATGACATTCTGTGGGACTTCTGCCATTCCTTCGAAGGAATTCCTTCACTGAGTTGTCAGCCCCCATGCGCCTGGCACACAGGTCACACAGTATACCCGCAAGAAGAACTTAAGTAGAACGCGTCCAGCAAGTACCAACGTTTAGACACAGGCAAAACTCGCCAAAATCCTTGTCCGCCCTCAGAAATACATTTGTCCGGTATGCTGGAAAATCCCCACACGCAACAAGCCCTCGTAGCTTGCCCGGAAAGGTGTGACAGGGACTAAACATGGCTGCGGGTAAAAAGGATTTGCGTGCGCACCTTCGGGCGATTACGGGTGAGATACGTGCAAGGTACTGTTATGTGCGGGTCATCTGCGGGGACCTCCGGGTTGTAAAAATTGTTCTTCGCAAGTCGCACGTAAGGCGGGCCCGGAAAGATGTGACGCGGCCTTTAGCGAGATTGCGGACTAGCGAGAATTAGACACAATATCACACAGTTTATGTGCAGCATAGAGTGAATTATGCTAAACACTGCCCATTTCTTATAAAGCTATGTGCGATTAGCAATACCAGGTCGTTTATTGTCTTTGTGCCCAGCAATGTCCGGTTTAAAAGAAGCCAGTCCACTAGACGGTCCCATAGCCCATGCACATGACCTGAAAATTTATTAAGTACAAGTCAGTTAGTTTGTCTTTTTGTTGTAGCTGTTGTTGTTGAATTGTATTAGAAGGGTATTGAAGTAGGCCTATATTTAGATTCATTGCCAGCTTGGCAACCGTGGGCAACCTTTTATATTAGCTTAATTAGCAAAATCATGTAGGCCTAATTATGATACAAAATATGTGCTCATGTAATACATGGCTATTTAATCCGGGAAGCCTAAAAACAGTGACGATACAACTTTTCAATACATTTATAGCACATGTTTCCAGTTTCAAATGATGTGTCTCAAATAGCATAAATTAGCTAATTTGCAAATGTGCAGTGATACCATATACCATTCCATGTATATGACCTAGACAAGTTTTCAAGTAGGCCTACAAGGTTATTGTTGATTCGTGTTTTTGATGGGTATTGAATTAAATTAAACTTGGTTGTCACCTTGACTTACCCTTGAGATATTATGCTTATTATCCTGATTAGCATATTGAGCTAATTAGCACATAATGTTGTTAAATTCAATGCAGGAAGTCTGAAAATTATTCATAAATTAGTCCTGGATTGATATTTGAAATTTTCTGAAGGGTCCCATGTTTAATAACACAGTGTGCGGACACAGTTTATAATTACCAAGATATACTTTATTCTTTCCACCACAATATTATATTAAGATGAATATGCATGCATAAACATTATGTATATAATTCTTTAATATGGAAATTAATCTACACGTTTTTTTTAAATTAGCATTAACAATAATAAAACAACAAAAAACTGCACATTACGCACTTGAATCCCAACTCACTTTTGCACTGATGCATTTTGTAGCTACCCTATTCGGTTATAAAAGAAATTCAAGCCATTTTCCAGAGGCCGCCATCAGATATACGTCGTGTAGCAATTCGATTTACTACGCGACGTAAATAATTACGTTGCGTAGTAATTCGAATTACGACGCGTAGTAATTCGAATAACGACACGACGTAATTATTTACGTCGCGTAGCAATTCGAATTACTACACGACGTATATCCGTGTTTTTGACGGGCTCCTGCTTCCATATTAGCAGTTATTCGGAATTACGTCGTGTAGTAATTCGAATTGCTACACGACGCAAATAATTACGTCGCGTAGTAATTCGAATTACGACACGACGTTATTATTTACGTCGTGCAGCAATTCGAATTGCTACGCGACGTATATCCATGTTTTTGACGGGCTCCTGCTTCCATAGAAAACTCCCTATTGCTTTCTAGAGGACGGACAAGACTGTCTACTGTTTGTTTATGATAGATTGCACGACATGGCAATGTAAAGGCCGTGTCACACCTTTCCGGACAAGCTACGCGGGCTTGTTGCGAGTAGGGATTTTCCAGCACGCAGGAGAATTTTCTGTGGGTGGACAAGAATGTTTGTGAGTTTCGCACTTGTGTCTTACCTGCTAGACGCGTGCTACTAACCTTCTTCTTGCGTGTATTCCATGTGACCTGCGTGAGAGCTTTGAAACCCATCCGTTTTCTGTTACGAGCGACTTATGGGTTCTGCGAAGTACCTGCGTTGGAGTTGCCTGCGAGGTGCTGCCGGTAAGGGTCTCCTTCTGGTGTTCTGCGTGTACCTTTGCGGGTGAACCGCCGCGACTCACTCAGAACAAGTTTTGAGCATGCTCAAGGCCTTGTCATACCCTGGGGGTTGACTTGCGGGAAAACAAATTTGCTGCCCGGAGCTATCCGCAGTTGGGCCGCACCTGACAGTATATAGCGCGTATCTCGCCTGTATTTGCCCAGAGGTGGGCACGCAAGTCCGATTTGACCGCAGCCAAGTTTTGAGCATGACCAAAACTTTTTCCAGGTGAGTCACGGGGATTGCCCGCAGAGGTCCACGTAGAACGCCGGTAGGAGGCCCTCAGCGGCAGCAACACGCAGGCAAGTCCCAAGCAGGTACTTCGCAGTCCCCGTTTGCGGCCAAGATAATGACATTCTGTGGGACTTCTGCCATTCCTTCGAAGGAATTCCTTCACTGAGTTGTCAGCCCCCATGCGCCTGGCACACAGGTCACACAGTATACCCGCAAGAAGAACTTAAGTAGAACGCGTCCAGCAAGTACCAACGTTTAGACACAGGCAAAACTCGCCAAAATCCTTGTCCGCCCTCAGAAATACATTTGTCCGGTATGCTGGAAAATCCCCACACGCAACAAGCCCTCGTAGCTTGCCCGGAAAGGTGTGACAGGGACTAAACATGGCTGCGGGTAAAAAGGATTTGCGTGCGCACCTTCGGGCGATTACGGGTG
Source organism: Diadema setosum (assembly GCF_964275005.1). Lineage (NCBI taxonomy): Eukaryota > Metazoa > Echinodermata > Echinoidea > Diadematoida > Diadematidae > Diadema > Diadema setosum. Next base: position 34,973,058 of record NC_092685.1, on the reverse strand, counting down.
AGATACGTGCAAGGTACTGTTATGTGCGGGTCATCTGCGGGGACCTCCGGGTTGTAAAAATTGTTCTTCGCAAGTCGCACGTAAGGCGGGCCCGGAAAGATGTGACGCGGCCTTTAGCGAGATTGCGGACTAGCGAGAATTAGACACAATATCACACAGTTTATGTGCAGCATAGAATGAATTATGCTAAACACTGCCCATTTCTTATAAAGCTATGTGCGATTAGCAATACCAGGGGGGTGTTTCATCAACGAGTTCGTCGGAGGTTTTCACCGACGAATTTGCTATCAGCCAATCAGACGCAAGGATTTACACTGACAACTGTTAAAAGCTAATGAAATCCTTGGTCTGATTGGCTGATAGCAAATTTGTCGGTGAAATCTCCGACGAACTCGTTGATGAAACGCCCCCCAGGTCGTTTATTGTCTTTGTGCCCAGCAATGTCCGGTTTAAAAGAAGCCAGTCCACTAGACGGTCCCATAGCCCATGCACATGACCTGAAAATTTATTAAGTACAAGTCAGTTAGTTTGTCTTTTTGTTGTAGCTGTTGTTGTTGAATTGTATTAGAAGGGTATTGAAGTAGGCCTATATTTAGATTCATTGCCAGCTTGGCAACCGTGGGCAACCTTTTATATTAGCTTAATTAGCAAAATCATGTAGGCCTAATTATGATACAAAATATGTGCTCATGTAATACATGGCTATTTAATCCGGGAAGCCTAAAAACAGTGACGATACAACTTTTCAATACATTTATAGCACATGTTTCCAGTTTCAAATGATGTGTCTCAAATAGCATAAATTAGCTAATTTGCAAATGTGCAGTGATACCATATACCATTCCATGTATATGACCTAGACAAGTTTTCAAGTAGGCCTACAAGGTTATTGTTGATTCGTGTTTTTGATGGGTATTGAATTAAATTAAACTTGGTTGTCACCTTGACTTACCCTTGAGATATTATGCTTATTATCCTGATTAGCATATTGAGCTAATTAGCACATATCTAATATGTTGTTAAATTCAATGCAGGAAGTCTGAAAATTATTCATAAATTAGTCCTGGATTGATATTTGAAATTTTCTGAAGGGTCCCATGTTTAATAACACAGTGTGCGGACACAGTTTATAATTACCAAGATATACTTTATTCTTTCCACCACAATATTATATTAAGATGAATATGCATGCATAAACATTATGTATATAATTCTTTAATATGGAAATTAATCTACACGTTTTTTTTAAATTAGCATTAACAATAATAAAACAACAAAAAACTGCACATTACGCACTTGAATCCCAACTCACTTTTGCACTGATGCATTTTGTAGCTACCCTATTCGGTTATAAAAGAAATTCAAGCCATTTTCCAGAGGCCGCCATCAAATTCAGGCTTCAGCTTAAGATGACGGTCTCCTGCATTTTGTATGTATCAATTCGATTGAATAAGCAATGATTTTCCAATTGTTTTTGTATGATTATAATTCACCTATACAGTATTTCATTGATACATTAGGATGACTATATTTATATTCATTTTGTGCTGGATATAATTATAATGTGATGAGTAATGGAAAATTGTTACGTTGTATATACTTTGTGAAAAAAGCAGAAATAAATCAAATCAAATCAGATAATACCACTTTCCGGTTTTGTTTTGTTTTTATATAATTATGACGAGGAATACGTTTGTAACATAGGTTCCAATTTTGAAATGGTACAAGTGTCCTAGATATCATAATTAGCATAATGACCTAATTTGCATATGCAGGCATACAATATCCAGTAGGTGGTGCCGGAATATTTAAGACCTTGGAAAGTGTTTCAGTACAAGTTCTTGCTGATTAGCATAATATGCAATATGTTGCCGAGCTAATTGCAGGAATCCTGAAAAAGAAAGATAACACAGCCTTGTCATGAGTTTTCTATGACAAGGAATCCATTTAGGATACCAGTTTTTTTGTATTTGTAAAATGCGATTGAAGAAGAGCATGAATGTCATTATGGGCTAAGTGGCATAATAATGTTAACACAGACGGTACAATCTATATTTATTCTCATAAACTGGAAAAAAAATCACAATTTTTTTTTCTGTTGATTCGTGCTCAAGATGATTAGATTTGTTACCATCTTGGCAACCTTGGGCAAAATTGGTATTATTGATTATAAGCATTATTAGTACAATGATATAAAAATGGAATTCACTGCCACTGTTTATCTAGAAATATAAAAATAACGGCTTGGGTGTCAACTTTGAGATGTAAGCTTTATTCAGAAAATTGTTCTTTTCTTTTTGTTTTCTTATTTTCCCCCTTTTCCTTCTACTTTCGAACAAGCAGGGTCCAGTTGAACAATTTTCTTTTGAATCTTACAACGAAAAATTTTAATTTTCTTTATAGGGGGACATCCCCCAACCCCCTCGCCAATAAAACCAGGTTTCATAAACGAATTCCTGTTCATAGATAACCCTTGAAAATATATCATCCTTTATTTTCAGGATTTCTTTTATTGAACATTAACAAAATATTGTATAGTAAAAGCTGATTAGATGATTAGGGCCCTATGCTAATTAGTCTTCTACATTATCATTGCCATAGGTTGCCAAAGTGGCAACCATGCAAGCCTAATCTACTTCAATACCCACGACAAAAAACAAAAAACAAAAACAAAACAAACAAAAACAAAATGAACTGTCATATACACATGATATATCTTAGTAATGATACACATGGTATATTTTAGTAATGATAATAATGATGATGATAATAATAATAATAATCATAATCATAATAATCATAACCATAATCATAATAATTGTTTCTTTTTAAGCGATTTTACAGAAACCTGTAACACCAGACAGTATCTATATAGTATACACCCAACTTAATCATCATTCAAATTGCTGTTTAGTCTTGAGTTTCCGTTTAAAAGTTTCTTCTGTGACACATAGACAGAGTTGTTGTGGTAGAGTGTTCCAGATAAGAGATCCAGTATATGAAAATGTGCTTTCGACTGCTTTGGTGTTTGCTCGTGGGATTTGAAGTAATGTTTTGTCGTTCTGTGAGATGAAATCTGGAGACAGTACGGGTGGTGAATAAGTGGGATAGGAATTTTGGAGCAGTTCCATTATGCACTTGTAAACCAGAAGGGCTAGTTTGTAATCAATATGATATTATATGTGTAGCCTGTGCAATTTCTTCAACAAAGGAGCAGTAGGTAATTTATTCTTTACATCAAGCTCCAGGAGAGCCGCTCGTTTTTGGCTTTCTGGAGTCTCATCCATAACTGTGCTGTTGTACATACTGATTATGCAAATTATTTCAATATGCTAATTATCATATTCTTTAATTTTCAGTTGCCACACTTGCATCATTTGAAAATACAAATTGGTGTTATAAAACCTCGAAAAGTCATAATATCTGAGTTTTCATGCTTTTTGGATTAAGATTAACAACTACGCTAATTATAGCTGAACGGGCTGATTAAGATAATTGTCCAATGTTGACAAAGTGACAATCAAACTCAGTTTACTGCAATACAAGTACCCCCCTAAAAAACAACAGCAGCAGCAACAACAACAACAAAACCTTGTACTCCATAACTTGTCTAGTTCATATTGATAACGTTTGCTGGCTATTGCAGTTACCTGGAGCGAACCACGAGGGGTCGGCATCTTTCTTGTGTGGGTAGGTAGGTGGACCACTTCACCGGCTTAGCACCCTGCGCCACTGAAGGATACGTGAGCTACAGTTCGATGAACACAGTCATGTCAGTTTTACAAGGGTAACTTCAATCGATTTTTTCACGACGATGTCGTCATGATAATTATATAACAGTAAGCACAAATTCAATAGAGAAATGAATGAGCTACAACATACTGAAATTTTAGTGCGAAGTGGTGAAGAATGAGAGATACGCTTGAATGAATAAATCTGAAATCTAATGACGTTATTATGAAATTTCTTTTTTTTTTCATTTCATTCATGAATTTGGTACCTTTACAGACTAAACGTCTTGTAGACCAATTGGCTATGTGAAGAAAAGAATGTAATGGTCATCATCCACCCTAACGTGCTATGACGAAATTAAGATATATGCAGTTGTTTTCACACGTTAGCACTGTGTATCGCCATCAACGTGCGCAAGAAATTTCAACTTTAACAGGCCCGTATGACATCATATCAAGTCGGTTAGACTTGAAATTTAATGGAAATATATTGTCTATGAAATTAGAAACCAATTGCGTGAAAAAAAAAAATGCCTGACAGACGCGCAAATATTATGCGTGAATGACTCGCGCGCGAGCGTGCGTGTGCACACAATTTTTGAATGCTTTATGGTCTAAAACGTATATGCAAAATTATTTCTAGCTGGATTGGAGCATGTTGAAATTTTGATGCTTGCGTGAGCTTTTACGGATCAACTAAAGACACACATTCCGTCGACTTGTTTCAGGCATAAGTTATGTTTCTGGTAGTGTTCATAAAGATGTGATATCATTCCTTAGGAATAAAAATTAAAACTGGATATTTGTCACCTGGCGTTCCATTCATCAGAAATTAATGACTAAAAATGAAAAAAAAAAAACACATACACACACACACACACAATATTGTACAGCAAAGCAGAATGTGGTCATATGGTAGGCTATATTGACCAACGACCCCAATACCCCCACAGCTCTCCACAGCTGCCCTTCGTAACCATGTAATTTCCAATTCCCCTCATCCTCTCTTCCCCCTTACACCTGTCGACCTCCCCCTACCCGCTTTCTATACACAAACACCACACACACAGGCCTCCCCCCCCCCCACACACACACACACTACACGCAAAAACGACACACACACACACACACGTACACACACAAGCAATACACGCGAAAAAAGAACACACATACACACGCACGTCTACACACACGTGCGCAAACGCATTTTATGACAAAGTGGTATAAGTCCTACTGCTTCTATGCCATACATTAGCCTACCGCAAGAAGCGCAAGCTTGTGGAAATAGGTTCGTCGAACAGGAGTGCATGAGAAAAATAATGTCAGGAAGAAGAGTGGAAAATTGCATCGCTGATATGTTCTGTTGTACATTCTAAAGGCAATGAAGAAACTGTATTGCTGTATATTCTAAAGGTAATGAAGAAACTTACTTTAATAACAATTCATGGCACCATCAATGTATATAATATATGTGTATGTATCTGCATCAGCAATGATATAATGCAGGAACCAATAAAATCAAATCAAAACAATGTGAGAGAAAAAGAAAGGAAAAGAGAAAAGATAGATCGAGAGAGAGAGAGAGGGAGAAAGAGAGGCAGAGAGAGGGAAAAAATGAAAGAGAGGGAGGGACAACCCAGCTCTGTATACGGAATACAAACAAATTAACACCAGAACCTTAGACTGAAGCTAAAATACCCCAGTCATTTGCATATCATTGACAAAAAAGGTGTCCTTTACTTAATCAGGAGCGCTCTTTGCCATGATTCCACTCAGAGTTAAACAGTATTCCAGACTGATTCAATTTAGTGGATTATGTAAAGTTTCCCATCTTTGTAACCGTAAATGTAACCTCCAAATTTTTATCGCTAAATTCTTTTCCGTTTCTATCATTTCAACAATAACATTTCGTATTTTTTTCTTTAGTGGGCATCCTTTTATCTGTCCTAGATCTAAAATTTTTCACTTACACACTTTAATCTATTTGAAAAACCCGAAATTCCACAAAATATATCTCTCCATTCACGTGTCTTAATTCATATTATTCAAAATTACTGAACTAAATATTTCCATGAGGGTTAACTATATCACAGTGTAAAGAATAAGTTTCAAGTTCCTGTTGACGAATGGAACATAGATTGTCTGACACAAAACCAAAATTTGTGAGACGTTCCTCGGTGTAAACTACACCTTTGCAACAACATGAACTGAAATTCCCAATGTTTCTTTATAAGAATGAGATCCTCGGTTTGATTAAAAAAACAACCTATGATTTCTTTATCTACATAATCATGAATATCGTGATAATCCTTGATATTTCAAACATGTGACGACTGCACGTTTTCTACTGCACGACTTCTACCGTATCCTCATACTAGTACTACTTATTCTAGATTTCAAAAGTTGCAGGTTTACCTTTTGCCCAGATATATTTAAAAGTAGCACAAAGTTTGTAAAATCTACTCGCTGAAATGTAACCGACATTGCATATTCTTTCCACTTTTGTGGTAAAGCGATTCAAACATTGTTCATTCTCAGCAGTTTCTCTGCCTTAAAACCAAAACCTAAACTTTGATTGATTTCAGATGACCATTCCCTAAGATAATAATTGCACCGTACTTACCCTTACCTGCAATACGTTTATCCTTATGACTAAATATTACTGGATTAACAACATCCTTTTCAAAATATCTGCATTTTTCAAGATCCAGCTATAGGCTTTCACAATTTCCATATTTTCTTTGTTTGTCCTAACAGATGAATCAAATCACATAAAAAAAAATACCCCCACAATTTCACAACTTAAATCAAAATACAATTTCCAGCCCACATCTTTTTCTCCATATTAATGGCGTTCTAACCATATGATGCGTTCAGCTTTGACAAATATCAAAAAATTTATCATTTTCAAACCTCCAAATTGTTTACCTTGATACATAATATTTCTTTTCATGTGATCTTTCCTGTTCAGTAAAAAGTCGAAGGAAATTTTTTCCACTTCTGAATGTAAACATTGAGGTAAAACTATAAGCGACGCCACATAAATGAATTTTGATAAAGCGAAAGTTATCATCAAATAAATTTTCCCGTTTAATGTTAAATCTCTTCCTTTCCGCCATCCTGATAAAATCTTTATCTTACTCATTTTCTTTTTAAAATTTAAAATTCTCCTTTGCCTTAATATCCAAAGGAAATAATTCCCCAAAATTTAACTTTCCTGAACAAGATTCTCAAGAAAATGAATAATTCTGTCTACTTCTTTCTCCACCTAACCATAAAAAAATAGTTTACCCTTTAGTAATCTTTAACCACTGACTTTCCAAATTCCTTAAGAAAATATTATATTGTAACTTACTAATAGAATGCTCATTCTTTACAACAAAAAATGTCTTGTGCATGCAAAATTTGTTTCATCTCATTTTGTCTAATCTGAACACCCCTAATGTCCTTATCTTTCTATAGATAACCCCCGCTAACCAGACCATGGCCAACAAGAAATTATATGGAGAAAGTGGATCACTCTGCCTCACCCCCACGTAATCTTGATATCAGAACATCACGTTGCGTTCCCCCCATTCACAACATGGCTGACAATACCTGTGTACAAAACTTAAACCATCACTTAAATAGAAGATCACGCGCAACGGAATCAAAAGCAAGAAAGTTTCAAAAAGTCATATACTATTCTTACAGCTTCCCTAATATCTATTTTTTTTCATATACCCAACTTCATCATAACGATTAACTTCAGGTAGCACTTCTTGCATCCTTTTTGCTAAAACTTCTGACAAAATCTTATATTCAACATTTAACAAAGTAATAGGCCTGTAATGTTGAATATATATACCATCTTTACCTTCCTTCTCGATTAATGTGATAATTCCCTGCTGTTGGGATATAGACAACCCCCCCCCCCCCATCATGATTATGTTTAATTAAGTCACTCAATTATACGATTTCATGAGATTGATATACAAAATATTAATTTTCATTATGATATTTAGATAAATTTGTAACGAGTAATCTGAAGAAAAAAAAAAACTGGCCAAAAAGTATCATGAAATTCCACAGTGAATCAGTCTTTTCTCGGAGAGTTGTTGAATTTCATCTCCTTTAAAACCTAACATTCAGTTCTAGTTAGTTTTTAGGTTTGGTTATAGATAATTAACTTTCTTGGAAGTCACATATTGATAGTATTTGTCACACAATATCTCGAAATATGGGTGTTATTGATAGAGTTAAATATTATTTCCCCACTCCCATCCTTTTAATGTTATATTCAGCTTTAATCTTACCTCATCTTAAATATGATTTCATAGCTTGGGGGAACACTCATCCAACCTATCTCGACAGACTGGCCATAAAAAAAGCTCTTCGAATAATGTGCCATGTATTTTAGAGAGCTGACACCGATGTTTTATTTTCTGAAAACAAAATTTTAAAGATAACCGACATATTGTCTTGGCCAATTTATGTACAAACTCAGTAATAATTTGTTGTCGCCTATTTTCACCAGCATATTTGGGAGAAACCGCTCGTACCATAAATATCCGACTCATCAGTCTGATAAATTCCATCTGCCTTTACCTAGGACTATGTTTACACAATCTATATTTACACTTGCTGGACCTAAATATTGGAATAACCTCTGTAACAGTTTAGAGGCATCCCCAAATTTAAGTTCTTTTACGAGTAATCTGAAGAAAAAAATTGAACAGTTACAAATTTATCTAAATATCATAATGAAAATTAATATTTTGTATATCAATCTCATGAAATCGTATAATTGTGTTGATCCTTTAATGGTTGCAAAGAATTGGAAAATCCAACTTAATATTCTGTTAAAGTCACGGCCAAGCGGCTCCATCCATCCACTACCTCTTGCCTTGTTTAGTCTTCTTTTTCTTTTCTCTTTTATCTTCACTCCACATAATAAGTTTCTCTCTCCCTCTCTCCCCCTCTCTCCCTCCCTCTCTCTCTCTCTCTCTCTCTCACACACACACACACACACACACACTCTCTCTCTCTCTTTCCCCTCTCTTCCGGCATGACGGCGACTTAGTGTAGGGATTTGTTCACGGTTTTTGTTTCGGGTTAGTTGGTTAGTTATAGGTCTTTTTGTGTTAGTTTCTTTGTTTCTTCCACTGTTTATGTATATCAGTCAATCGATCATATAATTTCTTGTATTACGTGTGTGTGTGTGTGTGTGGGGGGGGGGGATGCATTCTACAAGCCCAGCTCATTTCCAACATTTCCGTAAACTTACAATTTTTTTGTAGACTTATCCGTTATTTTGTATTATGATGAAATTTAGGTATTCAATTTACGTAATATATTTATGTTTTTGTTGGAAATGAAAAAAATAAATGAATGAATGATTGAATAATTGAAGCCCAAAAGATCAATTAAGGCTAAAAAAAAAGTGGAGGAAAATGAAAAATCTGTCAAATCTAAATTCAAATGAAATAAGAGAAGAAGCAATATTATAAAAAATGGTACAAATTTGAACTGATTTTTCAAATTAGCAAAATTGTAGATAATATTTTTTTCTTGAATTTGTCCAATAAATTCTTAACTTTCTAAATTAAATGAATGAAATAAATATATTCTGTTCATTTCATGATCTTTGTGCCTTTACTCCCTGTGTCATTTGAAAATTGATTAGACAGAAAATTCAGATTTTTCCCGTTTCGTTTCCCACTTTGAATTTGTTCGTGGTTATAAAGAGACAAAGAGAATTAAAACTAATATTTATGCTATTTTATTCATGTCTCTCATTGTCTTAAACTGGTCTTTTGTTATCATTGTTATCTTGAAGGGCATATGCAAATGAAAGACAACATGCAAGTTTTTGCAGTTTTTATGCCTCCGCCACGAAGTGGTGCCGGAGGCATTATGTTATCGGGTTGTCCGTCCGTCCGTACGTCCGTACGTCCGTCCGCTTTCGTTTACGCGATAACTTGAGTAATATTTACTGGAATTTTACCAAACTTAGTCCAAGTATGAAGTATGATGGGGCAACGATTTGATAAGATTTTGGGTGAAATCGGCTAAAGGTCAAAGGTCAAGGTCAAATCATGAAATTGTATCCGTTTACGCGATAACTCAAGACTGTATGGAGCAAATTTCACCAAACTTTGTTGGAGGATGATGTATGATGGGACAATTACTTGATTAGTTTTTCAGTGAAATCGAACAGAGGTCAAAGGTCAAAGATCAAGGTCAAATCTTAAAATTTATCTGTTTATGTGATAACTCAAAACTGGATGAAGCAGCTTTCACCAAACTTGGTCCAGGGATGATGTATGATGGGACAATTAGTTGAGTAGATTCTATTGACATTGACAAGAGGTCAAAGGTCAAAAGGTCAAGGTCAAATGCTAAAAATGTTGCTATTTCCCCCATATCTATGCAATGCCCGCATTTATTTTCTTGAAACTTAGTGTAGACATGTACTACTGCGTAAGGATTCTCCAGAGAGAGTTTCATGTCATAAGGTCAAAGGTCAAAAGGTCAAAGGTTAGGTGAAAATGTTTCAATATCACTTTTCTCGCAAATGGTTCAATGTATCTTCATGGAATATGGTACATATGCATGTACTGACTGGCAGGGATTATCTAGGGAATTTAGGGGTCATGGGTCAATAGTCAGGGGTTCAAAGGTCAAGGTCAACTCCTCAAAATGTTACTGCTGTATTTTCCTCATACATGTATACTAGTATATGCAATGATTGCATTATTAGTTTTAAAAGTGTTTGATATATGTACATGTATTACTTGATGGAGATTCTCTTGGAAATGTCCAGCCAGAAGGTCAAAGGTCAAAGGTTAAGGGTCAAAGGTCAGGTTTAAATGAAAAAAAAATTGTACTGTAATTACACTCTTTCTTCATACCTTGAAAATTATACTCAATGCATAAACTTATAATAAGGTCGGTCAGAAGTCAAGTAAAAATTTTCAATTCCCCAAATATGTGTACCTGCACTCTTTAATAGACAATTATAGCAAACCCAGTTCGTGGAAAGTGAACATTCAAGATATTTCTGACAAACCTGTTATTTCGATATTTTGCCAGTTATGTGAAACTGTCATCACACATTGTCAAGACATTGTACTATACACCTATTGGGAGAATCATGCATTATGGCGGAGGCATCAGTCGCCGTAGCGACATTTCTAGTTACTTTTGTGCTTTGGAAGATAAAAACGAATGTGTTCACTCATGCGTAAAATTGTCCTTCATATTAATCTACTAAGTTGATAGCCAATTAAATTGGCTTAATATGGTATACAATACATTGATTTTCATTAAAGTTTTCTGTGAAAAATATGAACTCGAAAAAGTGTTTACTTTCTTTTTTTGCAGAGTGTATATATATATATATATATATATATCCTATTTAAACTGAATGGATCCTAACCCGATCTACCGATCACTTCCATCTCTTACTGCGATGAAAAAAACAACAAAACAACAACAACAAAAACGTTTCAGGGAGGGGGCATGAATTTTAGGCCTACATTTGTGAAGTAACGTGGATGTTGAGAGTGGATGTACACTGCTGTGGGCATGCATGCCATGTCTGTTCTCTTGCTCCCTTCGCGACGGGAGGCCGAGGGGACGGCTGTGTGGTGCGGCGTTTTTGAGAATCTTGACATTCCTCTCCTTCCCTCCCCCTCCCTCCCCCTCGCTCTCCCTCCATCTCTTCGTTCTATTCATATGAATTATATTGGTCTACTCCGATACATTTGCTGTACATAGGTCTCGCAGTTTAGCAGCACCGATGGTGATTTTCACGACTTAATCATTAGGCTGCACCTCACGCGGGAGGAGACTATGTTATCTGGCATAAGTTGCCCCTGGACCCATGCCAGGTTATGCAGTCCTAACCAAGGGGATACATGCACATTTTACGATTGCTTGATATATATACTTTGATAATGATGAACCTGAAGAGAAATTGAAACTACAGCACATCTGGGGTGAAGCAGACGACATGCAAGACCTGATACACGATAATAACGGACACTCAATTTATAAGCTACCCTCGTTACTGGGCACAAATTTGATACGCAGTATTTCCACACATTAAGTGAATGAGGGATGTCGACGAAATCATTCTACGGGCTATCACTGGGCGGTAACATTGTCTCTTTCAATCCCCGATACTCAAAATGTTAACGTAATTGGTGATGACTTATTTGGGTATTTTACACGATTCTGTTTTGGATGTCGTTGTTAAAGGGATCGTATAGTTTTGGTTGAGACCTAATTTCAGGTTTCTAACATTTTTTTTTGTGTGTGTGAGATAATGAGAAACCTCTTATGAAATATGAAAGAGCATGTAATTCTATGAGGAATTCAATGCTTAGGGCCTATTTGATGAAAATTGGTTTTGAAATGGCTGAGATATCCAAAAAAAGAGCGATTCTAATAAAGTGTGGGACCCACACTTTATTACGATCGCTTTGTTTTACTTTGTTTTTGGATGTTTCAGTCATTCCAAACGCGATTTTCATCAAATAAACTTTAAATTCCTCTTAAAATGGTATGCTCTGTACTATATCATAAGTGTTTTCTTGGTATCTCGCAAAAAGTTAAAAACCCAATTCTCATCTCTACCAATACTGTACCATCCCTTTAATTGTGTTCTCCGAACAATCATCTCTTACACTGATATCACAGAAACTATTCATGGTGTGTTCTCATGTTAGATTCGTATATTTCTGTTCAAGATTTATTTTGTACATCTTTGTTTCATATGACACACTTGTAATAAAAGAATAAAAGATAAATGACAGTGGTGATAATGCTGTATAGCTGACAGTAATATAGGTTTACCCGGCCAATTTTGCACTTTTGTCAGTCCATTTGATAGAAGGTTCATTCAATTTAGCAAAAACCCCTCGTTATCGCGCAGCCTGTCATTCAAAATTGCAACTTGTGCGTTCAATTTAGCATTTCGATCAATGAAATTTGCACATGTGGTTTTCAAACTCGTAAAAAAAAAAAGGCATTCAAATTGGCTGGTACTCTACGTTCATTCAAATTCGCGACCACTCGCCGAAAAGGGTACTTGAGTCATTCAATTTCGCAAATGGGCAGTCAGATTCCAAACATTTTCATTCAAATTAACGTCATGTTATTTCTTTTTTGAAAAGGTGAGAACATTTAAATGTATGCATTTCTATGTGAGTTTTTTTTTTCATCCACACACTGTTAAGCAGTAAAAGTATCATTTTTTTTGACCAGATATAACTCGAGTTTGTTGTTTTGTGACTCCCCTTTCCTTTCATACATATAGGCCTATATGTACCAATACTACAGATTAACTTCATCTTCTTACAGTCATGACAACACAAGTTAGATACCGACGTATATTTCAAGAAGACAAGGAAATAATTTTAGGAATATTTGATGATGATAACCTTGACTTCCTAGAACTGGCCGATATACTCGAAATAAAGCGCAACGGCCAGATAAGTTGTGGCCACATGCGCTTTGGACTGGGAGACTCAATAAGCACATTGAAAAAAAAAAAAAACTGTTGCCAAAATCTCCAAAATAAATACGAAAATATGAAGTGTAATGATGGTTACAGAACAATAACTATGCTGTACAAAATAAAGAAAGAACTAAAGCTTAAACATGTGTGCTAAATTGACTGCAAAAAAAAAAAAAATGTTAAATTGGATGCCAAAAAGTGAATTCAAATGAACTAGCGCAGCGTATACGTGATCACGTGACCATATCATTCCAAATTGAATGAACGAATATGGTGCCTGTGTTACGAATTTAAATTGAAAAGTATATTGTTAATTAGAATGAGGTTAAAGGTAATTTAAATGCTTCAAAATGAATTTGAATGAAGAGATCATAAAATTGAAATACCGTACATGTCATCTACGCTAAATTTTGCTAAACTGAATGCAGCAATAAGGAATTTGACTGACAAAAGTGCGAAATTGGCCGGGGAAACCTATAGTAATATTTTGGGATCTTAGGATACACCTTTCTTGTTTATAACAATAATAAAAATAAATACAATGATAGTTTATATATATACATATATACATATAATGATAATAATGATAAACTTACGTCAATGATATCAATACAAGCGTTACAGCTTCACCCTGAGGCAATACTTGGGCTCATAATGTAATATGATCCAACAATATGATAAAAATGCCATTTATTTGCACGTACTATCATACAGCTAATATAAATATCTAAATCTATGAATCTACAAGAAACCCTTCAGTCTCGCGCTCACCTGAGTATCGCAAGTTTACCTTCCATGTATTCTTGCAGCTAAGAGCCTACATACCTCATTATTTTGATGAATCCTCGGCTATGATTGGTTGAAATCGCAGACGTAAATTCAATAATTGCCCGTGCCACGCGCACCTTCATGGCATCCAAACTGCCCTTAATATCTATAGCATCCAAACGTATATCAGAAAACGTATATGAGTATCATCAAGGAACATACTAGGCCTACATCAAGTAAAAATATTCATTATGGTAGAGTTCATGGAATTGGAGGGTTAGACAGAGAAACAACGTTAAGGGATATTAACGCAAGTATTGGAAATCAAAACGAAGAAGAACGCTCCATGAACATGAAGAGCTTTATAAACATGAAGAAGAACGCTCTGATATGTTATCAAATGTCATATTTTTACAACAGTAAATGAAGACAATAAATAGGAGAGACTTTATATTTAGGCGTAACCCTTTGAATAAGTAGTGAAGATGGTTAATTGTATCGTGTATCGATATATTATGTAAAACGTTTGTCTTAATCATTCTAAATGGTAGGTTAGAACGTGACAAAAGAGGTTGTTTTACTTGTGCTAATAGAAGCACAACAGGCTATTGCCTAGCCCCTATTGATTATGGAGTTTTGTTTAAAGATTTTTGTGTCGATGTATTTGATCCCATGTTATCTGACAAACGTAATCCAATAATCTTCACTTTAAACAGGTCCTATACGTCTATATACGGGAAATATTTTCACGAATATAATATGACGAATTAATTATACTATAAGATAAAATGTAATGTAAATCTAGCAAATGAATATAAACAGTACAGATGACGAGGTTCTCAAAGGAAACGAAAGTCCAAATATAAATGTGGATTGAGTGAAAGCTGCAATACTGATAGTAGAACACATCAGTAAAAGTTTGAGAAAAAGCGGGCAATCGTTGCCGTCACCGCCAGATAAGGAGACTACTACATTTCATGACGTAATTTTGGACTTGAATATAAATAAGGAGAATTCCACAAATTTCATTCCTTATGAAAAGTACGTACTGTATTCTATACTTGTTACTGTCATAACGGTAATATAATCCCCCTGCCTTCTGATAGAGATGTTTGTTTTTGTTTTTCGTTATGCTATAGAACGTGAACTAATGTTGAATTTTCTTTACATTGTTGTCTAAAAGTAGTGACAACCCAAGTGTAGTAGTCTATTTATCCAGCGATGATGACACCGAAACTTTAAAAAAAAAAATCCTTACTCTTAAATCTATTGTCCGATTTTCCTCAAACTTTCACTGATGTCTTCCACAGCTATAGCTGCCTCACTCGTTTCACATTTATATTTGGGCTTTGGTTCCTTTGATAAACTGTGTAACTATATTTGAATAGGCTGAATGGTATACCATGTCCCCCCCCCCCCCCCCCCCAAAAAAAAAAAAATAAAATAAAAAAAAAATACAACGGGACCCTCCGCAATGATATCTTTAAAAATAGTGAATCAATCCAAATAGAAATAGTATGAAACTATAACTCATTGGCCACATCTTACAGAAAACCCCATTCGATTTGCTTCAGAGGTCAAAGAGAAATGAGGAATATTGTAAAGGATGTCAAAAATCTCTTCCATCCAAGTTCTGTCTATTGTATCCACACAAAAGCATCGAAGTGCTAAACTTGGAAGAATCAGACTCATTACATGCTTTACAACTTATAACATTTCTCTGTGACCGCTTAACCAAATTGAATGGGGGTTTCTGCAAAATAGAGCTAAGATGTTATATTTTAAGACCCTGAAGTTTCATTTAGACAGTTTAATCAAATTGGGTGTTATCAATGCGAAAATTTGATTGTAATTTTTTTTCAGGACATACTGTATATTTTATATCAGGAAACTATTGACGACATCGTTTAAAAAAATAGGATGTTAAAGATAATCAATAAGAACTCCCAAATAAAATATTATAGCACAAACAAGTCCGAACCATGGTTTCATGAGTCTTGCAGAAAGCTGAGAGTTAAATACTTTGAGTTGAAGAATAAGTTAAAAGTTGAAAGAAAGATAAACTTTGATTCCACTGACCTGTCTATTGAATCTAATAGACATAAATTAGCATATAAAAGATGTTAAAATTTTCTAAAAACCAATTCTAACGGAAGTCTTCATTAAAAAAAAACCTGAGAAGTACAGACAAATAATACCCGATATTATTGGAATGTTATTATGTAAGATGAGAGGCAAAGGAGGAAACAAATATTTGCCTGATACGTTTTATACACACTTTCATAAATTAGCTGATACCGTATTCCAAATGTAAACGAGAATACGTCTGAGTCATTTATTATTTATTCTTATTCTTATTTATTTTATACTTCCTTTAATGATTCATTGAGGAAATGAGGTTTTCAATTAAATCAAATTAAATCAAAAGATGCCAATGCTGGTGGTGCTGATCTTATTCTTAATGAATACTTGAATCACAGAAAAAAAGGAGAGTCTTGATAGTCCAAACAATTCATATTGAAGAGCAGATTAGTATTATTTAAAAAAAAATGCATAACTACGATAGGATGGGACCAGGCTGGATTCCGAAAAGGATTTTCTACAACTGACCATATTTTGGTATTAAACTCGTTAACAGATATCCATTTATCCAAGAGGGGAAAGAATGTTTTGTGCTTTTACTGTTTTAGGGCTTAAACTATTGGAACACAACGCTTAAGGCAAGCGTATGAAAGGTAGTTAATCTCCCTTGTTCTCTTGCAATGCTGGTTTCCGGCTAGGGAAAAGCTATGATGGAATCGATTTATTAACAAAGAATCTGCGACATGAAGCTATAAAGAAGGGATTATAGGTGTATTTGAAACTGCATACTACATTGTTAATAGACGAGTCTGCAGGTGTACTTCGTTAGACGCTCTTCATGACGACTGTGATAAATGGTCGTTTCATGCCAATGAAGACAAAACATTTTTTTTTTTAATTCTCGCTGGGAAAAGTAAGATTGATATACCTACATTTACATTCAATGAAAAAGTAGTTGCTACAGTTATATGACACTTATTCTGGTGTTACTTTTACGTTTAACAACACAGAAAAACAGAGTTAAAGAAAGTGAATCAAACCAACAGTGCTATGTACAATAAATATTACATTTGGATTTACCTGTCGACTCACTGTTGGAGTTATAATTATTATTTACAGCCCACGAGTCATGCAACCCACTTAATCATACAGCCCACTAGTTATACAGCCCACGAGTTCGACATCAAGTAAAATAGGCCAACGAGTTATACAGACTGACACTATAGGCAAAAAAGCCCGTGAGTTCGACAATACGCAATAAAGGCTCACGAGACCGACACTACGCAACGAAGGTTCAGTGGACTGACACTATGCAAACAAAGTCCACAAGACCGACACTACGTAAATGAAAAAAGGCCCACGAGACCGACAGGAGGAACAGCGCCATCTATATATCAATGAAAAGTGCGTAATTGTACAGGGTGTCCCGATAATGGCATGAGGAAGAAATGAGTGTTGGAAAAGGGGAGTTGCTTATAGGATGTTACCGCGTCAGTTGCCTTTCTCACCCTCTGGAATTTTCAAGTCCTTTATTTGTGTGTGCGTGTGTGAGTGTTTGTGTGAAAATTCATAAAATTCACTAAAAGTGTACACCAGATCTGTCCACTTCATTCCAAAAATGAAAAAAAAAACAAAAAAACAAAAAAAAAAACCGTATACGGTCATGGTTATTACAATCAATACTGGGATCTTCACAGAAAATGTGACAGCTATAAATATCAAAATTCTTTACTATTGCCTAATTACAATAATTGTTGGTGTGAGAGTCTTTAACAGTTCTTTGGGAAATGAATATTGTAGGGCCTATCGTCGCTGTCCATTTTATTAGGGTTTTATTAGGAGGTAGAGGAATTTATCCCCCGAAGCCGTTCTGTCCCTTCCTGCAGATCAAACACTCACTCAGAAAAAAAAATGACGTGCATATATTCACATCAGCCTACTAGAAAAACGTCAAGTTGTGAAATGAAGTTTACATGGAAATATTTCACAAAATGGTCAATGTCGAAGCTCACACCTGCTTTACATGATCTGGAGGGGGCGTAGTCATCAGCGAAGGTGTGGGTTTAGCATGAATTCACAGAAAATAACGTAATTGTATATCAAGGTATTTGTTATAATTCAGGAAAATTAGATGAATCCGTGAAAATAGCTATTTATTCCTTCAAAATTTCACCGTCCTGAGGAGAATGATTATAATAGTCATAAACACAAGCCACAAATCGAGGATGCATCCCTGCGATATAGAAAGTTTTCATCGATTGAATTTCATACATTCTACACTAGTTATACTTAACTAGTGGAGCGATGAAGAAAGGGGGAAAATCTTACATCCTCCCCTTACATCTTCTAGCTAGAAATGAGGAAAGCCTATTAAAATCAGCACGATGTCATTAAGAAAGACCTGAACTTGAAGTCATACATCGTTTTTGTTATTTTCTACTCCCCCCCCCCCTTTTATGACATATTATTCAAAATAAAAATGCAACACCCTGTACAGATACACAGTCTTGTAGTTGACGTAATAATAGATGGCGCTCTTCATCCTGTCGGTCTCGTGGGCCTTCTTTGCACTAGTGTCGGTCTCGTGAGGCTTTTTTTTATCTGTTGTCGAAGTCATGGGCTGTATGGGCTCATATGGCTGTATTTTTAATGTCGGTCTAGTGTGCCGTATGACTCGTGGGTGTCGGTCTCGTGGGATGACCCGATTTGGCCACACTTCTAAAACTTTCAAGATTTTGCCAATAAATATTGCTTCGTTTTGCTTTACTTCAGTCGTAAAATTTTGTAAAAAGTGTTCATTTTGTTAATGAAACTTACTTAATTCTTTCTTGGAAATGTGAAATGACTATGACATTGTGACGGGTAACACGGATTCAATAAAACTGCTAATTGTCAAGCTGTCATAACTGCCTTTATGTAGTATTCGAACTGCCCTCCTTTTAATTGTTACTTAGTCCGTATGTACGCGGATGCGTATGCGTACATGACGTCAATATAACTTGAAGACCTGAAAATCTGGCATAAATCCAATGGCCTTAAACTAAATTGATTATCAATCATGTCATGTCAACATCGGTAGCACTTGCATTACTCCGTTAAAAACAGCCCGTAATTTAGATGTCATATTGATCAGGAAATGTCATTTCGAAGTCATGTAACTCAAATTCAGCGGAATGTTCGATACCAGCTTCGTAATTTAAGTTTCATAAGGAAATATTTGTCTAAATCTGCAGCTGAGATACTTATTCATGCTTTGATTTCTTTTCGGTTGGATTTTTCGAATTCATTGTTGTGTAATCTTCCCCCCCCCCCAAAAAAAAAAAAGATGTCACAAAACTTCAACTGTTTGCAAAATTCTGCTGCCCGATTGTTAACTTGTACTAATAAGTTTGATTCCATATCACCAGTTCTCCGTTCCTTGCACTGGTTACCTGTAGAAAAAAGTTGGTTCTAATCCTTCTAGCATGCAGCTGTAAGGATTAGAACCAACACTTGGTGTCGGGCGAAAGCTCGGTGGTCTAGTGGAGATGACGCCTGTCCGGTGATGAGGAGGTCGTAGGTTCGAATCCTACTCGAGTATGTACGCCCATGATTTTTTTTTTTTTTTTTTTATCTTGGCTACTACTAAAACACTGATCAATTCAGTGGTTATTTACGTCGATGTAGGGCAATTTGTCAATCAATGGCGATGAAAACTCTTCGACGGAATAATTTCATGAATTTGAATAATTACGCAGTACCCGCTGCATGTTATTATGTAAAGGATTAGGACCAACACTTGCAGTCGGGCGGAAGTTCGGTGGTCTAGTGGAGATGACGCCTGTCCGGAGAGCAGGAGGTCGTAGGTTCGAATCCTGCTCGAGTATGTACACCCATGATTTTTTATCATGGCTACCTCTAAAAACACTGATTAATTCAGTGCTTATTTACATCGATGTAGGGCACGCAATGCACACAATGCACCCAGCAGCTCATCCGCCTTAAGAAATTTTAGAGGTAATGGCCAATCCCAAGATGGTGAGCGAGTAACACTTTAGTGACTTTACCATGAACATTTTTCTTCTCATTCTTTCTTGTCAATAATGATGGATTATTGTTAGAAGCGGCTACCAGTCTACGTACGTTCATGAGAAACGAAAATTTACGATGATTATGATTTCTCGCTCTCGTCGTTCGCGCATACATATAAATGTATATAAATAAATGTTTCTGAAAGGATATTGCATTGCAGATGTGACATCTATTATTTTGAGTCAATGATGGCGTAACACAAAATTCAGTTGATCAGACGTGAAAGTCTATACATTCCGAGTCGCTCGCTCGCTCTGCTCGTACTTATAGTAAAATACACAATTTTCTTAAGTTATGATCATAGACCCCGTTTACAGTGCGAGTCTCGGCCGCGGCTCGGCCGCGGCCGAGCCCACCTTCATTTCAGTGTAAACGCGCAAAAAGCCAAATGCGAGGCCAAAATTGGCCTCGCATTTGGCCTCGCTCTGGAGGTGGTCTCGGCCGCGGCCGAGCCGCGGCCGAGCCCGGCCTTTTCTCAGACCCCGTTTACAGCCCGGCCTCAATTGCGCGGCCGAGCCTCGGAATTTTTTGTCCGTTTACACTGCTGGGCTCGGCTGCGTGTTTAATTCAAACCTTTCAATATTTTGTCGTAGTGGCGCTCTGCTTGTAAACAAACGCAATTTGGTATAGCCTGGTTTTCAGACCCTTTGCCAACTGGATTCCGTGGTGACGAAGTCGCCGTTCGGGCAAAGGCCTTTGCCGAAGGAAAAATCCTTTGCAGGACAAAACCACCTTAAACTATACTAGTTTTCCACGTTGAGGGGGTTAATATCGTGAATAGCGAAATAGTACGGGCAACGGTCTGGAAGCCAGACTAAAATTGGCCGCGCATTTGGCCCAGTTTGCGTTTACACCATGAAGAGGCCGGGCTCGGCCGCGGCCGAGACCACCTCCGGAGCGAGGCCAAATGCGAGGCCAATTTTGGCCTCGCATTTGGCCTTTTGCGCGTTTACACTGAAGCGGGGCACTGTAACTCGCACTGTAAACGGGGTCTCAGTGTAAACGCAAATTGGGCCAAATGCGCGGCCAATTTTAGTCTGGCTTCCAAACCCTCTGCCTGTATATTTCGCTATTCAGGATATCAACCCCCTCAACGTCGAAAACTAGTTTAGTTTAAGGTGGTTTTGTCCTGCAAAGGATTTTTTTCCTTCGGCAAAGGCCTTTGCCCGAACGGCGACTTCGTCGCCACGGAATTCAGTTGGCAAAGGGTCTGAAAACCAGACATTACCAAATTGCGTTTGTTTACAAGCAGAGCGCCACTACGACAAAATATTGAAAGGTTTGAATCAAAAGCGCGGCCGAGCCCGGCAGTGTAAACGGACAAAATTACGGGGCTCGGCCTCGCAATTGAGGTGGGGCTCGGCCGCGGCTCGGCCGCGGCTCGGCCCAGCCCCGCACTGTAAACGGGGTCCTAGTCCTTCGCAGTGATTTTTTTTTTTAAATAATGTTTACTTCCCTAGAAATTTTAAATGCTCTATAAACGCGATTTTTATACTCTGTTTTTACAAAAAGTCCCTACCGTTGGAGGGGGGTATCCCCCTTTTTACATCCTCCCCCCGCTCGGTCGCTTCGCTCCTTCGCCGAGGATCTTACACCGTCACATGATATACCCCCGTAAGTTATAATCATAGTCCTTCGCAGTGATTTTTGTAAAATTATGTTTATTCCCTAGAAATTTGCTTTTCAATGCTCTATAAACGCGATTTTTATACTCTGTTTTTACAAAAGGTCCCTATACCGTGGGAGGGGGGGGGGGGGGGTCCCCCTCCCACACGCTCCCTTAACGAGGATCTCACACCTTCGCATAAATGTATCCCCGTAAGTCATAATCATGGTCCTTCGCAGTGATTTTTTTTTTTAAACTATGTTTAATTCCCTATTAGAAATTCGTTTTTAAATGCTCTATAAACGCGACTTTTATGCTGTGTTTTTACAAAGAGACCCTACCGAGGAAGGGGGGGGGGGTATCCCCCCTCCAATACCCTTCCCCTGCTCGGTCGATTTGCTCCCTCACCGAGGATCTCACACCATCACATAGTGTACCCCCGTCGAGATTTTGCCCCCCCCCCCCCCCCCCCCAAACAGGAAGTGTTCCGGCGAGCTTGGTTGGATCTCATTTATACGATCCATGCTTTGACCCTCGGGTCATAGCTTGGAGTGAAGATCCCTTGGGGCAATAATAGGCCTATTAACAATGCCCCGAAAAGCACCTGTATATCAAGACTATTACTTCTAAGAACATTGAAAATATGGGGGGGGGGGGTTGGTTGGGCAGCTTTGAAGACCTCTTTCGGCATGGTGCTAGGCTGGGTACCGTTCCTTATAGGGCTCACACCTGTAAACAAAATGGAATGACCCAGACCCCTTCACAAAATCGTACCAAAGATACCAAAATAAATGAAGAATAAGATTAACTAAAAATCAATAATGCAGTTTGGCAGAAAAGTGAATAGCTGCAGATATCGAGTATGAATTCCTCTACAAACTGCATGTTGGTTGGAAGATGAAAGCTTTACTCATGGAATTTGAAGGGACTATATTTCGTTGGGTGCATGTACAGAAAATAGGTGGGGTTTTTATTTTAGTGAAAAGGAACTCGTAGTCTGGCTCTGCGGACCCTTGGACAGAGTTTGAGCTGAAGAACCCGCCTTGGAAATTTGATGGATGAAAGGGTATATCTCACTAATGTCTTCTCCAGGGGGCCCGTTTCATAAAACTTGTCATCTGGTGACCAGCGCCACATTTCTATGACAAATTTGCTCTCAGCCAATCAGATGCAAGGATTTCAGTAGCTTGTCACATCTATGACAACTTGTCACTGATGACAAGTTTTATGAAACGGGCCCCTGGTCTCCCTGCTATTTTACAGATTTTTTTTTTTTTATTTCAAATTTAACACACGTCTCTATGGGGAATTATTTACCCGTGTGAGCCCTTTATCAGTGCAAACTATTTCCCGTTCGCAACAGCCCCAGAGGGAGCGCAAATCTCATAATCCCGTGGTACCCACAGAAATATCTGTAGGGCTCACACCTGTAAATAAAATGGAATGTCCCAGACCCCTTCACAAATTCGTACCAAAGATACCAAAATAAATGAAGAAAAAATTAATTAAAAATCATTAATGCAGTTTGGCATAAAACTGAATAGCTATAATATTGAGTATGAATTCCTCTACAAACTGCATTTTAGTTTGAAGATGAAAGCTTTTCTCATGGAATTTGAAAGGACTTTCATTGGGTGCGTGTACGGAAAATAGATTATTCCAGACCTTGGGACCAGAAAAGCGCACTGTGTGTTGGAATAGGACTTTTTTATGATTTGGAATGTAAATTAATGAAAATGACCTAGTTTCATACTTATGGTATTCTGAGTTTTCTTCGAATAAGTGGTATAAATGATCAGGGAGAAGATTATTAGTACACTAATCTTATACATAAATAAACCCAACTGGAATGTATTGATATTTTTTAAAGGCAACAACTTTAGCTCGCCGTAAACAATGTAGCTGTTCGAACACCACCAGGACCTATGTTTCGTACATTACATGAATATCTAATAATATGATTTTTGATAAACCTGTAATCTTGTCAAATTTGATTTTGATAAACCTGTAATCTTTTCAAATTTGATTCAAATGTATTTCCCCAAACAATGTTGCAATATGTCAGGTAAGGTAAAGTAAGTGTGCAATAAAGCATACGTTGTAAGTTTACAACGAGCAAAAAATATGCAAATTTTACGAATAATACCAATATTTTTAGACACTTTTCGCTCAACTTCTGCAATATGAAATTTCCAGGATAACTTGGAATCAATGAATACGCCTAAAAACGTTGTTTCATCAACTTTAGGGATTGCATCATTATTTAAGTAAATATTAACATTTCTACCATCATCTTTTTTCCTATTATTAAAAAGAATATAATTAAATTTTTTACCATCCAAAGATAACCTATTAGCTTGAAACCAAACACATACATTTTTAAGTTCACTATTGACTTCATTACACAGGACATCCAAGTTTTTGCCACATGAAAAAATGTTTGTATCGTCAGCGTATGATATAAAAGAAAGCTTATCAGAAACAGTATCTATATCATTTATACATAATATAAAAAGAAGGGGGCCAAGTAGTGAACCCTGAGGAACACCACAATGAACTTTACTGAGCTCTGAGACAACAGAATTATATTTAGTACATTGATAACGATCTTTTAAGTACCGGTAACTAGAAAACCAACTTTGGGCAGTACCTCGAAAACCATAATGATGTAACTTAGAAAGCAAAATATCGTGGTTAAGAGTATCAAAAGCTTTTGATAAATCAATGAACATTCCCATAGTGTACAGCGCATCTCATGTTCACAGGCATCAGCAATCTTATTCGTTAAATCAATTAAGGCTAGAGATCTAGAAAATTTTTGTCGAAAACCATAATCTTATTGACTATTACTTAAAGTTCAAAAAATTACCGTTACCACCGTGTTGAAACCAACATTTTACCACGTTACAACAGGGTGATATGGGGTAATATGGGTAATGTTGAATGTCTTCGATTGGTTATAACATTGCAAACTTGAGTAATAATGGTAATCTTACAGCAAGCCCAGCGAATTTTTCAAGTTTAAAAAATTACTGCTATCACCGTGTTGAAACCAACATTTTTAATACCAAGTGACAAAAGGGTGATAAGGGTAATATGGGTAAAGTTGAATGGCTTTAATTGGTTATAACGTTGCAATATTGAGTAATAACAGTATATATTAACATTCATGCATATTCATGAATATTCAAATGAGAAAATATGTGGCCTAATTTTAGTAACCATGTCTTCACGCATTACAACATTTTTGGAGTGTATACAGAATGTGAAAGGGTATACGTCAGTTAGGAATAGGATGTAGTAGGTATAGATGGTAGGACATTAGGAACAGGTTAGGTTAGGATAGGATAGGATTGTTTTAATCGCATATATTCAACAATGTATTCCTTGTTACATATTATTGTTTTTATGTAACTTTTTGTATTGTGGAAACTTTGAATAAAACTTGAACTTGAACTTGAACTTGATTAGGAGTAGGCCAAATTAATCCCCAAATTGTGCCTAACATAATCTCATAACTATTTGATATGCCCAATGAGTCTACCTTTATTTTTAATAATATCGTGTGGTAATTCAAAGTTCAAATTTATTTCATATTTCCATTTCTCAATGATGACATTACAAAATTATTGACAACAAAACAAGAATACAAAATATATACAATCATGTCTTTTGATCGTAGAAGAAAAGAAAAAGAAAATATACTTGACACAAATGTACAAGGTCATATTGTGTGAAAATGTCAGTAGTAAGTATAAGAAATATGATGGGGCCTACATAAAAGCTTTAAAGCTTGTAAAACTGTAGGTTCCCGAGTTCATAGGCATATAATTTTACACGGAGAACGGATATGTTTGTCTTGACCAACTAAAATTACACAAGTACAAAAAATCGATGAGTTATAAACTAATGAACCACATAGATATCGCACAATCCAGACTGCATACAAATCTCGCAGTGTTTGAATAACAAAAATGCTATATTATTAAAAGATGTATCGGTACCATGAAATAACTTGAATGACTTGGTGCTGCGGACAAGGACAAAAGACTGGGAGCATAAAAGGGTTGCTAAAAACTTGGTAGTGTGTATCCACTAAGTAATAACGGTTTTAATTTGCGTTTGAAGGTGAATAAAGATAAGGAAGAAGTGATATCTAGAGGGAGATCATTCCAATATCTGGGTCCAGTAAATATAATTGTTTTCTTTGCAAAAATAGTGCGAGTACGGGGAAGGTGATAGGCGTCACTCTGGCGAGTGGGATAACAGTGGATAGAACGATTCCTTTTGAACATGTGGATAAAAACAGATGGTAATTCATTAGTTGTTAGTTTATACATGAAAATTCCGAGATTGTAATAAAATAGGTCTGGAATTTTCAGAATTCTGTTTTGATGGAAAAAACAATTTGTATGGGCAAAATATCCGGCGTGGTTTATGATTCTTATTGCACGCTTTTGAATACGGAGAAGGGAATCTAGTAATGAGTGAATTGCATTTCCCCACGTCAAAATTCCATAATTAAAGTGTGGAGATATTAAACAAGAATATATACTCTGCAAAATATGAACAGGAAAGAAATGTTTGAGCTTATTCAAGATTCCAATATTTCTAGACAAAATTTTACTTACAAAATTAATATGAGTTTTCCAGGATAATTCTTGGTCAATCCAAAGCCCTAAAAACTTTGTATTATTAACCTGCTTTAAACATAAATCATTTATTTTGATATCATATGGAACAACATTCAAGGAATTACTGAATACCATATAATGAGTTTTTTCTATGTTCAAAGATAATTTGTTCGCATAAATCCAGGATTGCACAGACCTAAGCTCAGTATTCATCATATTTATTAATGCATTAGGGTCTCGATGTGAAAAAAACAAGCTAGTGTCATCGGCGAAACAGATAAATGACAAAATTTGCGATGATTTTGGAAGATCGTTTATGTATAAGATAAATAAAAGTGGGCCCAAGAGGGAGCCCTGCGGGACTCCACATGAAATAGGCTTTAATTGCGAATCATGGCTATTGATATTAACAAATTGCTTTCTTTCTGTTAAATAACTCTTAAACCATTCTAAGGGGGTCCCGCGGATTCCATAGTGACACAATTTATAAAACAAGATTTCGTGATCTATCGTGTCGAAAGCTTTAGAAAAATCAAGAAAAACTCCAATTGTATGTTCAAAACTATCTATAGCATGAGCTACCTTGTCTATAAAAGTAAAGCATGGGTTGTGTTGTAATGTTTTCTAAAACCAAACTGAGAATCTGACAGAATGTTATGATTTGTGAGAAATTTTAATAATCGTGTATAAACCACCCTTTCAAGAATTTTAGAGATTGAAGTCAGCAAAGAAATTGGTCGGTAATTATTCACCAAATCTTTCTGTCCCTTCTTAAAGATAGGGACAACTTTTGCGACCTTCATCTTATTGGGGACTTTGCCATTAAATAAGGATTGATTGAAAATGTAGGTAAGAGGAGTAATGATTTCGCTTAAAACATTTTTTAAAAGAAAATTTGTAATTCCATCATATCCTGAACTTTTTTATCATTCAAATTCTTAATAATATCTATAATTTCTTCTTCAGCAATAGGTTCAAAAAATATTGATTGAGAATTCTTATTACCTAAGTATCTATGGAATTCAATTGATGATTTCGGGATTTTACTGGCAAGATGTGGACCAAGAGTTGCAAAATAATCATTGAAAGATTCCGCCATAATGACCGGGTCGTTAATCTGGCGGTCGTCCACTGAAATATATTTAGGAGAATCGGTATTATTTTTATGTTTGAGCGCCTCATTAATCACCTTCCACGTACTCTTCACATCAGATTTATATTTAACAAACTGTCGGGAAAAATAATTTCGCTTGGCTATACGTATTATGGATGTCAATATATTCCGATAACGAACATATCTCAATTTGTTTAAAGGGGATGGATCTTTACGATACTTATGAAAAAATTTATTCTTGCGGTTAATGGACCTGAGAAGAGATTTTGTAACCCATGGTTGTCGTGGCACTTTTTTATAATTAGAATGGTGAGGTCTTCGGAGAGGAACACAAGAATCATAATTAGCGATTAAAATATTCATAAAATTTTCAAAGGCTAAATCAATGTCGCTTTGACTGTATACGGTGGACCAATCCTCTGAACTTAATTTCTCCCTAAGTTTATTAAGGTTGGATTCAGACATTACACGAATACCTGAGTTGTGGGTGTGAGAAACATTAGCAGTCATAAAATTGGACACAAGGGCGTAAATTGGAAAATGATCAGTGACGTCAGAAACTATAATACCAGATGTGATGTTAGAAAATGAGTCATTTACAAAAATGTTGTCAATAAGAGTAGATACATCATCAGTTATTCGAGTCGGTTTTCTTATAAGGGGAATAAATGATTTCGACAACATAAGGTTGAGAAAATCTGCGCATAAGGGATTATCACTGTAATTAAGGAGATTGAGATTAAAATCACCCATGACAAAACATGTCTTACTGTCAAAATAAGTGTTCGAGATAAGGCCGCAGAATAACTCTAAAAATTCAGCAGGATTTGAGCTTGGGGGTCGATAAATCTCCCCAATTATAATATTACCTTTGTTTGGAGTTTTGACCTCGATAAATACACTCTCAAATGTATCTGACATCACGCTGTATTTTTCTAAGAAGACACAATCTAAATTCTGTGACACATAAAATCCGACTCCCCCACCTTTCTTCCATGTTCTGTTATTTGTTATAAGTTTAAAACCGTCTATAATAAGCAGCGAAGAGGGTGATGTCTCCTTCAACCAAGTTTCACTGAGCCCGATGATATTATATTTGGATTTTAGTATACTCACAAAAGATAGGAATTGATCAAAGTTTTTGTTTAAGCTTCTGATATTAAAATGTGAAATAAAGAGTTGATTTGCATCGGTATGAGTGAGTGAAGTAAGCTCATCCTCTGTGTGGTAGTGAGTAAATACATTTTGGACTGCTGTATCGCTAGAGTCAAAATCCAGTCTTAATTCAGGAGTTTGCATATTTAAGAAAGTGACGATGTCGGAATCCTCACCCTCTTCGCTGTCTACTGAAATTACTGGTGTCATATCAGCAAATGACTGAGGATAAAGGGTGGCAACTGATGCGACATTCGAGTTTACAGTAGTATGGGAATGTATAACATGGGAATGTATAATAACGGTTATATCATACTGGGTATTGGAGAAATGCAGTAATAACGGGTGGTGAAACATGGAAATGCTGGAAATATCGGTTACTTCATACGAGGTAATATTGGGTAAATGCAGTAATATCAGGGTAACATTGGGTAAATGCAGTAATATCAGGTGGTGATAACGTGGAAATGCTGGAAATATCGGTTACATCATACCGGGTAATAATATCTGGTAAATGGAGTAATATCAGGTTCGGGTAATAACGGGGAAAGATTGGTCTACTATTTCCCCGTTATTACCCACATTATTAGTAATATTACCCACGTTATTACCCACATCCCCACGGTAATAACATGGGAATGTGGGTGATAACGGTTATATCATACTGGGTATTGGAGGAATGAATAACGGGTGGTAAGTGCTGGAAATATCGGTTACATCATACCGGGTAATATCTGGTAAATGGAGTAATATCGGGTTCGGATAATAACGGGGAAAGATTGGTCTACTATATTTCCCCGTTATTACCCACTGGTGTTACCGTGGTAATGTTATTACCCGCGCCATTAAAAGAACATCGTTCGGGGATGGATAACCAGTCACAATAGTTAAGGTTTAAGCAAACTTTATTATGCTCACGCAACACAAACTGCCGGCCGAAAGGGGCGAAGGTTGTACAACAACAATATAACATACATCTCAAACACTGCCCGTAAGAGGGCAGTATAACACACTGGCGCGATCACTTTCTTCTTTCTGTCTTCTTCTACATAACACAATGGGAAACGGCTATGGAATAATCATGCACATTCAATATGCCAAGAATGTGTGTAGAATTAAACCAATCAAACTTCTGACTAATGATGTGGACAGCCAGATCACATTACGAACACTCAATGATTTGATAACATTAATACAAACATTATCCCCATATAAACACGGTCTCTAGAAACTTGTATGGACTGACTGACACCCAACTAATATGAAACACCAACATTACACTATGATAAGCACTGCTATCATACAGTACTTACTCACTGGATCAACAATCAGAATCATGCCCATACGAAAATACCAATAACCTATGCTATACATGTATAACCTCATACATACCCTGTACAACGTCTTCTACCAATCATAAAACAACACTTAATAAAACAAACTACTTTACGGTGTAAATGAAACAGAAAATATTTCACAATGTCAACTATCAAATATCATACAAACACATGTAGCTACCTCACTTTCTACCTTTTCTCACAGTATGAAACACTACTACTGTAGGCCTACGTACCATGTAAGTACCATGGTCTCCCCACTCTCATTCACTCTTTTGTTACAACACTGTTAAACACAGCACATACAGCTGTAATCAATTATCTTCTAACATATGCTGGGATTTGGAACGAGTGTACATAAACACTACACTATAGCTGTCTTTCCTCTACAGTCTTAAAGCACATACACACCACACACAATGTTGTTACATTAGAACCAAATAAACATCAACATAGGCTGTAAAAGCGTAAAGACAAAAATCCCTAGATAAATCAAATGAAAGCAACATGGCATTGAAAACAACAATGTGGTGTGTTCATAATAATGCCTGATACATGTATTCAAATCGGTATGAATAAGACACGCATGTGAATGAAAGCCGCTGAAAATAGCCACCCATCTGATGAAGCAATATCAAAACCTTAATGTCATCATTAACTTATGATGTGAGTTATTACTACAACCCTTTGGCATATACCAAACGAAACAACTGACAACGATACATCCAGTAAAAGATGTACTGTATATAAAAACAAATTACAATATACATTTGTATCAGAAAAACACAGAGATCAAATACACCTGTACGGTGTATTACACTTTTAAAAACATACTCAAACTTCCGAAACATATTTTGTCCTTCAAGTGTATCAAAAACGGACTCCGACATTGACGTCACTCCATACAATATGACCCATGGTTCTTACATATCAAAAAGGGGAAGAATGAGCTACATGAGGTCCATCAAAACTACATTGTATATGCCATGTACAATATGTTACCATACATATCATATAAACTTCATATAAAAACAAATTATCATCATACGTACATTTATCTTTTCTTTATCAATAAACCTGTTACTGATATTCTACCCTTGCATGTGCAACAACAACAACAAAAAAATCAAACGAACATCATACATACGTATGTAAAAATCTCACCTCTCCTAAGTGTGTGCAATATGTATTTGACATAAGACATAGGAAATGACTCAAAGAATCACACACACTGGGCAAACTGAAAGGCAAAAACACAAACATAAAAATGCTGACTTATACTAGTACTTGAGTTGCTGTCAAAACCATCATGTGTATGCTACACACATAAAACGGTATACATGTTATTCAGATTTGCACAAGTTGCAATGTACAAGTCAACTTTCTGCTTACATGATGTATGTACTACAACATGTACTTGCATCCAATAACAATATACAGCTGTACATGCACTGTCTTCGTACATTACATGAATCAGAATCAATACAAAACACTTTAGACCAGAATAAAAATATTAGCAACTTTGTAATATAGTATGCTAAAAAAAAAATGCATACTGTGCATAGATTGCATACAATCATAAAAACAAACAAACAAAAAATGAACCTCTCAAATTTTAAATCTCAGAGTGCCAAAATATCAAAAGTTGCAGAACTATACACAATTCACACAAACTTCACCCATTGTAAAAAAAAAAAAATTCCAATGTAACTAACATAATTATCAACTAAAGTTTACAATATTACCTTACAAATAAAACATAACAGATCACAAACTTATACATCACACTTTTTTTTTGTCTCACTTCGAAGCACTAATTTCACATGGGTATACATTATACGTAATGATAAAAAATAACCGATAACCTTAAAAATCCTGCATTATTTAATCAACAACAATCCATTTATCCTATTACCTGTTTACACAAATATAATGGCTTAACAAACTTATAAAAATGAAGCAGGCATGTGGCACACAATTCAATTCACAAATCAGAGTCCAGGAACATCTGGTAGCTGAGGTCAAAAATGGGGGTTATCAATTATCAGGGAGCTTCTGAATATACAGTCAATGTCTGGAGGACGACCAGGAGGGGGTCCTACATGCAAGCACGTGTAGTGACCTGGTTGAGGGTGAGAAGCAATGTCTGGGGTTGGAGACATCAGAGGTGTGGTAAGATGAAGACGACGGGCAGTAATCTTCTCGCCCCGTGGAAAGCGAGATGAACCTCCAGGAGTGGAGGCATTGGTGAAGGCACGGGGTTCACTGGATGCATCTTGGGGGCGCCCAGGAGGGTCATTGATCTTGATAATGCGAGGATGGTCGGGGGGCCCACTGTGTCGATGAGGAGTGGTAGTGCTACCAACACTGATGTTTAGAACATCCACAGGAAGCTCATCAGGGGGTGAGGTGTCCAAGGAACACTGGTTGACATCTGAAGATGGCTGACATGCTGGCCAGCCACAGAGATAACGAGGTGTGGCTAGGGCATCACAGGAATCATCATCGGTGACATCAGGGATGGTGCGATTCATCTCAGGGGTGGGAATGATGGCTAGCTCCGACTGAGCTAGACACTGACGTGCAGGTTCAGCGTCCTGGGAACAGGGGCGTAGGCCTATGCCTTGGTGGTGACAGTTGCTGGCTGGTGAAGGTTCGGTCACATCATCAGGGATGGATGAAGGTGGGTTGTACCGGGGAAGGCTGAGAGACATTGAAGGCGTACGGGACAGCCGAATATCTGCCTCTGGTGTAGGATCAGGACCATAGGTGTACGAAGGTCCATCACCAATTGTGATGCGGCGCTTCGCGGGACGGATGGTAATGTCGTGTAACACTATGAACGGAATGCCTGCCTCAACTAAAACATCCGGAGAGTCAACAACTAACCCTTCAAAGAGAAATGCCTTCCCATCTCTTGTGAGTGTAAGGCACGTCCCTCCAATGATTGCATACGGTGAAGAACGGTCAACTGAATAAGCCTCAGAAGAGTCCATTAAAACACCTCCAAGACTCTTAAACACTGAAACCAATCAAGTTCTGTGGAGAACCGCTAACAAGAGTAACCCGGACACTCTGTTGGCCATGGTCAAGATCAATGTAGGGAGACATACAGGCCTTTTCAGGCAACACTGAGGGACTAGCTACTGGAGACTGTGGCGACTGATCAACCCGGAAGTGGAACTCATCCGACTCCGATGAGCCACGATTATAGCAGTAAGAATTGTCTTGAAACCCTATTGACCTGTCTAAATCTGACATATCCTTTGCATCTCCAAGACTAGTACAGTCTGAATCACCAACACATACCCTAGCAGACAAGCAGACGATATCTGTAGACAAAAAACTGTCATGAAGATCATCAAAACATTCATCAACTTCTGAGAAATCACATTCTGAATCTAGCTCATCATAATCATCCAGATAATTGTCATATGGACACAGGGAATCAGAGTAGCCAAGGACGGACGCCGCTTGGCGAGCACATGTAATGATATCTCTTTCATGCTCTGGTAGGAATGAGCAATCACTGATGTGATGCTGGTTCGGGCGATTGGCCACGAGACAGATTGGGCAACTGTGAACTGTATGTCTAACATTAGAACAACTGGACTCACTAACACCAAGACTACTCATACACATAGGGACAGGACGAGGAGTAATGCTACATGAACTTGGATTGACGCCATCACACCGAGTAGCATGCAATACTAGATCCTCATGGGGACGAGGTTGGTTAGGGTCCCCGAAGGGCTCATCACAACTGTCACAACTTTCATCATCATAATCGTCACAGAAATCATCATAATCAAGACCGACATAATCATCCTCAGTCATCCATTCATTGCTTTCATTTCTTTTGATTTGAATTGACTCAGAATCGCAAACACTGTAAGGTACCTGGTACATTGTACTTCTGGTTAGAATACTGGTACTGGTAGGGGCGGCCTCTCTCTCGGGCCTGGGTGCGAGGTCGTTGCCTCAAGAGGGGACAGGGAACAGCCATTCAAGGGCTATGTATGGGACTACAGCAGATGCGAGCAAACCATTACTACCTATCACGACACGTTTTGCCGACCGACTGGCTGCCATATCATGCATAAAATCCATCGGTAATGAGGGAAGAGCAGGGTACTTTATCCCATGTAGCTGCCACCACGCCATTAAAAGAACATCGTTCGGTGATGGATAACCAGTCACAATAGTTAAGGTTTAAGCAAACTTTATTATGCTCACGCAACACAAACTGCCGGCCGAAAGGGGCGAAGGTTGTACAACAACAATATAACATACATCTCAAACACTGCCCGTAAGAGGGCAGTATAACACACTGGCGCCGGGTAATAACGGGTAAAATGCCCAGTGGGGAGGTAGGGTGCCTACCTAACAAACCTTATGAACTGTATTTGAAATCTATAGAAACCTAGTCTAATCGTCTTGTGGCCTATAGAAAAAAAAAATATTTCTAGGCCCTAGATCTAAGTGAACCTTCCAAGTAACTAAACCTTTCTCATTTTTTTCCCTTTACCTTTGGAATAACGAACCTTAACAGTTAGACTCCAGTCTGCCTAGACACCTCTAGACAATAGGTCTAGAATATCTAGTTAGACATCCGCTATGGACTTTCACTCTAGAGTCTCCATAGTCTACTCTAGCTAGAGTCTGTAACGTTACTACTACTGTAGAGATCTAACATTAGATCTAGATCTATCGTAGATTCTAGATTCTAACCACTTAGGCCTAAATTTAGATCTAGGATTATGTAGGAACCCTAGGGCCTAACGTTAACGTTTATTTATGAGAATTAGATGTCTAATTCTCTAGGTGTTACTGTTACTAGATTCCAGAAGTGTTAGATCTAGCCCTAACGTTGACCATGGTCGACTTCTAGAAAACCACAGTTAAGGGTATAATAGGCCTAACTGTTAGACAAAAAACTACGCTAGCAACAGTCAATCTTAAGCACGATGTTGACCGACGTTAGAAATAGAATTAAGAAGTTCTAACAGAAAGCCCTATCCAGACCTAATCGTTAGAGTCTATAGAGGCTAGGCCTATTGGTTCTTTCTAACGTTAATTGTGTTAGACAGATCTAGACCTTCTAAAATCTAACGTTGGAATCTAAAACTAGAAATTTAGTACGAGTTCCATAGACCCTACTAGGCCTACCAGAATTAAATCCTACCTGAAGAGGTCTCAGTTAACAGTTAGGCCCTATTTATGAATCCGATGACACACAGTTGATCCTAGTACGCAGTGCTGCCAACATTGGAAACTAATTGAGAGTGAGACTCCCATAGGACAATGCTATAATTTAGGAGTCAAAATGAGTGAGATCAATAGAAATGCATGCAAATGAAATAAAGTTTTAGAGTGAGAAAGGACCAAAATGAGTGAGTCTCACTCTCAATGAGTGAGAGTTGGCAGCCCTGTAGTACGTAGGCCTAGGCCTACGTACTAGAGTGGTTCTAGGTCTAACTCATTTAACGTTAGTATGGTAGAAATCACTAGATAGTATCCAGTAGGCCTAGAACATAATAGACTCTATCATTTCAGCTTAACTTGTTAAATGTTAGACGAGAACTTACACTACAGAAGCTGTGAACTGATGTTGTCTCGCACATGTGATAATCCAGTAGGTTGCCTACCCGGGTAATAAAAATCCAACCTTAAGATCCGTGAAATATCGACGAACCAAAGAACTTGCATGTTAGAAAACTATTAGTTTCTAACGTTGGAGCTAACGTTTATAGAGCAGATGAAAACAAAATCGTCCAACAGCCGGTTGTTCCACACTAGGCCCTACTCAGATTTCTAGTTCAATCGGTGATCGCATCACAGTCAGTCCGCAGTACGTATGCTAATGAGCCGATCCGGCAAGATTTATTATACAAATGATGCACAGGATAGAGTGTGTTAGTGAAGGTGCGGCGCGCTCGAGAGTATTGAGAATGGTGCGACATGCACGAGGCGCAGCCGAGTGCATGTGCATGCAACCGTTGTCAATACTCGAGAGTGGGCCGCACCTTCACTAACGCCACGAAATAATCCTGTGCATCATTTGTTTTATAAAATGGGTCGAAAACTAACAGCATTATTCACGTGCCTTTGTGGGTCAATACCAGTCAGCTACATGTAGCACTCGCTCAAAAGTCAAGATGTCCGAAGATGTTCGTCCCAAACATTTACGCACGTCGCACTCGGAAATCCCGCACATAAGTACTGTACGTACGTATAAGAGTATACGTACGCCACGTGTTATGCACAAGAAAGGCCGCCGGCTGTTGTGGCAGTTTGCCCGCCCGCGGCCCGAACTAGAAGTTGTTTACAGGATTGACAGCGCGTATAGTAGCGCGTGACGCACTTGTAATAACTGATTGAGTGCGCACTGCTAGTGTAAACATTGTGACGTACGTCAGGCCAGGGAGGTGGAAGAGAGACTCTTCTTAGTGCATTTACTAAGAAATTAATGCACGCACACGTGACTCATTTCAGCGCTTCCAATTGGCTACGTTCTTGAACCCATTTTATAATAAAGGAATAACGCATGCCGCGGAGTTGTTTAGCGAGTATGCAGTGCACGAGAGGTTTCTTCTGAGCATGCGCACTCCACACGAGCCGGAGGCGAGCGTGCACTGTGCATGCGAAGAAGAAACCTCGAGTGCACTGCATATCGCTGAACAACGACGGGAAAATGCGTTATTCCTTTTATAAGATATGGCTAAGTAATTTCAAACGCGAGGTGAATATACCTTGTATGAGAAAGTTGAAATAAATCCAATATCAAAGATTTTGAAATTGTACTCACCGTTGGAAAATGGCCCAGAGTAGGCTTTGTCCGAGATTATCCCAGCTTGTGTTGAATACTGTAAAAGTGGATATTTTCGCGTGACTAATTTTTCGCGCTTGGCCGGGTCGGAAGAGTTTGCTTTTATTTTCGCGCTAGTTTCTGGTTGCGCGAAATGCGCGAAAATTTGAACACCGCGAAAATTTCAACCGTGGATTAGACAATTTGGGTGCGCGAAAATCCACGGGCGTGAAGGGATAGACACTTTTCGCGAATGATCACGTGGTACGCTTTGACCAATCAGCAAGCTGGAAATTACTTAGCCATCTTATAATCAGCACTCTCGTTGACGATCTTTGCGTTCGAAAGGTGTCTCGTCGTGCGAGATTTTGCGAGACTTTGATAGGGCTATGGTTTTCACAGTGTAGCGACTTGTACATACATTCGTCATGGCTACCAGTCACGGTAAATTGTTCTCCAGACTTTGATATTTATTTTGATACTAAATTTGCGTATAACATCGGATCTTATCATGACTATATAATCAGTTGAATTTGCGTAAATTTTACCTGCTTTTCACGGAAGATTTTGTCGTCTAAAGTTCTTTTTTGGTTCAACCGGATTAAGAGACTGTTGTTTCTGATTATGGCTTTTTCGTAGAGAGGAAACTTAGATGCCCATCATATATTGGAGTCAAGGAGACGCAAGCATGATTTATACTAGTTTTTCCGTTTTGAAATGTCTGTAAAATTCACTCCTAAGCCGGAAGTATGCTCCACACAAAGTGTACAGTGGCGCGAAAGAGCTCCCTCATTGGACAGTGCTTGCATTCAGCGCTTGAACTACACCCGTGCCAAGAAACCGCGAGTGGTATGAAACCGTTATGCAGCAGCGTAATGACGTAATGCAAATGAATGCAAGCGCTGTCCAATGAGAGAACTTACTCTTGAGATTGCACGGTTTCAAGCTGATCAGCACTGACATCGATGTATATTTTACTGGTTCCTGACCGGATTAAGCAACAAATTGTCAAGATATTTACATGGATACAAAAATTAGGAGATGGACTACCAAATAAAGCATTTTCATTGAGACGCAAGGTGAATTTGGTATTTTTTGAACGTCTTGAACGTGTACCGCACGAATTACTTTTTTCATCATTTTTCAAGCTCAATTACGCTATGATATTTTTCATTTACAATAATTTGAGCAACATGTGACGATAGTTTACATATTTTCCTTGAATTTGATACCAAATTTGTGAACATAAGGTGTATTTTTGTTGCCGAAAGACCAAGGACAAAATCCCCTTACGCAGCTCATTACGTATGCAAGCCTAGAGCGGGCTTGCATACGAGTTGAATAAATACGAGCGAATTATCGGGTGCTGCGGACTGACTGATCATCAGTAGCTAAGATGCTCTACCCACATAGCCACAATGCACCAGCCGACTTTCCAGACATCAGGTCACAACTGCATTCAGGTGGAGAATCGGATTTTATACAACACCTGTTTAGAATGTAGCTATCCGATTGGTCGATTGCCCATCACGTGACATTTAGGGAAACGTTTTATACAACGTCCAAGTACATCCTTGTAATTTGATTGGAGGATTGTTGGTGACGTGGTATTCAATAAGTACTCCATTCAACGCACCGTGCAATTTTGGTTCTGTTTTTGCGTGCAACTTGGTTCGATTTTTTCGTTCTATTCCACGGTTCGAGAAATCGTACGGTACTGCATGTACTGTGTGTTGCATATTGAGGATCGCATGCAGCTAGCACACTGTACGTGTGCGGTACATGCATGCGCGTATGTAGGCCTACGTAGTGCGTGTACGAGCGCTAGCTCGTGACCTGACACTGATTGCACAAGCCAGAAAGAGAATCGCAGTGGATCCACATGTAAGTATGGCTATATTTTTCATACATATGTAGACTTCTATATAGGCCACTTAGACCTACCCAACAATCCTCCAACCAAATAGCAAAGATCTACTCGGACGTTGTATAAAACAAATAGTGTATGGTCTTTACTCGTGCAATGGAACGAGATTTCGCACTCGGTGAAAGATTAGGCGCACTACACACTCGGCTCCGCCTCATTGAATAGAGCGCCTCTATCTTTCACCTCGTGCGAAATCTCGTACCATTGCACTCGTGACCATTCACTATTTGTATATTATGTGAGATTCATATCACTGATTGGTCAAAAGTATATCACGTGACAAGGTGTAGTTCCGTCTATCTTGCCTTAGGGTTTTCATGTAAGTGATAGAAAGGCAAAACCCTCGTGATAGAATTCGTAAACCCTCCACGATTTTTGTACACATAAGTGCACTAGACTTCGCGCGCGGTGTCCGCAGGACCTCCAAGGACGTTCACTACGCGCATCGTATACAACACATTACACATGCACAATCATCGCACTATACTAGCGCACAGCAGGCATGTTTCAACATGGCATGGTGATCGAGCGCTCACCTCCGTGATTTGAAGTGAGGGAATCAAAGATCGTACACTTTGTCTTCAGGATTTCTTAGGATCCCGAAGCAGAGACAAATCTCAGCATGTTGGAAATATTGAATTAAAACACGAGCGACGGGAAACTGGATGTATATTGTAATCTTCTTCCAAGATTTTATGCACGGGAGCTCGCCGAAGGCCTTGTGACTTACCGTGAGTACCGTGCGTACTGGGTAGTCTACGAAATGCACGAAAACCATGCAAGCAAGCGCTGTGGCCTGATTTTAGGGCTAACGTTAGGCCTAACAGAATTTACTTCGGTATTTGCCTATCCCTAGATCTTGGTTAAGTCTTAAACGATCATCATCCTCATGAGCAGTCAATATTTGTATACTATTGCACGCTCTGGCTGTCTCAGACGTGCAATTTTAGTTCGACCAAAATGTTCTATTGCACGCGCTCTGATGTCACAATAAACAAACATGTGCCGCGCGCACTCAACAATTACAAGCGCGCTTACAAGCGCGAACTTTTGTCACTCATTTTTGTAATTAAACAACTTCGTTTCGCATGTATTTACGTACGTACACATGCAGTGTTATACAGTGACTGCGACCGTGAGGTTAATCATTCGTTTTTCACGGAAAATGGTTGCCATTTCTGTGCTAAATTCAAGAATCTGTGAGTACCAAATCTGTTGACGTTCGAGGTGTTGTAAAACAAATAGTGTATGGTCTTTACTCGTCCAATGGAACCAGATTTCGCAATCGGTGAAAGATGAGGCGCACTATTCAACTCGGCTTCGCCTCGTTGAATAGAGCGCCTATCTATCTTTCACCTCGTGCGAAATCTTGTACCATTGCACTCGTGACCATTCACTATTTGTATATTAGGGAGCTTTAGATTTTGACGCGCGGACGTTTGAGCCGACGCTTGCGCTGGACGTTCTCCTCTCCCTGCGTCGTGTGGAAAAGTAGCTTTAGATTACGCTGGGACGCAAGGTATAAAAAATAAAATCGCGCCCCCATATGATCAGTGCATGAAGAAGCTCTCTACGTCGCAAACTGTGCGGACGTGAAAATAGCCCAGTACGCGTAGTGAAAAACTCAGGCGACGCAAGCTAAAAATAGATTGACTTTACGCGCGCTACTGCACACGCTCAGAACATGTTTTTTTTTTTTGTTTTTTTTTTTCCTTTGAACGTCCGCGCGTCTAAAATCTAAAGCTCCCTATTATTATCAAAGATCGTACGATCTTTGAAATTATCCGATTATGTAGAAACAACCCGGGTCTGCGTTAGCGCAGTATTTCATTACGCGTTTGCAGATTTCAGTTCTATCGGATTCTCTGTAGAAACACGCTGAAAGAGGTTCTATGTAGTTACTATGTAATAGAGTACCACCATTCAGTGCGTACAAATGAAAACGGGGCGAATTGAACAGTGGCGCGCGCGCACGAAAGAGGTCGACTACCAGAAGCCTGAACCCGGAAGTGCCTATAGTAATACACGTAAAGTACAGCTTCGAAGATGGGGTTGGGTTCGAAAAATCATTCTAGTTTTAAGGAAAATCAATATTGTCCATATGCCTCCGGATTTTATAAGAGAGATACATTTTCACCACAGTATACGTGTTTTGATGAAAAAAGGACTTGCTCAAATATGTCAAATATGCATTCATGCAGTACTCCCATACCAAAGATTATACACTGAACCTTTCTGCAATCTTTTTATGTAGTATGAATGCATGAATGCCTGTTTGGCAATTTTGGCTTCATGTTAAGGCACATATTTGACACATTAGAGCAAATCCTTTTTTCATCAAAACACGTATACTGTGTTGAGAATGTATCTCTCTTATATGTATCTCTCTTATAAAATCCAGAGGCATATGGACAAATATTGATTTTCCTTAAAATTAGAATGATTTTTCCAACCCAACCCCATCTTCGAAGCTGTACTTTACGTGTATTACTATAGGCACTTCCGGGTTCAGGCTTCTGGTAGTCGACCTCTTTGCTAATGGCGGCGGGTCGTTCAACTGATGGCGAGAGCGCGCTCTAACCTCTTTGTGTACAGTACACGTTTGCTGTCATTCCGCGAAGTTCATTCAACTCTCCACGCGCATTCGCGGCAAACTGAAATCATGTCATATTCGTCATAAATTAACTGTACGACACAATGATTTATCCTGCAACCTGACCCGTTCATATTTTCATGGAATGATATATTCCCTTTCATTTCATACCTCTTCCATTTTGGTCCACGTTTATTTCATTGGTCTAGTGTACCACCCAAAAAAGTGAAAAATATGCAAATTTTATGTTTTATAAATCCCTTGTTAAGTATATTTGATATGTCATAACCTTTAAAGTGGTCAAATTTCATCAAAGTACAACTCATCAGCTTTTTATCGATGTATAAATCATGCAGATTGCTTATGTCGTTTAGAATTACAGACACTCTAAAAATGTGGTCTCCCAGCTCATTACATATGTCCGCGAGGTCCATGCATACGCGTACGGTAATTGCGAGGACTTTTCAGGGCGTTGCGGTCTGACTGCTCCGTTGCAGATTTTCGAAAGCGCTTTTAAAGGACAAGTTCACCTTCATAGACATGTGGGTTGAGTGAATGCAGCAATATTAGTAGAACACATCAGTGAGAGTTTGAGGAAAATCGGACAATCCGTTCAAAAGTTATGAATTTTTGAAGTTTGTGCTCAGTCACGACTGGATGAGAAGACTACTATGGCTTGTGATGAGCTGATCAATGAGCTGATCAGCTTCTATTGTTATTTTGATCATGAATCTCATGAATAACAAATCAGAGGATGAAATTCGTCTCCTGACCAATGCAGCAGCCGGTAAACTTCTTGGACAAGACAGCTATGATGTTGGAGAAACTTGCTAGTTTATATATGTCGATCTTCCTCGTTCTCCAATGGAATGCTCAGGGAATGAGTGGACACGGACAAGAATTGATACAATTTTTAAGCAAAAATAAATCTGGTATTGTACATTTGATATGTGCACAGGAGACATGGTTTAATAATGATAATGTTTCGCAGATACCATATTATACTTGCTTGTTTAAAAATAGAATTACACAAATTAGAGGAGGGTGTTGTTTCTATGTACATGATTCTGTATATTATGATTATAAAGGCTGCGAATCTGAATTTGAATTGCAAGTAGTGATTGATATTTTTTTGGTAAGTTTTTCCTCACAGTAGTTAATAACCCTGGTAGAGAGATACGCTGTGAGGCTGTAGATTTATTTATAAGTAAAGCTAAAGATCCTGCAAAATTATTGATTGTAGGTGATTTCAATTCTCATAACCCCCTTAGGGGTAGTGATAAACTGGATAGAAATGGTAAATTGATCGAAGAATTTGTTTTACAAAATGATCTAGTCATATTAAATGACGGATCTGGCACTACGAGACTTGACCCCCATTCAGGAAAAATATCTTGTTTGGATCTGTCTCTGATTTCATCTCAGTTAGCTGAATAAGTGCACTTGGAATGTTAAGCCAGACAAACTAGGCAGTGATCATTTTCCTGCTTGTATTGAGTTGTGTGTGGGAGGAAAGTCTTTCCTCCGAGAAATGAGTAATGGAAGAAATAGTTGGAATTTAAAAAATATGGATTGGCAAAAATTTGCTCAATATTGTGTGAAAATGTTATAAATATACATGATATTAACGTGGATACTAAAACGTTTTATGAGATGTTTATGTCACATAATTACAGAGGTACTTGAAGGTATAAGTTGGAGTTAAAAGAAGAAAGAATAGACACCAAAAGTCACAGCCGTGGTGGACAAAAGAATGTTCTTTGAAAATCAAAGAAAGGAATAGATTGAAATATAGACTCTCTAGGTGTTGGTCTGAGGAAAATTTGCACAGGTATAAAAAGAAGAAAGCAGAAACGCAGCGAACGATACGGCAAGCAAGGACCAGATTTTGGCAAGCCTTTTGTGCAAGTCTGAATCGATCCACGTCGGTTTCGGCGATGTGGAAATTTATTAAGAGTATGACCGGTATTCCCCGGAATAAAACCCATAGTATATGTCTGTGTTACATATGGGTGAAAGTATTATTGTTGATGATAAAGACAAAGCAAATGAATTTGCTTAATATTTGAAGTATACAGGGAAAGGGAATGTCGAAAGTAAAATCTATGAAGAGATTGAGGAAGAATTTGATGTGATCCAGGTCCAGGATAAGGAAGGCTTGCAATTGGCCTTAAACGAGCCTTTTGTGATGAGTGAATTGGAAAGAGTTCTGCAAGATAAAAAGGCTTCAGCACCGGGAGAAGATAAGATAGGATATATGAAGTGTATAAACATTTACCAGAGTCAAAAAAGGAAATACAATGTATTACTGAAATTGTACAACCAAATATGGGATACTGGAGATATTCCAGAATCATGCAAACACTCGATTTTGATTCCTCTACTCAAGCAGGGTAAGGACCCCACCATTTTGTGCTCTTACCGCCCAATAGCGTTGACATCATGTTTCATGAAAATAATGGAAACGCTGGTGAAAAACAGATTGCAATATTTTATAGAAAAACACGATCTGCTCGCAAATTTTCAACATGGCTTTAGAAAAGGCCGTTGCACTCTTGATAATATCGTACATTTGGAAAACGAAATATTGAAGAACCTGCATGGAAACTGGTGCGAAGTCCCTAGCAGTGTTCATCGACCTGGAGAAGGCGTATGATACACTCTGGACAAAAGGACTCATGGTAAAACTCAGTC
The DNA here is from genome assembly GCF_964275005.1 of Diadema setosum. Taxonomy (NCBI): domain Eukaryota; kingdom Metazoa; phylum Echinodermata; class Echinoidea; order Diadematoida; family Diadematidae; genus Diadema; species Diadema setosum. The sequence goes on along the minus strand of NC_092685.1, from coordinate 34,929,033 downwards.
ATTTTGGTTTAAGAGGAAATATTTTACAGTTTATAAAGAATTTTTATTATATCGTATACTTGCCAGGTCAAAATAGGAAATGAGAAATCTGATATTTTTCATATCGAAAATGGTCTCCCGCAGGGCAGTATTTTGAGCCCAATATTGTTTAATCTAATGATTTCTGATGTACCTGTAAGCAGAACGAATAATGTTCATAATTTGTTATATGCAGATGATTGCGTTATCTGGACATCAGGAAATGATATTAGAGAATTTTACTGTCCAAATTCAAATATACTTAGACGTTTTGAATGAATGGTTCACTTCACGGGGACTGAAAATATCACCGTCGAAGACCACTTCTGTTCTTTTCTCTCGTGGAAACAAAGACGAGCGTGTTCGTCTATTGTTGGAGAAAAATGAGCTGAAACTTGCTCCTCAGTATAGATATTTAGGAGTGATATTTGATAGGAGGATGACTTGGAGACCACACTTGCAAGACGTAGTTCTACGATGTAAGAAATGGTTGAATATATTGAAAGTTTCAGCTCATACAAATTTTTGTCAAAGCATACAAGAATTGTGAGGCGTTTTTAATACGCTCCATAATAGATTATGCTTGTGAGGCTTATGATTCTGCTGCTATGAGTGTTAAGAATGTTTTAAACTCCATACAATATCAGGCTTTAAGTATTTGTGCAAACGCAAAAAAAAAAGGGGGGACAGCCCTAAGAACCCTCCAAGTGGAATTCGGAGAAATGCCCCTAGAGTTACGACGAGATATGCTCTCGGCTAGACTGAAAGCACGTATTGAGAATACTCCCAATCATCCTATGAAAGAAGGGCTTAAAAATTGTTGGCAATTTGAATTATTTTGTACAAACACTGCCTCAAAAGAACCTTTCGGACAAAGGACTCAAAACTCATTCGAATTTTTAGATCCACATGTTGAATTGTGTGTAAAACCTCCTAACATGCCTTTCTGGATGTGGAAGCCTCCGTGTGTATCGACAAGAGTGTGTGTCAAAGACCGACTACACAGCCTTCCAAAAACAGGCCTCCTTAGAAGTGACGTATACCAAATAGCAAAACTATTTACCCATGGCTCCAAATCACTCTAAGGCAAGGTAGCCTCTTCATTTCATGTGCCAGTGTATAAATAATTATGTTCAGAATAAAAGAATGCAGAACCAAACATCTGTTTATAGAGCCGAATTGGCGGCTATTATGCTAGCTTTGTATTGGATTGATCAATTATTACCAGCACTTAGTAGTTATTTTCAGTGACTCACTCAATGCCCTCCAAGCCATACGATCTCAAAGAGAAGAAAGTTTTGTTACAGAGATATTAAGTTTCTCCACTAATTTATATTTCAAGGGAATATTAGTAAGTTTGGAATGGATTCCTGGACACTGTGGAATAACAGGGAATGAAGTGGCAGATAAAGCAGCAAAAAAGGCTTTACAAAATGTTTCCATACAAGTGAATAACAAGTTGAATAAATATGAATTTAATAAAAAACTGAAAAGGTGTTATATGATAAAATGGCAAATTAAATGGGAGGAGACAAACTCCCCCCTCAAATATCTTCAACGAAAGGTTTCTCAGACCTTTTTATGCACTTTGAATGACAGAAGAGCTGAGACAATTGTACATCTCCTCAGGATGGGGAACTTGGTTTAAATGACAATTTGGATTTTGTTTCAAATAAACCAACATGACACACTGTGTCGGGTATGTGTGAATATTGTAACGTCCCAGAAACAGTAATGTTGACCATTTTCTTATGTTCTGCCCCAGATATATAATACCCATATCTATGATGTTCGCTGAAACAAAAATTAATGAGAACAGCATTCAAAGCTTATTAATTTCAACTAACCCAGTATACCAAAGAGCTCTTGTGTTATTTGTTAAAAGATCACAAAGATTTTAGATAAAATTTCATGCATGTTATGAGTGTACTAGTTTGCACTAACTCTGCCTAGAGGTATTCTGAAGAGGCAATTCATGCGCACCACAGCCCAGAGATTGCTTACTTTACTAAAAAAAAAAAAATTATATGTGATGTCTATAATATTTGCACCTTATTAATATTGATTGTTTATTTTGTTTGGCTTTGAACCGGAAAATTGAGGTTCCTGTGTTGGTAAGCATACATCGTACGGCTTGGGGGGCACTGAGTGTTTAATCTAGGACAGTTTACAAAAATAATCGCCCAAACATATTTGAAACAATGTTTCAAAGAAATCAATCCGTTCACAATTATCCAACACGGCGATCAAAGACTTCCATTTGCCATTTCTGAGAACATTGTTGGCTCAAAAGACATTCATCTACGACGGGCCAAAGTATTGGAATTCACTTCACAACAATAAATAGCTCAAGCTCTGAACTCCTTCAAGAATAAATTAAAATTATTTTTATTGAAATCTTACAACATCCAACCGAGTTAGTTTCCCTTTACTCAGTCAAGTCATCACTCTTTTTTACATAAGTCCTCCTTCTAATTGTATCCCCCGAACAGAGTTCGAAGGATACTATGGATTTGGCCTCGTCGCGCCGCGTCCGACGCCGCCGCCGCCGCCGCAGAGATTTCCTTGTGAGCGCTCTACCAGCTGCGTTTCTTTTTCGATCATCTTCAAATTTGGCATGAAGGTGTATCATGGTTAGACGAAGACGCCTATTGTTTTTGGTGATGGCGCCCTCGCTTGTTCCGTCTGTGTACATGAAAAGGTAAATCCAATAGGGTCTGTTTGTGAGCGCTCTACTGGCTGCAGTTCTTCTTCGATCATCTTCAAACTTGGCATGAAGGTGTATTATGGTTAGACGAAGACGCCTATTGTTTTTGGTGATGGCTCCCTCGCTTGTTCCGTCTTTATACATGAAAAGGTAAATCCAATAGGGTCTGCTTTTAAGCGCTCTACTAGCAACTGGCTGCAGTTCTTCTTCGATCATCTTTAAACTTGGCATGAAGGTGTATTATGGTTAGACAAAGACGCCTATTGTTTTTGGTGATGGCGCCCTCGCTTGTTCCGTCTTTGTACATGAAAAAGTAAATCCAATAGGGTCTGCTTGTGAGCGCTCTTATACTGGCTGCAGTTCTTCTTCGATCATCTTCAAACTTGGCATGAAGGTGTATTATGGTTAGACAAAGACGCCTAGAGTGTTTTTGGTGATGGCGCCCTCGCTTGTTCCGTCTTTGTACATGAAAAGGTAAATCCAATAGGGTCTGCTTGTGAGCGCTCTACTGGCTGCAGTTCTTCTTCGATCATCTTCAAACTTGGCATGAAGGTGTATTACGATAAGACGAAGAGGCCTATTTTTGGTGATGGCGCCCTCGCTTGTTCCGTCTTTATACATGAAAAGGTAAATTCAATAGGGTCTGCTTGTGAGCGCTCTACAGGCTGCAGTTCTTCAATCATCTTCAAATTTGGCATGAAGGTGTATTATGATAAGACAAAGATGCCTATGGTTTTTGGGGATGGCGCCCTCGCTTGTTCCATTTTTATACATGGAAAGGTTATTTATCCAATAGGGTCTGCTTGTGAGCGCTCTACTGGCTGCAGTTCTTCTTCGATCATTTCTTTGATCATTTTCAAACTTGGCATGAAGGTGTATTATGGTAAGACGAAGAGGCCTATTGTTTGTGGTGATGGCGCCCTCGCTTGTTCCGTCTTTATACATGAAAAGGTAAATCCAATAGGGTCTGCTTGTGAGCGCTCTACTGGCTGCAGTTCTTCGATCATCTTCAAACTTGGCATGACGGTGTATTACGATAAGACGAAGAGGCCTATTTTTGGTGATGGCGCCCTCGCTTGTTCCGTCTCTATACATGAAAAGGTAAATTCAATAGGGTCTGCTTGTGAGCGCTCTACTGGCTGCAGTTCTTCAATCTTCAAATTTAGCATGAAGGTGTATTATGATAAGACAAAGATGCCTATGGTTTTTGGTGATGGCGCCCTCACTTGTTCTGTCTTTATACATGAAAAGTAAATCTAATAGGGTCTGCTTCTTGATGCTGTGGGTTCGGGGGATACATGTGCTCGAAATTTCTAGTTATGTTCCTGTCTGTGTTCTAAATATAACGATGTGTCTATTCTCTCTTTCTCCTGCATTCTTACCAACAAAAAAAAATGTTTTGCATTATATTCAATCCAGCTTGTATTTCATCACTTATTTCACATTATGGAATCTAGATTGCTTGCGTCCACGATGGCACGTGCTGTAGTTTTTCCCCCTTTTTCCCCCTTTTTTTTTCCTCTTTTTTTTTTCTCTCTCTTTTTTTTTTCCTTTTCTTTCTTTTTCCCTTCCCAATTGTCTTGATATCAGTTGACATCGGTTCGTTTTATTTTGTTTTATATTGCTGTCTTGTGTATTTTCTGAGGGTCCCATATCGTACAAGCTCTGCTTCTTAGTGGGACCCTCCACTTCCATCCTCATCCTTAGTTGACTTGTATTATACGCTTTATGTATATATTAACAAAGATGTAATTGCATCTACTTCTCATTTTCACATGTATATTGTCAAATTACGTTCTGCAAGTATTACAAAATATTCTGTACATATGCAATGTATATAATTTCTTTGTTTATTTGATGGAAGTGAAAATAAAGTTGAATCTTGAATCTTGAAGCATCGGACTCTACTGCCTGCATATCGGAGGGGCCTAGGCCGTTAATAACGGCTGAGAAGTCTGCTCGAGACAATGAGCCGGATTGGCCAGAAGATATGATACTTTAAGCAGGCAAATAGACGTACCGACAGCTGACCAAGGATACTCATTATAATATTTCTTTTTTGTGAAAGAAAAAAATGATAAAAGGAAAAGAAATTTATGGAGCAGTGTTTGGTGTAAATATTCTAAAGAGAATGGAAAACGCCACTAAACACAAAACAACAACAACAACAACGTCACATGAGTACAACGATATAAAGAAAGAGTAAAGAAAATTCAACATATTTCCATTCTTCTCCCCTAACGAAAGAACACTCAACTTCTCTCTTTCAGAAGGCAGGGGGAATATTATTACCCTTACTATACGTCAGTAACAAGTTGAAGAAATGTGCACTTTATTCAAAAAGTAAAGTTTTGTGAACTTCTCTTTTTATTTTCTTTATATCGTTGTATACGCATGTGACATCATAGTAGTCTTCTCATCCAGCAGTGACTGCGCAGATACTTCAAAAATTCATAACTTTTGAACGGATTGTCTGATTTTCCTCAAACTTTCACTGATGTGTTCTACTAATATTGCTGCATTCTCTCAATCCTTACGTATATGAAGGTCGACTTGTCGTCAACGGACTGATGGACGCGGACGTTCCGGGTTGGTTACTTGAAGTTTTGTAATCTACGATAGTCCCTTTACTGCAAGTTAGTGTAGATGTAGACGCACGTAGTTTTGAAAACTACGACAAAACCTTAAGACACCACGGCAACACCATCTTAGGGTTTTGTCGTAGTTTCGTCGTGGTTTTGGGAATGCCCCCACAGAGCGCTAAAACTACGAGTTTTTTAACCATTGCACGACGCTCAATTTTCCCACAATAGCGCGCGACCGTGGGTGCGAACCGAAGAGGTTATAGACCGGGGCCCAGAAGATTTATTCAGCTGAAAAGGGTCACACTTTTTAATGGTCTCATCATATAGGGATGTGTCCAAGGGTCAATGAAATGCATTGCTGGCAAGTCACATCCTGTACCGTAAGCCTAGGGACCACAAAAAGGGACCCCGAAAATGGATTTATTCAGCCGAAGGGGGTCACGGACAAAAGTTGGTGGATATTGTTCCTTTGGGTGTACTTATCATGAAAACAGCAATGCCAGCTATTTTATCCTGTACGGGGCCCCAGACAGTAGCCCCAAAGGGCCCCAGAAATATGGTGTTATTCAGCTGAAAAGGGTCACGGCTAATTTCTTTTGCAATGGAAGTAGTTCCCATCAGAGATATCCAAAACACCAATGCCAGCTATTTTATCCTGTACGGGGCCCTAGACAGTAGCCCCAAAGGGCCCCACCCCCCATAGGCCTACGTACAAACACACACAAACATTGATTTTATTCAGTTGAAAAGAGTCACGGCTAATTTCTTTTGCAATTGAAGTAGTTCCCATCAGAGATATTCACTATACCAGCTATTTTATCCTGTACGGGGCCCCAGACAGTAGCCCCAAAGTGCCCCACCCCCATAGGCCATACGTACAAACACACACAAACATTGATTTCATTCGTGCAGCTGAGAAGAGTCACGGCTAATTTCATTTGCAATGGAAGGAGTACCCATCAGAGATATCAAAAACACCAAAGTCAACTATGTTATCCAGTACGGGGCCCCGGACAGTAGCCCCAAAGGAGCTCCACTCCCCCCCCCCCCCCCCCCCGACACACACACCCACACTAGTTTCATTCAGCTGAAAAGAGTCACGGCTAATTTCTTTTGCAATGGAAGTAGTACCCATCAGAGATATCCAAAATACCAAAGCCAGCTATTTTATCCTGCACGGGGCTCCAGTCAGTAGCCCCAAATTGCTCCCTCCCCCCCCCCCACACACACACATTGATTTTGTTCAGCTGAAAAGGGTCATGGCTACTTTCTTTTGCAATTGGTAGTAGGCATACTCATCAGAGATATCCAAAACACTAAAGCCAGTTATTTTATCCTGTACGGGGTCCCAGACAGTAGCCCCGAAGTGCACCCCCCAACACACACACACACACACACACACACACACACACACACACACACACACACACACACACACATTAGTTTCATTCAGCCAAAATGGGTCACGGCTAATTTCTTTTGCAATGGAAGTATACCCATCAAAGATATCCAAAGCACCAAAGCCAGTTATTTTATCCTGAACGGGGCCCCAGACAGTAGCCCCAAAGTGCCCCCCCCCCTCTCCACATACACACACATACACACACACACACACACACACACACACACACACACACACACACACACACACACACACACACACACACTAGTTTCATTCAGCTGAAAAGGGTCACGGCTAATTTCTTTTGCAATGGAAGTAGTACCCATCAGAGATATCCAAAATACCAAAGCCAGTTATTTTATCCTGTATGGGGCCCCGCACAGTATAGCCCCAAACACGGGTAATTTCTTTTACACTGGAAGAAGTACCTATCAGAGATATTCAACACACCAAGGCTAGTTATTTCATCCTGCACAGAGCCCTAGACAATAGCTCCACAGTGTCCCATCCATTATACATGTACTGTGAATCAGCTGAAAATGGTCTTACAAATTCTTTTGTAACGTTAATATCAGGGCCTACTGAACAGAGATATCACAAACACTAAAGCAAGTCATCTTATCCTGTATACGGGGTCCCATAGGTTACAGTAGCAAAACACTCAAGAAATTTGCAAAGGAAGCATAATTCTGTATAGTGCACAACCAAGATGACCATATTACGAAAACCAGTCATTTCATCTTGTACTGGGCCCAGGTTACAGTAGCCATAAAGTGCCCCTCCCCCACATAATTATTATGACATCATTTAGCTGAAAAGAGTCATAGTTGTTTTCTTTTACAATCGAAGTAGGCCTTAGTTTACATCATAGATACCCAAAACATCAAAGCCAGTTAGGTTTTCCCAGCCAATTTCGCACTTTTGTTGGTTCATTAATTTTGATAGAAGGTTCGAATTCGTGAAATGGGTATTCAAATTGGCTGGTACCCTACGTTCATTCAAATTCGCCTTGACTTGCCGAAAAGTGTATTTCAGTCATTAAATTTCGCGAAAGACAGTCAAATTCCAAACGTGTTCATTCAAATTCAAATCATGCTATTTCTTTGTTTCAGATCTTTTTAACATGTCTTTCTATGTATGTTTTCGTTTCATCTATAAATTACTGTTATAAAGCAGTAAAAGTGTCATATTTCTTATCTAGTATAACTGGATTTGATTGTTCTGTAACCAGACTGGTAACGCTCCTTCTCTTTCATATACATGTCATTATAGGCCTATACGTATACCAGTAATGCAGCTTAACTTCATTTTTTATAGTCATGACAGCACAATATATACAGACGTATATCTCTAGAAGACATAGAAAGAATTATAAAAAAAAAAAAAAACATTTGAGGATCATAACCTTGACTTCTTGTAACTGGCCGACCGCTCGTAATAAAGCGCTCGTAACGGCCAGATAATTTGTGGCTTCTTATATACTTCTTTGGATTCAAAAAGCACGTTAAAAAATGGTGTCAAAGTCTCTTAAACGAATACGAAAACATGAAATGCTATGATGCTTACAAAACAATAACTACGACGAAAGAAAATAAGGAAAGAGACCAAGCATGAACATATCTGTTTAATTGACTGCAGAACATGTTAAATTAGATGGCCAGAAATCAATTTGAATGAACGAGCGCGGCATGTAATCACGTGACTATATCATTATGAATTTATGAATGAACGGATAGTGGAATGGTACTTGTCTTATATATGGATTTCAGTTGAAAAAGTGTTATTTAGAATAAGGTTAGAGGTAATGTGAATGTAATGTTTCAAAATAAATTTGAATGAAGAGATTAATATGACATTGAACTACCATGTCATCTAGGCGAAATTTTTGTTAAATTTAATTCAACATTAAAGAATTCGGTTAAAAGCGGCGTAGCCAGGATTTCATCTTAGGGGGGGCGGTTATTCTGCGAGGGAGCGAAGCGACCGAGCCCGAGGGAGCGGAGCGAGCGAGGGGGGGAGGGTGTGGGAGGGGGGTGTCCCCCCTCCCACGGTAAGAACTTTTTTGCATTTGGATGTTGTAAATGGTGCAATTTGATGCACGTTTTTGCGCGTTTTATCGACGTGAAACAGTCCCACTTGTTTAAGGTAGCAGTATATTTTAGTGTAGATTATTATTGAACAATTTGCCTATAACATGGTATAATTTAAATACACTTCTTGTATTAATTCTGTTCACTGAATATCATGAACGCGACTGAACCCGAGCGAGTGGAGCGAGTGAGGGGGTAGGGGAGGGTGTGGGAGGGGGGTGTCCCCCTCTCACGATAAGAACTTTTTGCATTTTGATGTTGCAAATGGTGCGATTTGATGCATGTTTTTGCGCGTTTTATCGACGTGAAACAGTCCCACTTGTTTAAGGTAGCAGTATATTTTAGTGTAGATTATTATTGAACAATTTGCCTATAAAATGGTATAATTCAAATACACTTCTTGTATTAATTCTTTTCACTGAATATCATGAACGCGACTGAACCCGAGCGAGCGGAGCGAGCGGAGCGAGCGAGGGGGTAGGGGAGGGTGTGGGAGGGGGTTTTCCCCCTCCCACGGTGAGAACTTTTTACATTTTGATTTTGCAAATGGTGCAATTTGATGCATGTATTTGCGTGTTTTAACGACTGAAACAGTCCCACTTGTTTAAGATTGCAGTATATTTTAGTGTAGATTATTATTGAACAATTTGCCTATAAATAGTATACACTTCTTGTATTAATTCTTTTCACTGAACATCATGAACGCGACTGGACCCGGGCGAGCGGAGCGAACGAGGGGGGAGGGGAGGGTGTGGGAGGGGGGTGTCCCCCTCCCACAGTAAGAACTTTTTGCATTTTGATGTTGCAAATGGTGCAATTTGATGCATGTTTTTGCGCGTTTTATCGACGTGAAACAGTCCCACTTGTTTAAGGTAGCAGTATATTTTAGTGTAGATTATTATTGAACAATTTGCCTATAATAATGGTATAATTTAAATACACTTCTTGTATTAATTCTGTTCACTGAATATCATGAACGCGACTGAACCCGAGCGAGCGGAGCGAGCGAGGGGGTAGGGGAGGGTGTGGGAGGGGGGTGTCCCCCCTCCCACGATAAGAACTTTTTACATTTTGATGTTGCAAATGGTGCGATTTGATGCATGTTTTTGCGCGTTTTATCGACGTGAAACAGTCCCACATGTTTAAGGTAGCAGTATATTTTAGTGTAGATTATTATTGAACAATTTGCCTATAAAATGGTATAATTCAAATACACTTCTTGTATTAATTCTTTTCACTGAATATCATGAACGCGACTGAACCCGAGCGAGCGGAGCGAGCGGAGCGAGCGGAGCGAGCGAGGGGGTAGGGGAGGGTGTGGGAGGGGGTTTTCCCCCTCCCACGGTGAGAACTTTTTACATTTTGATTTTGCAAATGGTGCAATTTGATGCATGTATTTGCGTGTTTTAACGACGTGAAACAGTCCCACTTGTTTAAGATTGCAGTATATTTTAGTGTAGATTATTATTGAACAATTTGCCTATAAATACACTTCTTGTATTAATTCTGTTCACTGAATATCATGAACGCGACTGAACCCGAGCGAGCGGAGCGAACGAGGGGGGAGGGGAGGGTGTGGGAGGGGGGTGTCCCCCCTCCCACGGTAAGAACTTTTTGCATTTTGATTTTGCAAATGGTGCAGTTTGATGCATGTTTTTGCGCGTTTTATCGACGTGAAACAGTCCCACTTGTTTAAGGTAGCAGTATATTTTAGTGTAGATTATTATTGAACAATTTGCCTATAAAATGATATAATTTAGATACACTTCTTGTATTAATTCTTTTCACTGTATGTCACGAACTCGACTGAACTCGAGCGAGCGGAGCGAGCGAGGGGGTAGGGGAGGGTGTGGGAGGGGGGTGTCCCCCCTCCTACGGTGAGAACTTTTTGCATTTTGATGTTGCAAATGGTGCAATTTGATGCATGTTTTTGCGTGTTTTAACGAGTTGAAACAGTCCCACTTGTTTAAGGTTGCAGCATATTTTAGTGTAGATTATTATTGAACAATTTGCCTATAAAACAGTATAATTCAAACACACTAGTCTTCTTGTATTAATTCTTACACTGAATATCATGAACGCTGTCTGTTCAGCAATCAAACAGAAAAAGCATGCACACGAGGGTGTAGATAGGGGCATATCCCCTCCCACACGAAGGTGATTTTGCGTTTTCAGACCTGAAATTCAGCGATCTGGTGCAAATTTTTGGTGCAACACTTTTTCATCGAAGTGTTAAAATCACGGAATTTAGCTCTTATTCCGAATGTGCACCATCTGTGCGTATGTATTAAGTCTAGTGAGGTAGAACTTAGGGGAAGGGGGATTCCCCCTCCCTCTCGCGGAGCTTTTGCGTTTTTAGAATTGAAATAAAGCGATCTTGGTATGTTTAGCCACAGTCTACTTCTTTGCATGGCGGGGGGGGGGGGGCGAGCAGGGAGAAGGCGCTGGCGAGTGTTATCTCCACTCTTCCCTTCCGATGGAGCTTATATCTTTTTAAGGTTGAAATTGAGATATCTCGTATACGCATAATACGCATATTTGATGGAATCAACATTTGGGTAATCAAAAAAAAAACAACAACTGATGGGGGGGGGGGCTGAGGGAGGAAAGGGTCGATTAAAAGGGGAAATTCCCCTTATACATGAGGGAACCTTCAGTTTTCGGAATATTAGTGAAAAGTCTTGTGCACTCAGAATTATTCAGATTTTTTTGTAAATCTAAAAAGTGTACTTAGCTATAGGGAAAGAGGCATAACGTTAGAGGGGGAGGGTTTGGGAGGGGGATACCCCCTCCCAAGCACGAGAGATTTTGCATATTTTGAATTGAAATTCAACGATCTGGTGCACACTTTGAGTGAAATATTCAAAAAAAAATATCTTATTTGATGAAAGGTTGCAAAGGAGACCCGCTTCATGTGCATGCATACAGTATACACGCATTTTTTTTTTCCGCCTCCCAAATCCTCGGTCCAAATCTTAGGGGGGGCGACCGCCCCCATCGCCCCCCCCCCCCTGGCTACGCCAGTGATTAAAAGAGGTGCGATATTGGCCCGGATGCAGGGCCCTTGACAGGTACAGCCCCAAGGTATTCCCACCCCATATGAATTAATTGTTTTTAGGTGAAAACAGTCATGTATGCCTATTTTCCTTGGCAGTGGAAATAACAGCTGAGATACGTAAAACACAAACCCATCCAGTTAAGGGGGCCCCAGCCAGTAGCTGGAAAGTGCTCCCGTATTATTTTATTCTAAGTGAAAAGAATCATTGCTATAATTTCTTTTGCAATGGAAGTAGTACTCAAGGAGGTATCAAAAACACCGATATTTGGCTGTACGGGGCCCCACGGAGTGTTCCTAAAGTGTCCCCACATGTAATTCCACTATCAAGATCTGCATCCCGATCTATTCAATCTGTCAGATCGGGAGAGAGCGGCAAAAGTGTACGGGGACCGGGAGCATCGTAGCAGCAGCGTTTTGGTGATGGGGTTGGATCTGGCAATTTTACAGATCGGGAAGAAATTTTGAACTGGTTCAAAATTTCTTCCTCATCTCCCCATCAAGATTGACCTATTTTGAATCGTAGCTCAAACGGGGAGAGAGCAGTGACAGTGTAAATACCGCGGGATGAGCGTAACAATTCCAGGTTTTTCTGACCGTAGTAACAGCGGCACAACAACGGGAAATATAGTCTAAACTAGACACCGACGACATGGTCCCGCTGCTGCGCCGCTTTCTTGATCAAAGCACGACCTTCCCCCTTTAACGACGCTCTCACTAAGTTCTCTACTCTCGTATAAAATCAAGGCCTGTTCCTTCGACGCTTCATTCCTGCTTCGATAACGCTGTTGGCCGCTTTAGCTACGCTGTTCCTATACGCTTTCCCAGACTCAATGCACGTCTTCCGCTCTCGCCGCTCTAAAATCGAACGTAGCCGATATAGTCGGGTACCTAAGGGGGGTCACCGTGCATCCCCCCCAGGACTCCTCGAAACTTACATTTTCAGGATCCTCATGACATACTAAAACATAATCAAGATGTTAACAGGAGCGAAAAGTGGCTGTTCTAGGTGAAATTTAATGTATTCTATTGTTTTTCATAATTTCTTATGTATTTCTTTGTTTTTCAACTTTTTCAACTTTTGTTTTTTCTTTGTTTTTCTATTGGAAATTGTCACTGACCACTTTTCTACCATAATTAGCACAAAACTAATCAATGAAAGTGATGTATTGTAAAAATAATCAATTTTTCATGACTTTCATGGCAGAGCACTGTTTTCCATAGGAAATGTACACAAAAGCACAAAATTGTGCCCGTTTTGGGACGACATTCCGTTACAAAAATGGGCGTGACTTCACAAAAGTATGCGGGGAAGTTGCAAATATGGTCTCAAAAGTTGCGTGAGACTTGAACAAAACAAAGTCAAGTAAGTTTTGAGGAGTCCTGGGGGGGTGCACGGTGACCCCCCCTCCTCCCCTTAGGTACCCTACTATGTAGGCCCTACATGTAAGCACATATTATATATTACATACATACATAAGGACGGGGGGTGGGGGGATCCGCTCCCCCCCCCCCCTCGAAGTTTCGCGCTATAAATCTGTCGCGAGGCTTCTTGACTTTGTTTGGTCAAGTCTCGCACAACTTTTGAGACCAAATTTGCAACATCCGCGTATACTTTTGCGAAGTCACGCCCATTTTTGTAACGGAATGTCGTCCCAAAACGGGCACAATTTTGTGCTTTTGTGTACATTTCCTATGGAAAACAGTGCTCTGTCATGAAAGTCATGAAAAATTGATTATTTTTACAATTAATCACTTTCATTGATTAGTTTTGTGCTAATTATGGTAGAAAAGTGGTCAGTGACAATTTCCAATAGAAAAACAAAGAAAAAACAAAAGTTGAAAAAGTTGAAAAACAAAGAAATACATAAGAAATTATGAAAAACAGTAGAATACATTAAATTTCACCTAGAACAGCCACTTTTCGTTCCTGTTAACATCTTGATTATGTTTTAGTATGTCATGAGGATCCTGAAAATGTAAGTTTCGAGGAGTCCTGGGGGGGATGCACGGTGACCCCCCCCCCTTAGGTACCCAAGTAATACGCTGGAAAATGTTTGCCAGAACAGCAAAACTGATGATGATGAAGAGGACGCGTTGTCGTTGTCGCGAAAATGAAGACGAAGGAGCGCATATTTAAGAAGAAGAGATGCAAACAATAAAGAGAATAAAGCAAAACAGTTTGGAGCTACTGTACGGGACCCTGTGCAGGATAAGATATCTGACTTTGGTATTTTGATATCCGATGGATACTACTTCCATTGCAAAAGAAATTAGCCGTGACCCTTTTCGGCTGAATGAAACCACTATATATATATGTGTGTGTGTGTGTGTGTGTGTGCGTGTGTGTGTGTGTGTGTGTGTGTGTGTGTGTGTGTGTGTGTGTGTGTGTGTAGGGGGCACTTTGGGGCTACTGTCTGGGGCCCCGTACAGGATGAAATAACTGGCTTTAGTGCTTTGGATATCTCTGATGAGTACTACTTCCGATTGCAAAAGCAAGTATATAGCCATGACCCTTTTCAGCTGAATAAAATCAATGTGTGTGTGGGGGGGGGGGGGAGGGGTAAGGGGGCAATTTGGGGCTACTGTCTGGGGCCCCATGCAGGATAAAAATAACTGGCTTTGGTATTTTGGATTTCTCTGATGGGTACTAATTCCATTGCAAAAGAAATTAGCCGTGACCCTTTTTCAGATGAATGAAACTATTGTGTGAGTATGTGTGTTGGGGGGGGGGGGACACTTTGGGGCTACTGTCTAGGGCCCCGTACAGGACAAAATAACTGGCTTTGGTGTTTTGTGAGAATTATGTCTCTGATGGGTACTACTTCCATTGCAAATGAAATTAGCCGTTACTCTTATCAGCTGAATAAAGTCAATGTGTGTGTGTGTGTTTGTACGTAGGGCTTATGGGGTGGGGCACTTTGGGGCTACTGTCTGGGGCCCCGTGCAGGATAAAATAGCTGGCTTTGGTGTTTTGGATATCTCTGATTGGTACTCCTTCCGTTGCAAAAGAAATTAGCCCTGACTCTTTTTAATTGAATAAAATCAATGTTTGTGTGTGTTTATACGCAGGCCTATGGGGGTGGGGCCTTTGGGGCTACTGTCTAGGGCCCCGTACAGGATAAAATAGCTGGCATTGGTGTTTTGGATATCTCTGATGGGAACTACTTCCATTGCAAAAGAAATTAGCCGTGACCCTTTTCAGCTGAATAACACCATATTTCTGGGGCCCTTTGGGGCTACTGTCTGGGGCCCCGTACAGGATAAAATAGCTGGCATTGCTGTTTTCATGATAAGTACATCCAAAGGAACAATATCCACCAACTTTTGTCCGTGACCCCCTTCGGCTGAATAAATCCATTTTTCGGGGTCCCTTTTTGTGGTCCCTAGGCTTACGGTACAGGATGTGACTTGCCAGCAATTCATTTTATTTACCCTTGGTCACATCCTTACATGATGAGACCATCAAAAAGTGTGACCCTTTTCAGCTGAATAAATGCTCTGGGCCCCCGGTCTATTATCCCTCTTTGGTGCGAACTAGGCGCCCTTTGTTAACTGCATGTAGGTGTGAACGGCATCGAAGTTTTTTTACGCTCGTAGTTAAGTTAGTATAACTTGAAGTTTGCTATTCTTAACAACGTACTTAGGACAGGGGTGGAGCTTTCCTAAATATTTTCCTAAAATTGTTTCCTAAGTGCATTCTGGAATACCAACTTCTTCCTAAGTCAGAAATTTGCATATTCCCGCCCCCTTCCTAAGTTTCTTCCTAAGTCTACTTAGGAAGAAACTTAGGAAGATTTTCAGAATACCACTTAGGAAAAAATCCTGACTTAGGAAGAAATTTCTTCCTAGGAAGGATTTCAGAATACCACCCATGGCTTTTAGTCACAGCGCTATTTCAGTAAAATCCTTGGTTTTGACTGGCTGAGATGCTCTTGTCACTGACTGTTAATATGGTTATAGTCAGAGACTGACAACTTGTCAGCGCTGACAACTTTCATGAAACGATACACAGACCGCGATCGACTGCTCGACCCGCTTGCGCTTACAAGCAAAGAGCGTCGTACCCGCTCTTTGCTTAATACATGTACAAGTACCTCGTACCGGCCGGTTTGTTGTATTCATCCCTAAGCAACGGGCTATGTCGCACGACGGGCCGGCCGCAGCGTAGTACTACCGCAGTAATCGATGCCTCATGCATGCATACGCAACTCGTGCCGCGCTGTCAAGTCAACATGCACAACAAACGTAGAGCGAAGGGATCGAGACAGCGTCGTCGTCATCGCGATCTGCATAGTACATGTATGCTGATGATGAAGGTGTGTAACATCGTTACGTGTTTTAATTAGCGACTTGAAGTCACCTGTGTACCATTACCTCAGCGCAGCCAGCCTCAACAAGTCGACAAGTGGATCACCAATGCAATGCCGTTTGATCATCTTTAAAATCATTGCTCTACCCGCGCGTGCAGACTAGACACGGCATTAAGACTCTTCATTTCTGGAAAAGATAGACTATAAAATCTCAGAGTAGGATCTATTTTTCTTCATCAAGATGACTACGTATATGCCACCAATTAAGCGGAAGAAACGGGCAGCGAATGCTCCACCTGCCGGGTAAGTTGGGTGACCGGTGACTGGGTCTCATTTCATGGAAGATAAACCGTAACTACAGTCTGGGCACCAGTTTGCGGCACCCCTAGGAATATCTAACCATATCTTCAAAAGTTAGGTTTTTTTTTTTCTAAATTGTTTTATTTGAAGAGCAACTGAAGAGCTTTCTTTTGATACCAGAATCATGAAATAACTCGGATGGTGGCCTTCATAATTCTAATTTAAACTGTCTGTGTCACACTGTTTTTACAAAAGTAGATCCCTATGACTTTCTTAAACAAAACATTAAGATTTTGTTCCGTTGCTAAGCAACCACCATCATCCCTTGTTTGTATCTCTATACAAAATCTTACTATGACGAGAGGCCTGGCATGGACCGAAGGATTCCTCGTGTAACTGTGTTAAATATTCTAAAATTCATTTCCTTTGTCAGTTTTGAGGATTGCAAACAGTGACCAGAATGTCGGGGATGGGTCCGGTTTGCGGCACCCTATTGGATTTACACACATAGCGCTATTTTACATGTCAAAATGGGTGGAAATTGATGAAATACATGCGATCTTGAAAAACTATGAAATCGTGAAGGATCGAGATAATGAATCCAAATAAAGTGTTCTAACAAGCTGAAAACTAGTTGGACCATCAGAAAATAGGAACCATTCTATTTGGTTTTTGCAAAATTTTAATGTTTGAAGAAACCAAGGGCAGAGACTCCAACCCAAAGCACCTTCTGATCTGGAGATTCTCCCGCCTGAAACCCCTAGCAAACGGGAGACTCCAAGTCGATGTGTGCGAAGCGCCAAGTTCCTAGGGTTCTAGATGCTCTCTGGTGCTATAAAGGCTTGTTTTTTCAACATACAATAGCAATAAGTAGGAAATCCTTTCCAACGGGAGACACAGAGCCAGGGCGGGAGAAATTAAATCTCAAGCGGGAGAACGGGAGATTTTTGCAAAAATGGGTTTTCGGCGGGAGAGTTGGAGTCTCTGCAAGGGACATTTTTGTGTGGGGTGCTGCAAACTGGACCCCCTGCCGCAAACCGGGTCCTCTTGGTGGTTGCAAATTTTCTACATAAAATTGATTATCATGACTAGGGTAATTGTCCACCATACAAAATTGTGATGCAGTGTCAAAGGCCTTTGGTACTTCTTCCAATAAAAGAAAAAAAATATTTAATTTCTGTCGCCTGTTTTACCAGAACACTTATACCCTTGAAAAGGCCTTAACCTGCTGCAAACTGGGTCCGCTACTTCACAGTCTTCAAAAAAAAAAAAATAAATACTTGCGTTAAAGGTCCTTACCATAAAGACTATGCGTTGTGTCTGATATCTTTTTTCCAGTCTCAACTCCACAAGGAGGGTGTTTGGTAACTACGATGGTGATACCCAAGCTAATGGCTCACAATCACATTATGCAACCAACTTCCAAGGGAAGAGGCATTCTAGTCAACCAAAGCCTCGTGTGGGTTCCTCAACCAGACATAACAAACCACATCCGGTAGGTGTTGGCTTCCTGCAGCAAGACTGTGCCACCCTTAACCAGCCCATCTGTGATGTCAAGACCAAGGTGGATCCAGAAGATGTCCACTGGTGGCCATCTAGGGCAAACCAGAACACCAACACAATCCCAGTGTACACCAAAGACACAGTCAGTCGGGGTGACTTCCGCAAGCATGCAGATCCACCACCGAGACAGACTAGACATGGAAGTAATCCTAACAAAGTAGCTGCACAAGGCCCAGGTATGTCAAAAACAGCTGCAATGTAGCTACAGTACTTGTAGTTCTCATTACATTAAACATGAAAGGGTTTGGTTGTATTATCTGTGATGTACAAGATGTACCAGGTACCTAAGTACTGTAAAACGAGGAATTTTCGCGTACATTTTATTTTCGCGAATTTCGCGAGCGCCAAGGTTCGCGAAATTAAAGTGCACGTGAAAGTTCTTGTCTACACTACATGCATTGAATGCCAGTGGCAGTTCGCGAAAATTTCATGCCGCAAAAAAAGGCCGTCAGCTCCAATTCGCGAAAAATTCATGCCGCGAATATAACATGTTTTACAGTACCCACACAGTGAGCTATCACTTCTGTGTTAGCAGTTGTGATACAGTTGTATGTGTCAGGGTGCACTGTTATCATTTTCCACCCATGAGTATTAGGTGCACATCATGGAGTGTATTGTGGGAAGGGAGAACGGTGAGAGAGGCTGCTCAAAAAATGGGTGCGCAAAGGCTGGGGACCTTGTGACATACAGCCCTGAATAAAGTTGTTCCGATTGGAGGTCCTGTCTGAAATCTGTTGTCCAAACCGAAAAGACAAAGTTAATATACAATTGCAGTGAAGTCCAAGAAGCAACAACAAAAGCCCCATGACCTACAGTGCATCTAGCAAGGAGCGGAGACAGTCCTGAGCAGTTGATGGGCGGAGTAGCATTTCATACCAGCTGTCTCAGTGCCAGAGCCAGCCTAAGAAAGCTACCTGAGCTAAGAGAACATGTGTTATTGATATTGAGATAGAACAATGGTGCAAGTGCATGTGAATATGTGTATGATATTGTGTATGCAGGGCAGTCATGTGGTTACACTCAGCTCAGATTGTAAATGCAGTAATCAGGTGATTGTGGGGGGAAAATATTGAGGAACATATGAAATTGATTATCATGGCTGTTGACTGCTAATGCATAGTAAAAAAAAAAAAATTACACAAAATCATTCAATTTCATGCATCAATTTGTTGTCTCAGCTGATCACAGAGAATGTGCATATTTGTCATCTCTGTTTCCTATGCCTCTCCTATGTCTCGTAGCACTGGAGAATTCAATGTCATTATAGCCTGTTAAATATTTTGATATGTTTTGATATATGTTTTGATATATTTTTCAATTGACAAATATATAAACGAGGTCCTGCCCCTGGTATCGCTTCACTATGATGAATAATTTCTATACATGTACCCTGCTACATAAACTATGTGTAGCAGTTTTCTTCCATAGAAGTGTACAGAATACCATTTGAAATATATATGTGACCCGTTCCGTTAAAAACAGCCACAAGTCTGATTCTTTGAGTTTTCTGTGAACAAGATATTTAGCTAGTTCAGTCTCAAAGCTTTTATTTGATGTACAATCCATTTAAAGACTCACTTTACATCCAGAGATATTTCAAATCAAATGTGGTGAACATGGGGATTTTGTGACAATGAAATACAGAGAAAATCGCCATTAAAGGTCGCTCTCGGTTTTTGTTTTTTTTTGTTCTGAGATTGTCCACCATATGGGACAATAACTGTCGCATACATGATAAAGTTACTCCTTTACAGCAGTGTTAAAGTACAAGTCCACCTTCATATACATAAGGATTGAGAGAATGCAGCAATATTAGTAGAACACATCAGTGAAAGTTTGAGGAAAATCAGACAATCCGTTCAAAAGTTATGAATTTTTAAAATATCTGTGCAGTCACTGCTGGATAAGAAGACTCCTACAGTGTATGATGTCACATGCGTACAACGATATAAGGAAAATAAAAAGAGAATTTCACCAAACTTTACTTTTTGAATAAAGTGCAAATTTCTTCGACTTGTTACTGACGTATGTTAAGGGTAATATTATTCCCCCTGCCTTCTGAAAGAGGGAAGTCGAGTGTTCTTTTGTTACGCGAGAAAAATGGAAATATGTTGAATTTTCTTTATTCTTTCTTTATAACATTGTACACATGTGACATCACGAGCTATAGTAGTCTTTTCATCCAGCCGTGACTGAGCAGAAACTTCAAAAATTCATAACTTTTGAACGGATTGTCCGATTTTCCTCAAACTTTCACTGATGTGTTCTACTAATATTGCTGCATTCATTCAACCCACATGTCTATGAAGGTGAACTTGTCCTTTAAGTTTTGTTGAACCATTACTTAGGAAAATTCACATAATGCATCATACTCATAAAATTTCAGAAAGATCGAAGCAGGATTTCTGTCTTCATTAGCGTTAAGAAAAAGGGGGCTTGTCCAGTGGCTTGTGGCATATGTCATTTTGCTTACGACTCTGAGTACGTGACTCGGTCTCCAGTGCACCAGTACAACGTGGGGTACAACAGAGGCTGTGTTCATTTGAAAAGCACAAAAGCCGCAATATTCACAACTACCGGTATTGGTCAAGCGAGAGGGCACCTGTGAATCAACAGTATAAGGACCACAACCAATTATGGGATTACGTCCAATGAGCCGACAGGGCGCACGCGGTCTATTTTTTGCTTCAACTACGCTGAAGTTGTCTTTTCAATGGAAACAATGCTCCGAGTTTATGATCAAACATGCTTTGTAACTTGCACTTGGGCAGCTGCTTCGAGCAGTTCCTAGGGGCTGGGGCTTATGAAATTGCCGCGCAAAGCCCTTGCTCAAGCTGAGCAGCAAAAATTGACTACCCCCCCCCCCCCCCAAAAAAAAAAAAAAAAAAATGCCTACATACATTGTATAATCAATTGTTTCACACTGTTCTGGTAAGAGTGACACCTTGAAATTTGAGCTAATGGTAGATAAAACCCTATAGTTTCCAATCAGCCAAAAATTTTGATTTAGACTTTTTTTGGTACCTCAACTATATTCTGATTTTTCTCCATTGTGGTGCCAGTGACTTGTGGCTGCTTTTAAAGTGACGGGTCACATATTACCGGTATTCATCTGTTATACACCTGTATCAAATTGCTAATCCATTTCAAGTTGGAAAATTATTCCCTGTTAGCACCTTTGCTCTAGGATTGAATAACTTCATCATCAAAATCATGGACATCACAACAAGGGCTTCTTTATGAATATCTCTTTAAAAATCTAATTGAAAAAAAAAAATGTTTGGAGATGTCCATGAAAATCATTATAATGTCCACCTGTCTGTTCTGTTCCTCTTTGTTACAGAATTATCCAAATCTATATTAATCCTAGCTCTTGCAAACCCAGATTCAAATGCCATGAAGACCTTGGTGGTTGAGATTAATGAAAAATATTTATTTGTGTTGTCTTTTGATTTATTGTTTGTGCAGGTACATTTTCCTTTCAATTAAGTAATATAAAAAAAGGGGGAGGGGGAGAAATCTACTTGCCTGGCAAAGGGTTTAGGAACAAAAGAAGGTAGGCCCCCTACATGTATGGAGACCTACCTGTTATGTACTTTGAAAATATAACAATTACAGACCATGCAAATTTTCTGTTAGTAGAGTAAACTTGCAGGGGTAGCTACGAATTGTTTCTGTTGATGGAATATTTTTTTACTTGTAAGTTTAGAAAGGTATATAAAAATATGTTATATTCTTTGATATCTTGGACCATATGCATAAAACTTGAGACATGAGAATTAGTTCTTGTGTCGTGATCTAGTGTAAAAATCCACTAGTATTTCTTTTCTGTTTCTATTACAGTTCCAATCACGAATTTGCCGAACCCTACTGGTCCAAGGTTACTAGTAGAGCACATATCCTATGAACATGGCTATGATAGTAGGAAAGCAGACAACCAACCTCAAAGAGGAAAGGTAAGTGATTCTCAGCAGAGATTTAGTAGCTATGTAATTAAATCATAATGCTGAAAAACTCAGTTCAAATTTTATGATGGTATGAGTAATGTTCTTCTTGTTTGTGACACCATACCCATTTACCACTACAGCCATTCACCAATAACAAAGTTCATTGTAATTTTGAAGTTTGGCAAGCTATTTTTCATAGTCTATGCAAAGGCGGCCAAAGATACCCACTGCGACATCTGCATTTACACTATGATCAATTTGGAGCCAAATGTCACGATGTCAATAATAATAATAATAGGTGGTAGTTATAATGCCCTTTACCACTCAGTCTGAGTGCTCACAGGGCATGAAAAGTCTCACACACAGCATAAAAGAAAGAGATAGAGGAAAGAACGAATTATGAAATTGAATCATTGACTAATCATATGCTAAATTAAATAGGTGTATTTTCAGTGCTGTCTTAAAAGAATCCACGAGGAGAAAGTATGAATGTGTAAAGAAAGCTTGTTCCAGAAAGAGGATCCTGTGTGAACAAAAGACCTGTCACCCCACATGGTTTTTGCTTTGGGGCAGTTATGACACACCCCCCAAACCCATCCTCGAAGTTTGTCAATCTCCATCCAGATTCACTCAGCGGTGTTTAAATTGATTTTCATTATTGTTGTATGTATTTGATAGCTCTAATACTGGTATGACAAATCACCCTTTCATGTAAAAGATGAGCAAATGGAATTCAGACTTCCCACTTCTGTTTTTTTTTTTTTTTTTTTTTTTGCTCTTGCCACATTGTGCATTAACACCAATAATCTCCATCACAAAGATTATTGTGGAGTAGTATAATGCTGATTTACTTTTGTAAACAAATGCATCATGAAGGTGAGCGGTTTTCTCATAGGGCACCATGTTACATATTAATTAAATTCAATTTTATTCCAAATGATCATTCATTGTATTGGTAATCGCAATCATATCTCTTTCTCCCCCACCTGCAATGTCAAAGCTGCGTGGAAGCTTTGTATGGGATGTCCTGCATCCAGTGGCTAAGGCTGACAGCACTGCAAGCAACGCTCAGACATTTGCTCCAGTTGCTGGGATTTTACTACCAGGCCGTGGAAGTGAAAACATGAGGAGCATTTTAAGCCATGACCTACTAGCAGAGCCCAACCAGGCCATCAGAAATGCACAGTTCCCCAGCAGAAGGAAGCCACTGAAGGCCATCACTGGGAAGATAGGGGGAAGTGAGGCACATGCAACAAGAACTGAAGCAAGGAGTGAAGGCATCAGACATGACACTCTCCTGCCATTGCCTGCCATCATTACATGAATTCAAGACAAGAAATCAATGGAAGAATTTCAATGGAAATGTCGCCTAGCTGTGGAAGTGACATGTTATGGATTGTCACTTCATACCGTTATTTACGTCTGTTGATCTATTAGTAATCCATGGTGTGATTACCAGTAGCATGACTTACATGTCTAGCTCCACGGCCCTCCTGTTGTCTAGAGGGGCGATGAGGTACAGGGGTAGATGATGTCAAAGTGATCTGTATAGCTTGTCCCTGCACTGGTTTGGGGCTAGGTAAACATGTAGACAACACCAACAATCAACATATTTATGAAAGGGGTGTTTATCTCTCCGGGTATTCAAACGTACCAAGATTGCTTAATTTGTAACATGATTGTAATTAAGCAAACTAGAATTGTGTTTCAAAGTAAGCAAACTTGCGATGTCAATGCAATCTGGAATCACCGA
Organism: Diadema setosum; assembly: GCF_964275005.1. NCBI lineage: Eukaryota > Metazoa > Echinodermata > Echinoidea > Diadematoida > Diadematidae > Diadema > Diadema setosum. The sequence goes on along the minus strand of NC_092685.1, from coordinate 34,905,300 downwards.
GGGTGATTTGAAACTTGATTACAATCGTGTTTCAAATGACTGTCCAGAGATGTTTTTCAATCACATTTCACAAGAATTGAGCAACAAAACTAGCATGTGAACATAAATTAACTCCAATCATGTTATGGGGGCAGAGAGTATGGTGAGCTTCCAATCGCTCCGGCAGATAAAAAGCTCAAGAGTGATTGATGGGAACTTGGCTAGAAGCCAAACCTCCTCTCCTCGCTCTGAAATTCAAAACTGAGAATTCACCAAGCCTTGACTCCTGCTGTGTGAACGGATAATGATTTGAGTCGTAATTACAGTCGTGTTTGTAATCATGTTTCAAATTAAGCAAACTTGGTACGTGTAAAAAGGTCTTCTGTGAAGGCAGTTACAAAATGCAAAATGATTCAACAATTCTTGTTGGATTCTAATGTAAACTGGCTTGCCAACCTTCCCATAGGCCTAAAGAAGGGTGTGAATTGCGTGCATCAGCTTTCTGTTTCCTGCTTCCAATTTCTTCTTCTGGGCTAAAACTTGCCTTTTTTACCCTTATTAATATTTGTATCTCTTTTCCCTAAATATATTTGCTTCGATTCAATTCAATTAAATTTCACATTGTCTTTTTACCTTTTTCTCTGTTTCAGATGAAAGTGATATGTATGTTCTTGAAACTGAAGTTGTTTAATTAAGTTGAAAAACTCTCAATGACAGTTACATACTGTTATTTGCACCTATATTGTCTTAGACCTGTGGAAGGAGAGAGAGCCAAGTGGTCTGCACCCAGTCACCCACAGTCATTTGCTTTCTTAAACCGCTTCTTTGTTAGTCTGTCAACGGCAGACAAAATCAAGTGACAATTTCCTGACCAACTACATTTCTTGGATAAGAAACAAGCAATCCCAAAAATGATTATACAGGTGTCTTGTGTGACATCAACACACAGTAATTGAAGGGGGAAATTCACACAGTAAATAGATTTTCTAATTCAGAATAAGATTATGACCACTGAAACAAGGTGGTGTGTACTAAATGGATTCTGGGTCAGAGGACAATGGGAAGTCAATCACTGTAATAGGAATGGGGCCTAGGAATGAGGGAAGTGATGAACTGTGTGTGCAGTCTTCCAAAAATTAAAGCTTTTCAAGAGAAACAAAGAAAAAAGGCAAATCTGACAGGAAGCAAAATAAAGATTATACAAAACTCGAAGTAAAGAGAAGGGCTGAGCAAAATGAAGCCACAGAACCATCAGAGGAAATATACCACAAAGGTGCTAATTGATTTGCAAGCAGCCATATGTGCGACATATGAGCTAACTTTAAGTTTGAGGTTGACTCTTAGAGGTCTCTTGAAGCAAGAGTATTCTGATCAAGAGGCTTTCAGCAGCGCTTCAGTTTACATGTACTTGGAAGGAATTGTGTGCATAAGGTACCTATGGAATGCTTAACCCACGAGGTGGAGTGGGTTTAGGCTTAATTCCATAGTTACATGCACACCATTCCTACTGATACACGAAATTCTCATCAATCCGTGGAATAAGCCTGTGCATCATTCATTTTTTAAAATGGGCCCGTAAATTACATGAAATTCAACCTTCTTCCCCATTATGTGTCTGGTACAGTACACCAACAAGGCTTGAGCCATGTGTTACAGGAATCTTACTGGACACATGGTCATGCATGGCTCTGTGTGGGTCAGTAAAAATCAGTGCATGATAATTGACCAATCAGATTGCAGAAATTCTATAGCCCATTTTAAAATAAGTGGTTGTAACACACAAACCATGTCATCTTCTTGTACTGAACTGTTTTACATGGGCATTGTAGGAAAGGAGATTGCACATTAAAATAGGGATATGTGCTACTATTGTGCATGCATGTACTTAATATGATTATAACCAGTGTTTATTTGCTTAAGTGGTAGTGAAATGATGCTGCATATTTCTCTTCACCAGGTTGTGAATGTGCTAGTCAGAATATTTCATTTCATCTTTTAGTGATGGTGAATCCTGTAATCTGATTGGTCAATCAACCACACAATAAGTCCCATATTATGTGAATGAGGTCATTGCACCCTTTGAATTTCATGCTTCACATTGTTCATGCATGTTGTTTATTTCCGCACATGACAGCTGCGCACATTTGTTTTTGAACTTTTATGTACAGTAGACTCCCATTATAACAAAGTTCTCGGGACCGGCAGTTTTCTTTCGTTATATCAAAATTTCGTTATAACCAAGCAAATAAACAATTAGAAAAAAACGTAGAGCAGACGATGTTGCGGGCTGAATCTTTACTTCATTGTACGGAATTTTGTTAAACCGTGTTCGTTATAATGGGAGTGCACATGTACTAGCTAGTAGCAGTGTGCTGCAGCAGTGGTTGGTTGACCAAAGTTTCTGAAATATGAATTATAGGACTCTTACGTTTTTTATCAAAAATTTACCAGTGAGATTACTTTAAAAGATAAATTGTTGCCCTCTGCTTGTTTTCACCCAATATGGGAAATATCTACTGTATTGTGCCATCAGCTGAATGGAATTTAGCACCCGGTCGTAGATATTTCCCGCATTGCGTGAACAAGCAACTAATATACAGTTGGTGCATTCTCTATCATGCACTATACTGGGTTATAGAACAGCAAATATTAAATTGTCCAATGATTTGTTCCCCTGGGACCACAGGCCAAAGTGAAATTGAACTGCACGAGCAATAATTTAGTATCAATTGAAAAGAGAGGCTTAACCCTAACTAGGCCGGGGGGGGGGGGGGGGGGGGGGAGGCCCACCCCCCTCTACGTTCCGCGCGATGTATCGCTAACGTGATAAGCTATCGCCGCGACGTTTCATGACTTTTTTCTGCCGAGTCTCCCGCATCTTTTGACACCAAATTTGCGATGCCCGGGCATGCAGTTCCGAAGTTTCGCATAAATATGTACATGCATGTCAGACCAAAAATTGCTCAAAAACGTGAATTCGTGTACAATTTCAATGGAAACTGTGCTTACAGTCAAATTTCATAAAAGCATGATTATTTTGGGGTTTTACTAATTAAAATCAACTAATAACATATTTTCTTGTTCGAAACAATGTCACGGACAAGTTTCATCGAAAAAATAATGAAAAACATAAAGTCGAAAAAACAAAGAAATACATAAATTCAAAAAACAATAAAATACTTAAGAAATTTTTTCGGATGGCTCACTTCAATTTTTTTCTCTTATATTTGCTTAGGACACTAAAAAGAATATTTACCCCAAAAAATGTGCCCATTTCGAGCTTTATTTAGTGATTTATACCAAATTGTCTGATTTCATGCATCATTATGCATAAATTAGCATAATTTAGCATAAATGACAATCTTTTTTTTTTTTTTAATCTAACCTCATAGTAATTTAGATTACATCATAGGCAATGTGTGTGCCAATTTTCGTCGCGATCGCGCGGTCGACGGCCGAGATCTGGAGGGGGGGCCTGGGAACGAACCAAGTCTTTCGCGGTTTCTCACATGAGAAGTGTGTAATACACTGTGGGGAATAATTATATTAAGGGGGAGGGCTCTGTGTTTTTAATTTGTCAGGGATATTCTGATAAACACATAATCAGAGGAAGACTAGTGAAAATTGAGTCATTAAACTCAATGTTTAGATTTATTCCTGGATGCTTTGTCTCTAGATTTCATATTTTAATGACCATTTTGTACCAAGATGCAAAGAATATTGTTTAATGACATCTGATTCCAACAGGACAATTCTAAAACTTTTTCAAAAAGAGTTTGGACTGTTGAAATTTGAGAGAAATTGTTTGAGATATGTTTGAGGTCATACACAAAAACAAGTGCGAGGCAAGAGTCTATTGAAGGAATCTCAAAAGCACATGAATTGGAAGCAGTAATGTCTGAGTGGGAAATTTTGTAGGAGGATGATTCACATTGTATATATTGAAAAGGGGGATTATGCTTGGGTTTATACTGTATGTTCTTTTTTTAGATTAAGCTCATTTGGAGATTTTATGAACTACTGGTGCGGGTTCCACAAGGGACTGCAGAATGCACAATACATATTTATTGACCTTCATTCTTGCCAGTAGTCAACTAAATTGTTCTTTGTGTAGGGGAAGAATTAAGATTCATGTCATGTGTGGTATCTTTGTCACATATCCATCTGGACTGAAAATCCATCCATTGGTTGACACTTTATTATTTGAGGTGAAACCCCATTTTTTGTGTTTGATGTGAGTTTATGCAATTCAGTTTACTGGTACAGTTGAACATGTATTTACACAACAATTTGTATAATGAAGATAGACATGTACAGTTGTATATGTCAGTATATTTTGACAGTTCTTTCATAAAAACTTGTATCAAGTGTTCAAATGTTCAACAAAATTAATTGGCTTTAAGTACTTACATTATATGGAAATGTATTTCCTTTTTTTTTTAAGAAATGAAAGATGCAGTTTATTTTGCTATAATAAAGCAAATATACGTACATACAACTTGTATTTCAGTCTTAATGTCAGTACATATAATATTTGTTGCGATATGGAAAGTTAAATGAAACTGCAGTTTCTAACCATCAGCCATTGGCATATTGTATATACTGTTCAACACTTGCAAATTGATAACTCGCCTGTAGGACATAAGGAGATAGTGACTGAAACTGGCTTGTGTGACTTGCTTGTAAATATAGTGATGACTGATGACTGCCTTCTGTATCTCTACCCACCTAAGTATCTATGTTTCTATTGATATTTGTTGTTATCTAACTATGGTACATGCATACTAGTAAATACATTTTAACATAAAATATATATCTGTCTGCTTGTATAAACATGTTAAGATTCCTTGGCTCCACAAAGAAATGATGAAACAACTGGTGATGCATTTTTGGCCAATAGAGCATGAGCTTGTATGACTCAAATTTTCGGCATCCTACCCCTTCTTCAGGAGTCTTGACAATGGTGGTATCAAAACAAAGCAAAACAAAAACTGAACATGTAGAGCGTGCACTCATAGACAGAGTTAGTACCTGAGACACGGCTGAGGGTGCGCACCCTTCATATATGTTTCCATGTAGACGCAATGTAGTCACAGCACGCATAAGGAGGAGAGCATTGACAAGTTTATTATGTAACAATGGCGTTCAATTTAAGCGTTTTGCTTTGCTTTGTTTTCATCCCGTCATTGTCAAGACTCCTGAGGAAGGCGTACGATGGCGAAAATTTGAGTTGAATAAACTCCTGCTTTATTGGCCAAAAATGCATTACCAGTTTGTTTCTTCATGTCTGCTTGTATATATATATATATACATACATACATGTATATATACAGCAAAAGAAGAAAGTAGACACTTTTTAAAGTTTACATTTCTCATAAAATATTTGGCTAAAAGTTAATCCATTATATATTATATGAAAGGTAATGTAATTGGCTATCAACCTGGTAGGTCAATAAAAAGGGAACATTACACATAAATGAACACCTTTGTTTTTCTCTTCAAAGGCACAAAAATAAAAATTGCAAAAATGAACGAGTTGTCATTCATGCGCAAGTTCTCTTCCATGTAAAAATAAGAACAAAAGACAAATTTAACACAATAAATAATGTGACTTAAGTTGCAAGGATAAACCTATAATCTCTCTAACTGAGAAGCCCAAAATATCAGTAACTGTTAAAATAATGGAGGAAAATGAATATTCTGTCAAATCCAAATTCAAATGAAATGAGAGAAGAATATAAACGAGAATTGTTGCTAAGGCGACTGGTATGCCTCTGCCATAATGCATGGTTCTCCTAACAGGTCTATAGTACATCTTGAAAATGTGTGATGACAGTTTCACAAACAGCTGTAATTGGCAAAATATTAAGATTACATGTTTGTCACAAAGGTGTTGAATGTTCACTTTTCTTGAACTAGGTTTAATTGGATGAATAGCTATATTGTCCAAGAGAGCAGGTATTTGGGAATTTGAGGATTTTTACTTTACTTAAAATAATACACTAGTATTAATTGTAAAATTTTAACATGGCCTTTGCCCTTGACCTTTGACACTAATAACCCCACGATTCCCAGGAGAATCAGCTGTCAAGCAGAGTATACATAATAGGTAGGACTACTAAGTTTCATGATGACAACCTGAGCCACTTCCGAGATATGGAGAAAGAAGTGAAATTTAGCACTTTCACTTGACCTTTGACCTTTTGTCCAAAAAAAAAAAAAGTCCCAGAGAATCTCTATTGGGTGATACTGTAGGGTTCTTATACAAAAAAAAAAAAAAAAAAAAAAAAAAAAATCAAGAAAAAAAATCGAGAAAACCCCTGCAGGCATTGCATAAACCTTGACCTTGACCCATGACCCCAAAATTCCTTATAGATAATCACTGCCAGTCAGTACATGCATACATTACTGTATGCAGGCCCTACTAGGTTCATGAAGATACCTTGTACCATTTTTCGAGATACATGTATGGAGAAAAAAGTGAAATTTTAACATTTCACTTGCCCTAGTGACCTTTGACCTCATGACCTTTGACGTCATGACCCCAAACTCTCTCTAGAATAGATCCTCGTGCCAGAATAGATGATAAAAGTTTGACAATTGTGAAAAGAAAAAAAAAAAACGGAAAAGAAAATTTTGGTAAACATCTGGTACAGGCCCCTGGGAGCAACTTTTTTCACAGGAGTGACACGACGGAGCTTTTGCATTTTTAGAATTGAAATACATGTACAATGTAGAACGATGTGATGCACGCTGTTGGTGGGAATCCCTGAAATTTGTATCAGACAAGTGTAGTAACTAGTAAGTCATCTATGGAGGGAGACCAAGCAGGGGAAGGATGTAGGAGGATGTATCCCCGGGGTCATCCCACGAGACCGACACCCACGAGTCATACGGTCCAAGAGACCACCATCAAAAATAGGTTCATGAGTCATAGCTCTTGAGTTATACGGCTAACGAGTCATACAGCCCATGAGTTCGACACTACGCACAAAAGGCTCACGAGACCGACACTAAACAAAGAAAGCTCACGAGACCGACACTACACAATAAAGGCTCACGAGACCGACATTACGCAAAAGAGGCTCACGAGACCGACACTAGGCAAAGAAAGCCCACGAGACCCGGAGACCGACACAAGGCAAAGAAGGCTCACGATACCGACAAGATGAACAGCGCCATCTACATGTCAATTACAATATTTACCTGTATAACAGGTTGTTCCGTGAAGGGGAAAATTACATACTGGCGGGTGCAATTTCGTCACGCCATCAAGCGAGAGATTGTAACTAATATTGAACAGCACCATCTACATATCAACGACATCAAGTATGTATAATCTACAGCCAATGTGGCTTTTTAGGGCAGTTCTGTTACACTGCGGGGAGCGACATTGTTACCAATTTTCATTAAAAAAATACAAAATAAAATTGTCCTCTTCATGAGACCCCCTCCCCCCAAAGAAAAAAATGTATGAAAAAAACTAATACTGGACAAGAACGATGTATGGTTTAATTTTGAATGCTATCGTGCTATTTTTAATAAGTTTTCCCAATTTCTAGCCTGCTTAGAGTTCAATTTGTAAATTTCTCTGTAACTATATAGGCCCTAATGTATGATATTGAACAGATGAAAACGTTTTATATCGCAGCGATTCACCTCGATGTGTGGCTTGTGCTTGTAAAATTATTCTCCTCAAAACGGTAAATCTTTCAAGAGGTAGAATAGCTGTTTTTATGGATGCATCTCCTTTTCCCGAATCCTTAACGCTACCTTAATAGACGATTACTATTATTTCTGTGAATTTATGCTAAATTAACACCTTCGCAGATGACTACTCCCCCTCTATAAAGGAGGTAAAGATGTAAAGAAGGTTTGCACTGAAATATATATAATATATATATATATATATATATATATATATATATATTATATTGGTAAACTTCATTTCACAGCTGGCTATTTTTTTAGTTGGTTGATCTGAATATCCACATCATTTTTTTCTACTGTATACCTGATTGTGTTTTGCGGAAAGGGAAATGAGAGTCAGAGACTCCAACCCCAAGCACCTTCTGATCTGGAGATTCTCCCGCCTGAAACCCCTAGCAAACGGGAGACCCAAGTTTATGTGTGCGAAGCGCGAAGTTCCTAGGGTTATAGATGCTCTCTGGTGCTATCTAAGGCTTATTTTTGCAATAAACGATAGCAATAAGTAAGAAATCCTTTCCAACGGGAGACATTGAGCCAGGGCGGGAGAAATTAAATCTCAAACGGGAGAACGGGAGATTTTGCAAAAGTGGGTTTTCGGCGGGAGATCTCCCGTCGAAAACGGGAGAGTTGGAGTCTCTCGAGAGTGTTTTGGCATTTTGGCAAAAGTAATGTTGAAACATCTCATGCACTTTTACTGAATTTTGTTTATTTTTTCCCAAACACTCACACCCGCAAACACAAAGATCTTGAACAGTTCAGGGGGTGAGGGAGGGCAATTGACGGGGTAATACCCTAGCAACTCTCCTTTTCCATCTTTGTATCTTACTTTGCCATTATCTGGACACCCTATACAATTAGTTGATCTATAGGTGGCGCTGTTCATCCCGTCGGTCCATGTCGGTCTCGTGGGCCTTCTTTGATGCTTAGTGTCGGTCTCGTGGGCTTTATGTGCATAGTGTCGAACAACTCGAACTCATGGGCTGTATAACTCGTGGGCATATTTTACTTGATATCGAACTCGTGGGCTGTATAACTAGTGGGCTGTATGACTTGTGAGCTGTTTGTCTCGTGGGCTGTATGACTAGTCTTGTGAGCTGTATGACTTGTGGACTGTATCACTCGTGGGTGTCGGTTTCGTGACGTGCACCCGAATCCCCCTCCTATACATGAGAGAGCTTTTGCATCTTTATGATTGTAATTCGAAGATCTAGAATGTCTGACGCACACTTTTTAATTTGATGAAATATATAATGAAATGTACAGCCATAATCAATGGATGGGGTGGAGGCTAATATAGCAAGGGAGGGTTTTGGAAGGGGATGTCCCCTAACCCCTTCCATTCGAGAGAGCCTCTGTATTTTAAGGATTGAAATGAAAATAATTTATATTGTCTATACACAAAAATTATAGTAATTTATTTATGATGGAATATTTGAAAAACTGTCAAAGAAGCATAAGCCTACTAAATGTAGTGGGGGAATAAAGGTAAACTGAAAGAGGATATTCCCTTCCTACATGAAGGAAATTTGGAATTTGTTTGAATTGAAGTGACAGATCTGATGCGCACTTTTTAAAGGAAATATTCTAAAAGTGTCAATCTCAAAAGTCTACTAAGTGTATGGAAGTTAGCCTAACGTGGGAGGGTGTGGGAGGGCGTTTCACTCCCAAGCTAGGGACATTTTCCATTTTCAGAACTGAAATTAAACAATCTGGTGCACTTGGGTGAAATATGTTGACAGTTTCTATCAAAAACAAGCAAGAACATTTTCCGCACCGTGGGGATTTTTTTTTCCGGGGGGGGGGGGGTAAAGACATAGTGATGTGTTTGCATAGCCCCCACCCAATATTTTTATTCCAGGATTGACGCCATTTGATACGAGGAAACTGTGGCATTTTTAGAATCCAGTTGACATTATCTCGTAAACACATTTTTGATGGGATTTGGAAAATTACCAATCCCCGAAGTGTACCGTGTGGTATACTACAGGGACGTGCCACCTCCCTATGGGTATACTAAGTAAATGTATATATGGAGGAGAACTAAGCGGGGAAATGGTTAGGGCCTATTTATGAAAGGAGGATATCATAGTCCCACACGAGGGAACTTTTGCATTTTTTGAACTGAAATGACAGATCTTTTGATGAAATAATTATTTGGAAATATGTTAATCTAAAGAATTATGTACTAAGTCTATGGGAAAGTAACAAAGGGGGAGGGTGTGGGAGGAGGTATCCCCCTCCTATGTGAGAGATGTATACCTATTGTATTTTCAGAATTGAACTGCGACAATATTATTCCTTGCACAGTTTTGGCAAAATATTTGGACAGTTTTCTATCAACAAAGCAAGAAAATCTCCGACATACCGAAAATATTGGGAGGGAGTAAATATCATGGCAGCTGCCCCGCACCCGTGCATACGAAGGAGCTTAAATTGCATTACTCTATATAGAATAGAGTCCCTCTTTTGGGGGTGATGTGCTCTAAGGTAGAGCTAGTGTTGTACATGCTTATTTTTTCGTTTGTCTCTGCATTGATGTTTAAATGTTTCATCCTTGTATTCATTAGCAACGCCAAATGTGCACGTTTGCTCTTAAGGAAGGTCACATGTTTGCAATTTTTAATTGAACGTACCGAAGTGTCATCCGCACAGGTTGAACCTATGCATCCCTATGTTCTCATATTTACCTATGGAAAATTGTTTCATGCATTATCCCATCACCTAGTGTCACATTCCATTCGCATTTGCAGTGCTCCAGTGCTTCTTATAGTCCAGGCGCTAATTCCTGTAGGAGGCTTAATTAAGGAGTTCGTTCAACCCACCCCGCAGAAAAGGTTTGACCAGACAGGGTGGTAGATGGGACCTCCATGAACATCCCCAGGTAGTATGTGGTTCCAAAGTGTGGTGTCAGTAGAATTTTACTGGCCATTTTTCATCATTATTTGTTGGATCAAACGCAAAAGGGTCTGCGCCCGCCAAGACTATTACACTCACCACCAAAGACGCTTAATATCTCTACTATCTTTGCTCACCACTAGCACTGCTGCATGCGCCAGTGCAGTGGTGCGTGTAGTAGTCTAAGCGCACGCATACTTTTTCTTCGACAAACAAGGATTTTGCCTGCAAACTAACTTTTCACACCAAGCTGGGGGTCGGCATAGTGTAGTTTCTAGACGTTTTTATTTCGTCTTTATTTCTCCGAGTTGAAGTAAGCAGAGTGAGAGCGCATACCCAGTGATTGCGACGCCCGAATCGCAATCACTGGGTATGTGCCCTCACCCGGCTTAGCGCAATACAGCGGCCTTCTGCCCAATACACAAGTTGCAACTCAGAGAAATAAAGACGAAATAAAAACGACTAGAAATAAAGACTAGAGTCGGTAACGCTTGTCGCTATCGGGGCACTGAAAATACCAAACTTATCACAGTTTTTGCATTTATTTCATGAAGAATTCATCAAACCTGCATAAAACTTTATATGTACACGTTGCTAGAGATGTCGGCAATACAGTAGGATTCAATGTAAGTTATAATATTGTACATGGTTACCAAGGTAACCGGATGCCTACGGGTGATTGGTAACCCCCAAAATGCCTCCTACTGCTGCAAACTTTGATTTTTTTTTTATTCTATAGATGCAATTAAAAAAAAAAAAACTTTTTATTGACTATTGTAAAAAAATAAATAAAAGAAATCTTCTGCTGCCAAGGCAACTAGTATTATCCAATCATGATTCAGCTGTCAATAACTCAAAAACTAAAGCCCATAATTTCAAAAAGCTTTAGAGCATGTCCTTCCTTTTGCATATTTTGTGTACAACTTATGTGAAGAATATACTGAAGCATTCTCAAGTTACAGCAATATTTGTAAACAAAGGCATAATAAACGGCCATTGAAAGAAAGATATCATTTTCGAATAGTTATAAAATGCATGAAAAAGTTGTATCCGTCGTACTTTCAACACAAATTTGATTTCAAAGTACATAGGCAAATGTAGTTTTAGTAATGTATGGACACAAATTTCCCTTAAAAATATAGGTGAATACAGAGAGCAAAGCCAATTATATTCTAATGTTAGCTCTTTTGAGCATTAACAGAGCGATGGTTATGCAAAACAATCCTGGAAGAGAGCAGAGGAAAGCAATTATTGTTCATGTTCGTAAAGGAAGTTTATTCAAGAATGCAGATAAATTTCTTTGTAAAAAGGGATACACACGTGCGCTGATTATCCACCAAAGAATTAAACGTACTTTTGTGTTCGTTAGCTTTTGTAAATATATATATATATATATATATATATATATATATATATATATATATATATATATATATATATAATAAAATGAAACAATCATGATATATGTAAATTTGTATCAAAACGTGCAGTAATGAATTAATGCTAATGAGACAATGAGGGAAAACTCTTGGGCGTCTTTTCCCTTTTATCCAAGCTAATTTAACAGTGTTGAGGTAGGTCTACAATGGGTGATGTGCACGAAACGCAAAAAGAAACAAATCTGTCTACATTCCAGATATATGTAATGTATATACATATATATATATATATATATATATATATATATATATATATTTTTTTTTTTTTTTTTTTTGGGGGGGGTTACCAATCCCATTGTTTTGCTGTCATCTCTAGCAACGTGTACATATATAGTTTTATGCAGTTTTGATGAATTTTTCGTGAAATAAGTGCAAGAACTGTGATAAGTTTGTCATTTTCAGTGCCCCATAGCTACAAGCATTACTGACCCTGTCTTAATTTCTAGCCGCTTTTATTTCGTCTTTATTTCTCTGAGTTGCAGCTTGTGTATTGTGCAGAAGCCCGCTGCATTGCGCTAAGCCAAGTGAGGGTGCATACCCAGTGATTGTGACAAAAACGGTTGTGGCGTCGCAATCACTGGGTATGTGCATTCACTCTGCTTATACTTCAACTCGGAGAAATAAACACGAAATAAAAACGTCTAGAAACGACACTACACCGACCCCAGCTTGGCGTGAAATGTTAGTGTGCAGGCAAAAACCCTCGTTTGTGACTAAAAAGTCTGTATGCGCTAAGACTACTACACGCACCACTGGCATTGGCGCCTGTAGCAGAGCTAGTGATACGTGTAGTAGTCTTAGCGTTTGCAGACTCGTTCTCGAAGAATAAGGTCTTGTCGCAACTTAAATGGCCTGTAAAATTTTATTGATACCACAATTTGGAGTCACATACTACCTAGGGTGTTCCAGAGGGTCCAACCGACCACCCCATGCAGTCAAACCTTTTCTGCGGGGTGGGTTGAACGAAGTCATTTTTTCTGGGTCCCTGCGCCTTGACTATTAATTGTTCACTCGTTATTTGCATTTCCGAATTCCATGCATTCACGCTGGTGTATTTTTCCTCCTTGCATAACATGTTTTTCCAATGTCGGCATCAACTGTCCAGGTGCATGTATGTCCCAAAGACAAACATGTTTACGTGTCTTCTACCATTTTGTGTCCAGGTCAACGGCAATATGGCTTGTCCAACATTGCTGTACATTCTGTTACATTTCCCAACGAAAATAGGATGAATTGCTTTGAGTTTTATCACAATGAATATGAGTAATGCTTTTGTAGATGTTCAGTCATTGGAAGGTGAAAGTTCTGTAACCATTACAAATAATGAGAACGGTGATAATTCTGACTCAAAATTTTTTTCAACCACAGAAACCGATGAATTAAAACTTGATTTTGATCCTAATGATTATTCCACCTCACATGTTTTCTACAAGTTACTGCTTAGAAAAAGATGTCATTTCATTATCCATTTCGGACCCAAATCAAATCTTTGTTTCTCATTTTGATATTAGGAGCTTAAACCAACATTTTGATCAATTTCGCTTATTCATTGATGAATTACGATTCACACTTGGTGTCATCGGCCTCAGTGAAACATGGTTACAGGAGGTGTCTCCTTCTTCATTGTTTCACATTGATAGATTCAAACTAATTACAAACAATAGATTGTGCAAGAAAGGAGGTGGAGTTGGTTTTTATGTAACGGAAAATTTAAACCATCGGTTACTAGAAGAGTTCAGTTTTATGACAGAATTTTTTGAAAGTATTTTCATTGAGATAAAAGCACCAAATAAAGGAAATGTAATTGTTGGAGAAATCTATAGGCCACCAAACTCTAATTTTACTGAATTTGGTGAATTACTCCACGGTATTTTGTCGAATAAGTATTTCAAGAATAAATCATGTTTTCTTATGGGTGATTTTAATTTAAATCTTTTAAATTATGATAATCATAATTGTCAAGAGTTTCTTAATCAACTGTTGTCTAAGTCTTTTATTCCTCTCATAAGAAGACCTACAAGAATCACCGACCTCTCTTCTACTTTAATAGATAATATATTTGTTAACAAGTCATTTTCTGATATTTCATCTGGTATACATTGTTGTTACGGATATCTCTGATCATTTTCCTGTGTATGCACTTATTGGTAGTATCCACCTTCTTGCTGAGTGTGCAAAAAAAAAAAATCCGGTTTTCGTGTTATGTCAGACTCAAACATGAATAGTTTTAAAGAAAGGTTGAAACTCGTTGATTGGTCGATTGTATACAATCAAAATGACGTAAATCTATCTTTTGATATTTTTATAGATATTTTGATAACTCAGCTTAATATTGCTATCCCTTGTCGTAAATTCTCTAATTCAAATCATAAAAAAGTACCCCGGCAGCCATGGGTTACAAAATCACTTTTAAAATCAATCAATAAGAAAAATAAACTTTATTATAAATATCGCAAAGTACCCACAGTTACAAATAAGTCCAGATATACTCAGTATCGTAATATCCTCACTTCTGCATTACGGTCAGCCAAACGGATGTATTTTATGAATCAATTCGACAAATGTAGATTTGATGTGAAGGGTATACGTGGAGGGTGATAAACCGAGCGTTAAAACGTAATACTGATAATAACGCGCCTAGTTATATTCAAGAGGATGATGTTCGTATTGATGACCCCATAGATATAGCTGAAGTTTTTAATGATTTTTTTTTTTTGTAAACATTGGGCCAAATCTGGCTGATAAAATTCCTGAAGCGCAGCGAGAATTTCACTCTTTCCTGGGTGGTAGGAATATGGAATCTTTATTTTTTGTCCCGATTGTTGAAGATGAAATAATAAAGATTGTTGATAAAAAAAAAAAAAGTTCGGGATATGATGGAATCACAAACTTCTTGGTAAAAAATGTGATTCATGAAATAATTTCGCCCCTTACTTATATTTTCAATCAATCTTTATCTACTGGTAAAGTTCCTCAAAAAATGAAAGTAGCCAGAGTTGTTCCCATATTTAAAAAAGGGCGAAAAGACCTTGTCAATAATTATCGCCCCATTTCTCTTTTAACTTCCTTTTCAAAGATACTCGAAAGACTTGTGTATAAACGGACCCTTAATTTTTTTCTTCAGGCAAAGATATTTACTGAATCTCAATTTGGATTTCGGAAAAAACATAGTACAACTCACGCATTACTCAAGTATATTGATAAGATAGCTCATGCTATAGAATATAGATGATGTTTCTCACACTGTCGGTGTTTTCCTTGACTTCTCCAAGGCGTTTGATACAATAGACCATGACATTTTACTTTATAAGTTGAATCATTACGGAATTCGGGGAAGGGCGCTAGAATGGTTCACTGATTATTTAACGAATAGAAAACAAGTTGTAAGTATTCACGGTCACGACTCCCAACCAAAACTGATTTCTTGTGGTGTTCCACAAGGCACACTTCTCTTTATTTTATATATTAACTATATCCAGAACTCCTCTAAGATTCTTTCCTTCGTTTGTTGTGCAGATGATACAAATTTATTCTTCTCTCATCAAAATCCTGATGCGCTTATAAACATAATAAATAAAGAACTTGTTTCTGTTCAATCTTGGATTTTTGCGAACAAATTATCCTTGTATGAACATTGATAAAACTCAGTATATGTTATTCAGTAATTCGCCACCTGTGTTACCTCTCTCTGTCAAGATAAACAACATTGATCTGTCACAGGTCAACAGTACAAAATTTTGGGGTCTTCATATCGATAGTGATTTATCTTGGAGAACCCATGTTAATTATGTAAGCAGAATTATTGCTAGAAATACCGGGGTTCTTAACAAACTTAGCTATTATTTTCCATGTAATATTCTACAGAGCATATTATATTCAACTTTGATATCTCCCTATCTCAACTATGGGATTCTGGCGTGGGGAAATGCTTCTAAAAACCTTATCGATTCGTTATTTCTTGTACAAAAACGCGCTGTTAGAATTGTTAACCACACTGGATATTTATCCCACACGAACGAACTTTTTGTTAGTAATAAAATTTTGAAAATTCCCGAGTTATTTTATTACAACGTTGGCCTGTTTATGTTTCAATTTTCAACTGGCCAATTACCAGACGTATTTTCCCAAATGTTTACAAGAAATTATACAGTTCATGATTATCCAACTCGTCAACGTTACGCATATCACCTTCCACGTACCCGAACAAAAATTTCGCGAAAAAAACCATTATGTTCGCTGGGCCCAAATATGGGAACGAACTCCCTATGGAACTTGTAAGTTGTACCACTGTAACCTCATTCAAACGAAAACTGAAGCAATATCTTCTTAGCAGCTACATTGTACGGCATGCATAGTGTATAGTTCTTGTTGCTCTTTATGTTACCCCCTGTCTATTCCACCTTAGTCCGACGGGATCCTAACCATGAACACTATTTTTTGATCAGTCTGCCTGTTGCGCTCTTCATGCACCTATATTGTTCCACTCGGTTATCGAAATTCTCGCGCGTGACAGCTGTCGGTTACTATGGTCACACGGAATGCTTGGTTTTAGGACCCATGCTGGAATGTTACTCCTGAACTTTCGGTATTGTTTACATTCACGACAAATCTCATCATTCCACCTTCTACTTATGTATTTATGTCATACAGTTACGCCATTTTCTATACTCTGCAACACTCCCCTTGAATCTCTGCAGTTGTTGTTCTACCAATGTCCTTACTAAGTAGTAGGTTATACTGCTGCAACATGTGACCTTTCTGTATTTTTATTTAGTGACATATATTTAATTGGATTTTTTGTTTTGTTTGTTTTAATCGGTTTCCCCAGTTATAGTTGGTCTTAAAAAAACATCCGTATTTTAAACTTCCCCTAATCTGATTACTCACGGGACCTGCGGCTGTACAAGCTAATGCTTTTACGCAGGCCCCATCATATTTTTTTCGCATTATGACCACAGTTTAATTCGCATGCATACAGACCTTGTGCTCATACCAAATCAAACTTCTGTACATTCCGATGAAGTCTCATCTAAATTATGTTTTGTATAATTTTCGTATTTATATACGTTATTGTGATATATGTGAGAAATATGAAAATAAATTGAAATGAAAAAATGAAAAGAAATAAAAAGGAAATATCGTGGGAGGGGGTATATTTCCCTCCAACACGATGCAGATATTTTCAGAATTGACTGGTGCACACTTTGGGTGAAAGATTAGGACAGTTTCGAATAAAAAAAAAAAAAAAATCACATCTTAAGGAAATTACTGAAGGGGAGGGGGGGGGGGGTAAAATAACATGTTTGCTCTCTCCCCCTCCATCGACGCTCCCCTGGAGGAGGTACCCTCCCCCTAAATGATTGAACTTCTGCATTCTTAGAATTGAAATTCAGCAATCTATATAAGGAGCCCTTCATGCAGGTACAGCATATTTGAAACATGAGTAAAAAGAAAAGTAAACTATATCCTGGGACAATGGGAATGCTTAAATAGTGCTATCTGCACTTATAAGCTTATTCTGAGTGGGAGAGGGACACACCTCCCATATAGGCCTACTGTGGAGATTTTGCATTTTCAGAAGTGAAATTCAGCGATTTGATTCAAACTTTAGTGGGATATTTGGACATAAATTTTCTAAATTAAAAAAAAACACAATTTTCCCCGTAAAAAGATAAAAGTTTGGGGTGCAGAAGCACGCCAACTTTTATTTTTCATAAGGGTACGATGCCCCCTGCTCCAAAAAGTCAGGGGTGCTGCAGCACCCCCAGCACCCACGGCTCCCAGATGGGTAGGCCTATAATCGGGCCCAATGTTATCGTTAGATGGTTTGAGTTACGGTACTGTTAACGCAGTTCCGCTGTGACACTGACACAAGAATAAAAGCAGAAGAGGTTCAAAAGAAATTAACAAGAGTGATTATGAACGAATTGTTGAATAAAGTACACCACTGATCCTAACTGTATACTGATCGACCGACATCTGCATAGTAAATGGGGGGGGGGGGTATACGAAGAAAGGCTTCTTTGAAACATTTCTATTTTGACGATTGTCTCTTGCCCTTGTGTCTCTCTTCAAACCGTTTGTTCCTTTTCTTGACTACAAGACTCAACTTGAAAGAGTTTACTGATTCACAATATATTAAACCGCAATTGGGGAGTGGTTATTTGCCTATTAGGTAATGCGGGAAGAAAAATGAAACTAACTAAAAATGTTAACATGCAAAATCTCTTCTTTTGTTTGGCACAAATGTTTAGACAATATCATAGAGCAACTGATTGACAAATTGCCCTACATCGACGTAAATAAGCACTGAATTGATCAGTGTTTTAGTAGTAGCCATGATAAAAAATCATGGGCGTACATACTCGAGCAGGATTCGAACCTACGACCTCCTGATCACCGGACAGGCGTCATCTCCACTAGACCACCGAGCTTTCGCCCGACAGCAAGTGTTGGTTCTAGTCCTTATAGCATGCAGCGGGTACTGCTTTGTTATTCAAATTCGAGAATTTTTTTTTCTTTTTTTTTTATCATGGCTACTACTAAAACACTGATCAATTCAGTGCTTATTTACGTCGATGTAGGGCAATTTGTCAATCAGTTGCAATGAAAACATCTCGACGAAAAAAAAAAGAAAAAAAAATTCTTGAATTTGAATATCATAGAGAACAATGAATATTGATGACGATTAGCACTAATGAACATAGGCGCCGGAAGTGGGGGGGCAGGGGGGGCGGCCGCCCCCCCCCCCCCCAATCCAAAAAGTGGGGGGGGGGGGGCAAAACGCATTTTTGCCCCCCCAAAAAGCCCCCCCCCCCCCCCAAAAAAAAAAAAATAATAATAATAATGAAAATAAATGAATAAACAAAGAAAATAAAATAAATATGTATATATATGAATAAAAGTGAAAAAATATGGCTACAAACGGCAGCTTTTGGACTGTAAAATGTCAAAATTTTCAAGCTCGCTCGCTTCGCTCGCTCACATCCAGCAGTAATGTTGAGCCCGGTGCGCCTTCCCCCTTAATTTCTAAAGCGAAAAACATAGCTACGACGGCAGTTGTTGCGACTCTAGAATGTCAAAATTTTCAAGCTCGCTCGCTTCGCTCTCTCGCATTGAATCGTTATGCCATTCTCCTAATGTTGCTGACAGTAATTGCCAGTAGTTGCGCCCGATGCCCCCACCCCTTAATTTCCAAAGCGAAAGATAAATATAGCGAGAAACGGGAGTTTTGGGACTGTAAAATGTCAAAATTTTCAAGCTCGCTCGCTTCGCTCGCTCGTATTGAATCGTTATGCCACTCTCCTAATGTTGCTGCCAGTAATTGCCAGCAGTTGCGCCCGATGCCCCCCCCCCCTTGATTTCCAAAGCGAAAGGTCGCTACAAACGGGAGTTTTTGGACTGTAACATGTCAAAATTTTCAAGCTCGCTCGCTTCGCTCGCTCGCATTGAATCGTTATGCCACTCTCCTAACGTTGCTGCCAGTAATTGCCACCAGTTGCGCCCGATGCCCCCCTTAATTTCCAAAGCGAAAGATATAGCTACAAACGGGAGTTTTGGGACTGTAAAATGTCAAAACTTTCAAGCTCGCTCGCTTCGCTCGCTCGCATTGAATCGTTATGCCACTCTCCTAACGTTACTGCCAGTAAATGCCAGCAGCTGCGCCCGATGCCCCCACCCCCTTAATTTCCAAAGCGAAAGACGGGAGTTTTGGGACTGTAAAATGTCAAAATTCTCAAGCTCGCTCGCTTTGCTCGCTCGCATTGAATCCTTATGTCATTCTCCTAATGTTGCTGCCAGTAATTGCCAGCAGTTGCGCCCGATGCATCGCCCCATTAATTTCCAAAGTGAAAGATATAGCTACAAACCCCAGTTTTGGGACTGTAGAATGTCAACATTTTCAAGCTTGCTCGCTTCGCTCGCTCGTATTGAATCGTTATGCCATTCTCCTAATGTTGCTGCCAGTAATTGCCAGCAGTTGCGCCCGATGCACCGCCCCATTAATTTCCAAAGTGAAGGATATAGCTACAAACCCCAGTTTTGGGACTGTAGAATGTCAACATTTTCAAGCTTGCTCGCTTCGCTCGCTCGTATTGAATCGTTATGCCTTTCTCCTAATGTTGCTGCAAATAATTGCCAGCAGTTGCGCCCGATGCGCCCCCATTTATTTCCAAAGCGAAATATATAGCTACTATTAAAACTCCAGTTTTGGAACTGTAGAATATCAAAATTTTCAAGCTCGCTCGCTTCGCTCGCTCGCATTTTATTGTTATGCCATTCACCTTATGTTGCTGACAGTATATAATTTGTCGATCGTTTCACACCGTCATTCCATAATCCATGCAAGGAAAACTTACAATGTTCCTCAATGACTGCGTTGTTGAATGTATCACATTCCGTAATGTATTGTAGTCCCATTATTGCTCACGCACACACGCACAATATATATATATATATATATATATATATATATATATATATATATATATATATACATACATATAATAGATGTGTGTGCGCGCGTGTGTGTGTGTGTATGTGTGTATTGTGTATAACATATGCATGGTCTAATCTTGAGCCCCCTCCAGTGTTTGCCCCCCCAATCCAAAACTGCTTCCGGCGCGCCTGCTAATGAAAGCATAGTTTTTGTTAAATGTAAGGACAAAAAGGCGGCTTCATTTTTGTTACTTGTCCGGGCACCCTAACGCCACCCTTATACGCTTGATAGGTCGAGAAATCTACATCTACAGTATTATAACGTGAATGATGAAACACATTTTCTTACTTTCCTGGATCTTTTGGAAATCGAAATAATGATCAACCTGTTGATTATTTGGTGTAGCTATATTATGATGCAGTTTAATGCACAGTACGAGTTCTTAGATTTACTCATGTTTTTTTACAGAAAATTCCGTCTTTCTTATCTTAGCCTGTCTTGGTCTCAGACAAACATAATCGGCGTAAATACTCAATAATTCTGAGTGATACTTACACACCATTAGAACCAAAACCAAAACAACAACAAGTACAGCGCAACTGGAAACTTCACCTGCTCAACGCCAGTTGGCGCACTCCTCGGCAGCGTTGGCAGCGTTTCACTGGGGACGACCGAGAGTTGGCCATCTTGCGTAGTGCTCGTCAGTTCGTGATACGGTATCATCAAAGTGTGTGTAAAGTAGTGGCGCGTACGTACGTAGGATTCGTACTTCGTAGGATCGATCTGTGGTAGTCTAACTCGAGCTCTTTCCTGTAAAACATGGTGTCTCTTGCTGAGTAAGTATCACTAGGCCTACTCGTCGTGAAAGTTAAGATTGGCATGTGGCTTAGATCTGAAGGCATTATTAGGGAGGGGTCTACCATTCACTATCGACCGTTTCAGTTCTTACGTTTAGTTCGTCTCTGTCTGGACATGCTGGACAGTCTGGTTGACGTTGTTGTGCATGCACATGCTATGCATAACATATGGTTGAGGGGTCTAGATATCGCGCACGAAAATTTGAAATGCTCTTATAATAGAAGTTATTCCATAATCGTACCTGAATTTCTCAATGAATATCACGAAAATGCAGAAAAATCACCTCCCAGAATCTCCTGATGATACGATGACGGAGTAGTGCGCTGTCGCCGTTTGTATGTCGGACTTAATTTTATGCGTTCAATTTCTCGGGGTATGTAAAGGTCGCGCAGCTGCCCTATACTTAGTAATGTAGTTTCATGCGTGAAAGTGTCTGCCCCTCTCTGCGGCTGTAACGTGCTTCGGCTTTCGTAGAATAGTATAAACGATCGATCGAACAAATTACGAATTCTATCGGCTACGATCATAAGAGCGAGACGACACGTCTAGGGTACAACATCCTTAAAAAAAAAAAGATTTTAAGCTAAGGTAGGTAACAAATAAGGTAAAAAATTGGAAATTTAGTGAAAATTTTGTTCCGAAAAATTGGAAATTTAGTGAAAAATTTGTTTGAAATCAAAATTTCTTACCTGCTTCCTTCTCATGTTTAGCGGTTGTCAGGTATGTTTAGATCTATTCCATGGGCGTATCGGCAAATTTTGCACTTAGTCCTACGCGTAATATTGCTTGCTATACGCAGTTACGCTATGCGCGATAATTAGGTCCCTGCGCGAGACCTAGTGCCCTTACTATACATGTTGTACACAGCCCAGTTGCATGCTGTGTACAGCCGCAGCCACAGCGACAGCGTCTTGTCGGGCCAGCGCATACAAGATTAGAAGAGATTCTGGGTACTAAATGATACACCAACACACGTAGGCCTAGCTTTTTGTTTAGGCCGCCGGGCCTATTACTTATTAGGGCCCTAAATACTATTAAATTACTAGAGCTACATAGCAATTGGTATAACTAATTGTTAGTTGGTGTCCAAAACACATAGACAGCCCGATGTTTTTCTATTCTTTTATTGGAAGATGGGTCCCAAACTGTGGGTAGGGCCTACCGTCGTTACTTAGAGTGTAGATCTAGACAGAAAGATCCGTCTGTCCGGAGGACTCTTTTATATTTTGCCATTAATGCTCCGTGAAGCCAGACGCAGTCTCCGCGGAACATTCCCGACGGACAGATACAGACCGATCTTTCGGTCAAAAACTGTGGAAGCATAATTTAGGGGCCTACCTAGCCCCGGAGACCGCGCCGCTATGTGGCGGGGTCCTGGCGGCTACCTCGCAGTTTCGCTAAAGTGAGAACCACGAACAACTCCCTATTGCCACATACGGCGACTTCACGAGTAAATCATGGGTAAATTTCTATCATAAACACAGTGACAATAAAAAATGAAATACACATTACCCCAATGCCTTGGTTCTTTTCACGAATTTATCTGGAAACTGCAAAATTTTCCACATTTTTTAGGAGTAAGCGGCCTGCCCCAGTGGGAGAGCCGTGCTACCATTTTGAACGTGTATATCCATTAGTAAGCATCTGCGCATGTTGCGAGTAATACGTAGCCTTTTGTCAAGGCCCTCTCGCTGCGTGGTGTAGAGAGCCCAGCCGAGTAAGGTAGCGCGACTCGCTTCGCTCGTCCGTTCGCTCGTCCGTTACAGCGAGAGGGCCTTGCCAAAGGCTAGCATGCAACGTTAGTGAGCATCGGCGAGCTGAAGACAATTCGCCTTATAAGACAACATTTTCTGCATCATAAGCAACGAAATGCATCAAAAAGTCGCCGATTTGAATCATTTAGGTTTAATCGACCCATGTAAGTATTCCTAGTAGTTTTTGTTGAAAAATTAAGGAAATATAGCGCCGCAACGGCACCCGTTTTGTACAACATTAAGATCTGAATGCGAAAACGGCGCAGCCCCAACGCTGCACGTTGGGGCTGGTCGCAGTTAGGGGCCTACCCTACTACAATCGACAATTTTGGTCGAACCAACATTTTGTGGTCAGCTGGTGATGGTTTCTTACTTTCAACATCAGAACTTTGATTTAATGCGAAGATTGCGTCTTAAATGCAAGGACGTTATCATGGTTATTGGCTATATTCAGAATATTTTCTCTACATGTGAGTAAAATTTCAGGCAAATTTGGCACAAAATGTTATATTCCACATTCACTCAAGACCATGAAGACTTCATCTACTAGAACTAGTTTTGGAACTAAATTTTAAACGCGAAAACCACGAAGTGTACCAAACATCGTGAACATAGGCGCACTAGACCTACTCTAGCTAATTCTGTTTCGTCTACAACCAGTTCGTCTGATGACCATTTAAATTTAGTCCTGTTGTCTTGGCATTAAATCCCGGAGCAAAAGGCAGGAAATAGCGGACAAAGCCACCGTGTTACCTTTCCGGTTACACGATGCATGGACCAGTCATTATCAGTTCGGGCAACCTCAGAACTCGGAAGTCTTCCGATATTGGCAGCCCTGGCCAAAGCCTGCCGTAGAGCGCGCTCAATACTTCCAAATTTGAAAGTGTCCAATGCGGTAGCGGCTGTCGGCATGCGAGTGCACGTACGCTTTCATATTGCCACACAGCACTCATGCGAGGCAGGGAGACTGACGGCGCAAAGCAAGGAAAAATCTCAGAAATTCATATCAAAATCAACATGTTTTTTTCGAATTTTACATAGGCCCTACCTTGATGTGTGGATTGTGAATATCTGTCAAACTTGTAGGGCGAGTTCCTTTGAAAGCAGTTTAGAATTGTGATTATTGGTGAGAGTGGTTAGTTAGGTAAGAAGTTGGCGTGCCGTTGTTTTTAGCCAATGCATGCCGAAAGCCGAAAATCTTATCTTCCAAATTCTGAGGTTGCCTGAACTGATATCATGTAAGCCATAGATAGCCCAACACAATGCTGTAAACCCACTAGGAGAGTTCTACCTGTTGACTTTTGTCTGGGCAGTAGTCTAGTTTTACTGTTATAAATCAAGACCAGTTCTACTGAATATGATTTTTTTTTTTTTTTTTTTTAGTCTAACATTGATAAAAGATTGTTCTAAAAAGGCTGCAAAATGGGTCGATTTCCCCTCACGGCCTCGGAATTCGTCTAGAATTCAGCCACTTACTTGATGACATCACCGGATGAATGACACATTCCCCTGTCGTAAACGCGCTGGCTGTTTGTACAGGGGAAACTCTGTATAACGAGATATCGGTTATTACGAGGAAACTTTCCCGGTCCCAAATTTCCTTCCACACAAATCTATGTAAAATGCTACTCTTATAGCAAGATCAGCTATAATGAAATAACTGCTATAATGAGATAATTTTTGTGATTTCCAAACAAAGAAAAACATAACCAATCAAACCTGTTATAGAGAGGTACATGTAAAGCAAAATGTCTTCGGGTAAAAGAAAGCATTACTTCGCCTGTGCTATCATGTTCCGAGATTGTAAAGCTCGGATGCGCCAAGAACTGTGTCTTGTACAGTGTACACACATACACGTATTTTCTTCAGTGCACTCCAGCTAGCACCGCATGTTGTACGTGTATGTGTGTGTGCGCGCACTGATACTGTTTTGTATGCAGAAAATGCGATGGGACGGCCGTATGCATACATGACATCATCATAACATTTAGACTGTAGCAAGTGTAAGACAATCTGATGCTGTGATTGGCTTTCTATGTAGGGAATTCCCCATCTTCACACACGCAGTCATAATGAGTATAAATACAGAATGTGTCACACGCACACACAGCATTGTGCAGACCATATTCAAGCTTTCCACGCACGACATGCGCTTGCCATAACCACATACCAATCTACAGACGATCATGACACAATCGCAAGCAAATTTACAAATTCAAACATCTACAATTGATAAGAAACACATTCTTGATATTGGATTTCATTGGCGAAAGACATCTTCTTACCCATAAAGGTGAGTAATTCCCTCGCACACATTACCAAGTTATCAGTATTGATTGAAAGATGATGGGTAGTCCCACATGTGCAAATTAATGTCTTTATGTTATGCTTCCTTTTATGCCTACTGATATAACAATATCGGCTATAACGAGGAAAACGACTCAATCCCGACCATCTCGTTATCTCGAGTTTCCCCTGTATATGAGTTTACGTGTACATGCATTTTTCAGTCATGTTGAATGAACTTTTATTGATGCAAAATGGCCTTACAAGATTTCAACATCAGTTTTGAAGTCGAGGATGAAGACGAGTAATCTGGAAACCAGGAGTGATGACAGCGACAAATATGGAGATTTGGAGGAGTTATGCACTTGTCAGTTGTAGTCCCGACCCTTGGGTACCCAGGGATGGCCGGGACTTGCATCCTACTTGCAATTTTAGGATGTTACACCACATGGCCAAGTCCCGGCCAAGTCTCCGACAGGTCGGGCAAAATTTGCACGGAAATCCCCCGCTAAGTCCCCGTCAGGCAAAATTGAAGTAGAAATCCCCGGCCTATTTCCCCGACAATCTGGGCAATATTTGCGCAGAAATCTCCGGCCAAGTCCCGACAGGCCGGGCAGTATTTGCATAGAAATCCCCGACAAGCCGGGCAGTATTTGCGTAGAAATCCCTGGCCAAGTCCCGACCCTCAGGGCCTGGCCACACTGCCCAAAAGTCGCGTAAACACATGAATCACACAAGAAATTTGTTTGTGCGTGCTTGTCCGTCAAGAATTTTTGCTGATTTATGCGATGAAAATCACCAATGAATTGCGCAAGAACTATGGAAAGATCACGCAAATATCACTAACAAACCACACACTTTCAGCGCATAGGCACGCAAAGGCCCCAAATAGGGCGAATTTGTGTTTGTGTGCGAGGACCGAGGTCCACGGAAAACAATGCATAGTCTGCACTTTAATGAACTGCTTATGATTCGCGCATTAGAACGCGATAGCGGCAAAATTTTCATCAACGATCACTGATATTCCACGCATATTTCATGCATTGTTCGCGTAAGAACTTCGCAAACTACGCGAAAATTACGTAAAACAGCACAATACTGCGTAAACTTTTACGCAAATCCGAGTATAGTTGTCCGCCGATGTGCTTTACGCGTTTCCATGGGGGCTCGGTCACAATGCCCAAAAGTCGCGTAAAAGCATGAATCACATAAGAAATTTGGTTTTGCGTGCTTGTCCGTCGAGAATTTGACCATTTTCGCTGATTTATGCGATGAAAATCACCAATGAATTGCGCAAGAACTACGGAAAGATCACGCAAAAATCACTAATACATACATAGTGCCAATCATACGTGAGTTTGTTGGTGATACATCAGTGATTCATCAGTATTTCATAAGTATTACGTGCGCTTATTTACATGTCCTGTTAAACATACGGCAATAATTTTTTTTCAGTGATTTTCAGTGATACGTACGTGTTACAAGCGCAAAACATGCGTCATATGTCTGCTAATCGTCAGTGGAAAGTCGTTGGTGAACGCGATAGCGGCCATATTTTTGCGAACAATCACTGATATTCCACGCATATTTCATGCATTGATCGTGTAAGAACTACGCAAACTACGCAAAAATTACCTAAGACAGCACAATACTGCTTAAACTTTTACGCAATGCCGAGTTTTGAGCTGCTCAAAATCCAGAATCGCGTAAAGCGCCGATTCGGCGCACATCGGCTGACAACTACGAAGGTTCCACGTCAGACAAACTCATGAAATGCGCAAATCGAGTGTGTATCACATACTCGGCTCGAATTTCTTTAATATGTGATTTACGCGTTTACGCGACTTTTGGACAGTGTGACGGTGCCTCCAAGGCCAGGACTTTGGCAGCTCAAAACTCGGCTTCGAGTAAAAGTTTACGCAGGAGGCCTATTGCGCTGTTTTGTAATTTTTGCATAGTTTGCGTAGTTCTTATGCGAACAATGCGCAAAATATGCATGGAATATCAGTGATCGTTCGCAAAAATGTTGCCGCTATCTCGTTCATGCGTGAATCATGCGCGATTCATCCGCAGTTCATTTGTCTGTTTTGTCTGTTTCTATGCTACTTATCTTTTCTTTTCTTTTCTGTTCTCTTCTTTCTTCTTTTTTATGCCTCCGCCACGAAGTGGTGCCGGAGGCATTATGTTTTCGGGTTGTCCGTCCGTCCGTCCTTCCGTCTGTCCGTAATGAATTTTGTGGACAAGGTAACTATCAAAACCCGTTGAGGTATCCTAATGAAACTTGGCATGTATGTGTATTAGGGGGTGAAGTTGTGCCTATCAACTTTTGGGTGCACATGCTCAAGGTCAAAGGTCAAAAGGTCAAGGTCAAATACATAAAATTTCACTATTTCCACCATATCTATTGAATGCCTGAAGATATTTTCTTGAAACTTAGTGTATACATGTATTACCCAATTAAGATTCTCTGGTGAAAGTTTGGGTCATGAGGTCAAAGGTCAAAAGGTCAGGGTCAAATACATAAAATTTCACTATTTCCACCATATCTATTGAATGCCTGAAGATATTTTCTTGAAACTAAGTGTATACATGTATTACCCAATTAAGATTCTCTGGTGAAAGTTTGGGTCATGAAGTCAAAGGTCAAAGGTCAAAAGGTCGAGTAAAAATATTAAAACTTTTTTTTTTCTCCATACCTTGGAAAATTGTTCAAGGTATCTTCATGGAACATAGTATATACATATACTGACTGGAAGTGATTATCTAGAGAATGTAGGGTTCATGGGGTCAAAGGTCAGGGGTCAAAGGTCAAGTGCAACACTTCAAAATTTTACTATTTCCCTCCTATCATGCAATGCCAGCAGGGTTATTTTTTTTTACACTTGGTGTATGCATATATGTGTAACCTAATAGAAATTCTCTGGAAAGTTTTTTTTTTTCTTCTTTTTTTGCCTCAAAGGTCAAAAGATCAAAGATCAAGTGAAAGTGCTGAACTAACTTTTTCCTCCATATCTCGGAAGTGGCTCAAGTTATCTTGAAACTTAGTACATATTATGCATGTTCTACCTGAAAGTGATTATCTTATGAATTTTAGGGTCAAGGGCCAGATGAAAATGGGAACAATTTACTATTCAATTCAGAAATTGCACTTTTTCTCCACACCTGTACCTTGAAAATTACTCAATGCCTAAATGTATGAATGGGTCAAAGTCTAGTTAAAGTCCTTAAATCCCTAGATACATGCTCTCCTATTCATCCAATTAAACCTAGGTCAAGGAAGGTGAACATTCAACACATTTGTGACAAACTTGTAATTTCAATATTTTGCCAATTTTGTGAAAATGTAATCACACATTGTCCACATGTACTATCTAGACCTATTGGGAAAATCATGCATTATGGCGGAGGCATACCAGTCGCCAAAGCGTCATTTCTAGTCTTTTTATTTCTTCCTTCCATACAACCCAACGGTCCTTTTCAGGACCAATTGTACAGTGAAACCCCGTTATAACGAGTTCGGTTATAACGAGGAACCGCTTATAACGAGGTGATCGCGTCGGTCCCGTTTTCCTTTGCGTGTAAACCTATGGCAGAACGAATCGGTTATAACGAGTTCGGTTGTAACGTGATTCCGGTTATAACGAGGACAATTTCGGTGCGTCATGATAAAGAAAAACATAAGCAATTTGATCGGATATAACGAGGTTCCATTTCTTGACTAAATTGCCGCTTTCAAACACGCGACAAACGAAACACTGAAAACCGAATTCACGCTATCCACGTCTTTTTCCGTTTTGCAGAGAACCGTTCCTTCCATGTTTTCTTCTAAATCACGCGATAAGACACAGGAATGCCTTCCGATGTTCCTACTAAATCATTAAACATGATCATTCGATTTTCTTTTCCGCGAGATACGCGTGCGTGATATTAGGGCAGACCACACCGCAACGAGAAAAAAAAAAAAAGATAACGCATTCAAAAACTTTTCATGTAGCGACACTTGTGGCCAAAAATGGACAATTGGAATGCGTGTGCAACTCATTATTATATCCTTTTCATTTTTAGTTCCGACTTCCAGTTCTTTTGCTGCTTAGCAAATATGAGTGCGGATGATTAAAGCCGAAATAATTAATGAAATCATCGCGATCCCGTCGGGTGACAGTAGCGTAAAAATAGTTGAATAACGCATGTTAACCTCCTTAATCGGTGTTCAGAAAAAGAAACAAACGCATTTATTAATTTGAATAGATCTTTGATTTGTTCATTATCATTTAACAAATGATAATTCAAATATGAGTGTGTATGATTAAAGCCGAAATGATTAATGAAATCATCGCGATCTCATCGGGTGACAGTAGCGTAAAAATAGTTGAATAACGCATGTTAACCTACTTAATCGGTGTTCAGAAAAAAAAAACAAGGGCATTTATTAATTTGAATAGATCTGGATTTGTTCATTATTATTTAACAAAGGATAATTTAAATATGAGTATGATTAAAGCCGAAATGATTAATGAAATCATCGCGATCTCGCCATGTGACAGTAGCGTAGAACTGTAGTTGAATAACGCATGTTAGCCTACTTAATCGGTGTTCGGAAAAAGAAACAAACGCATTTAACAGTTCAAGGATGTACAAAACGCGAAGAGATTTTCGAAAGAAAACAAAGAATGCATTTTTAATCCCGTCGGACGCAACGATCATATATTGTATAAAATTACAGCCGAAATGATTCATGAAATTATCAAATTCCCGCTGGGCTCCAACAGCGTAAAATACCTCTCAAGTTAACGGTAAACAACGCATGTACGTTACTCTGAAATTATCGCGATCTCGCCAGGTGACAGTAGCGTAAAAAAATAGTTGAATATCGCATGTTAACCTAACTCAGAAAAAGAAACAAACGTATTTATTTGTTTGAATAGATCTGGGTTTGTTCATTATCACAATTTTAACACTGCATTTCACAATGAAGATTTGTCTTTCTTTCAGAATGGTCTATGAGGTACAGATTTGCGTAAAAAGGATCACAACGTAACCTTCCACATTCAATCCTGTTGCATATTTTTCAAGAACGGATGTACAAAACGCGAAGAGATTTTCGGAAGAAAATAAAGGACACATTTTTAAATCCCTTCGAGCGCAGCGATCATAATTACAAGATTACAGCCGAAATGATTCATGAAATCATCGCATTCCCGCTGGGCAAGTCCAACAGCGTAAAATATCTCACAAGTTATGGTAAACAACGCCTGTATTTTACTCTATTTGCGCTGGTGTTAGGAAAAATTAACAAACAAGAATTACAATAAAGAATTATCTCATTTCAACCCCTACTTTTTCGTCTAATTCACAAATAATTTTCCTTTATTATCTCAATAATAATCATCCATAATTGTGTAATAACAACGCAAAGGATGTTCTTAAGTTTCTTTCATTGATGGGTATATTCCGATGTTGTTCTTATGTTTTTCTTTGTTTTTTGATGCGTACGGTTATAACGAGGTACCGGTTATAACGAGGTAATATCGCCGGTCCCACGGACCTCGTTATAACGGGGTTTCACTGTATTGATTTACACATTTCTTTACAGGTTATTTCTCTTGTGTTCTCTCCTCAGGTCTACACTTTAACCTTATTTTAATTTCTCATTTTTGCATTACTCCCACAGGCACCTTTTCAGGATTTAACTGTCATCGATTTTCCTCTCCATTTTATATTTTTTCTCCTCCGCAGCATTTATTTCCAGGATCCACACAAGCTCCCTCTAATTCACGTCTTGAATTTCAATTTGTTCTTTTTCTCCTTTTTTTTCTTTGTTCCCTCTCTCTCTCTCTCTCTCCCTTCTCTCAACATATTCTCATCTCTCCTCTACTTACCCTTCCTTCAAGAGATTATTCGTTCTTTCTCCATTGATTCCGCATTCCACAGCCACACTGTTCGCCGACTTCGTTCTTCTCTTGGTTTCATGAATCTTCACTTCTCTCCCCTATCTCCATGATTCTCCAACATTCAACTCCTTCCTCTTCCTCTTTCCTTCTATTTCATCTTTCCCCTTCTAACGATGTCCGAACATCTTACTTGATTCTCACACTATTCTTCCTTACCACTCTCTCTGTTCCTTTCTCTACCGTCTCCACTAGTGCAACTTCAACTTCTAGCCCATTACTGTCCCCCACTCTTCACTTTTTGCCCTCCTCACAACCCCCATATATGTCGCTTCCCTCTTCATTTCTCCTCTTTCTAGGCTCTTCTGCCAAACAACTACATACACATGGTGTCACCGCAAATCTTTCTCCCTCAGTTCATTAGTGATAAAGCGCAGATTATGCATGGTTTTCCGTGGATCCTCAGTCATTGCACACAACCATGAATTCGCCCTATTTTGGACCTTTGCGTGCCTATGCGCTGAAAGTGCGTGGTTTGTTAGTGATTTTTCGCGTGATCTTTCCGTAGTTCTTGCGCAATTCATCAGAATTTTTCATCACGTAAATCAGCAAAAATTCTTGATGGACAAGCACGCACAACCAAATTTCTTGCATGATTCGTGCGTTTACGCGACTTTTGGGCAGTGTTACCGGGCTCTGATGGTCGCGACGGGGCCGGGGATTTCAATGCAAATACTGCCTGGCTTGTCGGGGACGTGGCAGGGGATTTCTATGCAAATACTGCCTGGCCTGTCGGGGACTTGGCCGGGGATTTCTGCGCAAATATTGCCCGGACTGTCGGGGAATTGGCCGGGGATTTCTACTTCAATTTTGCCCATTATGTCGGGGACTTAGCGGGGGATTTCCGCACAAATTTTGCCCGTCCTGTCGGAGACTTGGCCGGGACTTGGCCGGGTGGTCTAACATCCTAAAATTGCAAGTGGGATGCAAGTCGCGGCCATCCCCGGGTACCCAAAGGTCGGGACTACAATTGACAAGTGCATTAGGGGATGTGAAAGATACTGTAAAAGTGGATATTTTCGTGCGACTAATTTTTCGCGCTTTGCCGGGTTAGAAGAGTTTTGCGTGTTTTTAATTCCGCGGAACCAAGACATCATGCACAGGAACATGTGGCAAGCAAAAATATTCGCGAGCTTTTATTTTCGCGCTAGTTTCGGGTTCTGCGAAATTCGCGAAAATTTCAACACCGCGAAAATTTCCATCTTTACAGTAGTGTGCTAGTGGCAGAAGTAAGCGGTGATGCTGCAGCCCGGCTAAGCTAAGGTACGATCAGCATTAGCCTGCTTCCCGTAGGCCAGGGTTGAGGCCGGCGAGACGGGACAGCTTGAAAAATGGGCGATTGTAGGGCCTACTTTCGTATATCCATGTAGACATCTCAAATGGCATAGAACAAAATTACATCATAATATCACAGGAGATACTTAAATTGTGCATTAATTAATTACTTAATTATTCCAATTACTCACATGAATTTGAAAGAAATCGTTTGAGAGAATGCACCGCTCAATACAAACTCTGTCTTTGCGGCAGGTCGCGGGGTATGCTGCCTGAACATTAGATCTGTTCTGCTGACGGTGTGAAGGATACCTAAGATCCTGGCCTAAATGGTGATTCCACCACTCTTGGTTGGAATACAGAATTCATTTGTCATTTTCTTAAATAGGGTTCTAAACGGATCTGTCTCTTCTCGTTGGGCTTTTTATTTAACGACAGTAGGCCTAACTGTGATAGTACTAACGTTATGGTAATTCCCGAGCGAGGATGCCTAGCTCTAGAGCTAGTAACAATAGAGACAATCTTCTCGTATTTATTGCCATGAAGAACTGACCAGCCAAAACGCCCTAAAAAGGGCATTTCAGCCTCGCTTAGTCAGATCTAATTGAAGATCTAATTGAACATCTAAGCCTACCTAATTGATGTTTGACTTACCGATTTTATGCATTATTCCGAAAAAAGTGTCTCACACAGATCTCACAGCTGCCTTCCAAAACACAAACAGCACCATTCAAAGGCTCTCAAACTCACATTTCAGAACTATTTTAAAGCACTATTGATGGATTTTTGTTTCATCTGCAAATGGTAAATTATGACTAAGTAGTCCAAGACGGGCAAGGCATATTAAATGAAAGCAAGATATTATTACAACGTAATTATTGTTAATTTACAGCTCAGCAGTTGTGATCTTAACAAATTTCATGTTTAGAGGGGGTGAAGATAGTCACACCTGAAAGAAAAAGTCCTCACATTTTCTATCTTTTATGCCTCCGCCACAAAGTGTCATCTGAGGCATTACGTTTTCGGGTTGTCCGTCCTTCCATCAGATTATCCATCCTTCCTTCCGTAATCAATTTTGTGGACGGCATAACTAAACAACCTTTTAAAGTATCCTAGTGAAACTTGTCCGGTTTTTATGAATGAGGAGGTGAAGTTTTGCCTATCAACTTTTGAGTGCAGATGCTCAAGGTCAAAGGTCAATGATCAAGGTCAAATTTCACTATTTCCCCCATATCTATGCAATGCCTGAACATATTTTCTTGAAACTTAATAGTGTATACATGTATTACCCAATAAAGATTATCTAGTGAAAGTTTCGGGTCATGAGGTCAAAGTTTAAAGGTCAAGTGAAAATGTTAAAATTTCACTTTTTTTCTCCATATCTCAGTAATGGTTCAAGGTATCTTCATGAAATGCAGTACAGTAATATGCATGTACTGACTGGCAGTGATTATCTAGGGAATTTGGGGGTCATGAGGTCAGAGATCAGGATCAAAGGTCTAGGTCAACTCGTTAGATTTAACTTTTCTATCATATTTTTGCAATGCCTGCAGGATTTTTCTTGAAACTTGGTGAATACATGTACAGTTAAACTCGCCTAAGTCGACATCGCATATGTCGAATAATCGCGCAAGTCGATGATTTTAAAAAGTCCCGATTTTTCCCAATTGACTTACGTGTATTAATTCACTCACAAGTCGAATTTTGTAAGTCGAATACTCGCCTAAGTCGATGAAATTCCAAGAACACTTTCACGGAAAAACCATTAAATTCACTGTGCCTAAGTCGAATAAGATTTTATTGTGCAATAAATCACTGTCAAAATCACGAGACGCCAGTTTTTGTTTACATAAGAACTAGCCCGACCATACAGGTGACAAAAAAAAAAATGACCTAAAATATCAAAATTCAAAGCGATTGTATGCGATTGTTGAACTCTCTTCGTGTTTGGAGGTCCGCTGGTACAGCGGCTGTCGCGCTAGCGATACGTAGGTACAGCGACTGGGCTGTGTATAGTCTGTGTATGTTTGCAGTTTGCGCTGTGCAGTGGATGGATGAAGCTGCTGAGTTTTCAAAGCGGAAAGTAGGGGGAAAGTTACGGGCACGGGTAAATCAGAATTACACCTCTATCTACACGCATTTCAAGCCACGGTATGGTAAACTGGAATCAATCACTGCTCAAATATCGTTCATATTCACTTCCCCAAGGTTTAACAAGGGTGTAAAGTAATCGGACCAGCTCTGCCAATACTAATGCACTGTCCATGCAATGTTAGCCGCGGGCCTGCCGGGCGACCCGTGCTGCGGCACACCTCTCCAGCTCTCGGCTCCAGAGTAGACAACATACATATTAAATGTGCGTGTGGTGTAACTGTTGTTAAGTCGATTTTTTTTCGACTTACGCACAAGTCGAAATTCGCCTAAGTCGATGTGTTTTGCTCAGTCCCGAGAAGATCGACTTATGCGAGTTTAACTGTATTACCTAATGAATAGAGATTCTCTGGGAAATTTTTGGCCAAAAAGGTCAAAGGTCAAGTGAAAGTGCTTAATTTCACTGCTTTCTCCATATCTTGGAAGTGGCTCAAGGTATCATCATCAAACTAATATTTATGCATGTTCTGCCTGACAGTGATTCTCTTGGGAATTCTAAGGACAAGGGTCAAAGGTCAGGTCAAAATGCTAACAATTTACTGTTTAATACAGAAATTATACTTTTTCCTTCTATACCTTGAAAATTACTCAATGCATACACTTGTAAAAGGGTCAAAGTCCAGTATAAGTCCCAAATCCCCAAATACATGCTCTCTTAGAAAATGTAGCCATTCATCCAAATAAACCTATTTCGAGGAAAGTGAAATAACATGTCATTTTGATATTTTGCCAATTAGATGAAACTGTTATCAAACATTGTCAAGACGTACTATAGACCTATTAGGAGAATCAGACATTATGGCGGAGGCATACCAGTTGCCATAGTGACATTTCCATTTTTTTTTTTTTTTTTGGTTTTTTTTTTTTGCTACAAATTCTGGTGCCCAATCGGCTGACAAGAAAAAAGAAAAAGAAAAGTCCTCTCTTTGTTTGGTGTTTTTGTTTTTGCTTTTGCTGCAAATTGTGGTGCTTAATAGGCTGTCAAACAAAACAAAAACAACAACAGCATCAAATTCTGTTGCTCCCAATTTCAGCGCTTAATCAGCAAAACAAAACATAACAAACAATCCACATTTATCTTCACAACTTTTTATTGTCCGACCTTTGAGTCTGCAAGAATGCGTGGAATGCAAACTTGCGATACTCAGGTGAGTGCGAGACCCCGGGTCTCTTGTTTACTGTTCTGAACCTGAAATTTACTGGGCCTGTTCTTTTTTCCAACTGGCGGGGACAATCTATTTTTTTTTTTTTTATGTTATGTATATTTCTTGGTGTTTTTTTATTTTTATTTTTGTATGTTAACCAGTTATGTTGGACCAGTAAATTTGGCAATTCCTTAAAAATTGCTGGCCTGACAGTGAATTTTATCTGTCTGGGACCTGTGCCAGTGTTTAACATTGTCTAACCCTATTACTAAACCGGAATTTAGCCGGGGATTAATTGTCCTGATACAGTTTGTACGCAGTGGAGATATGTCTGACCCATACCTGCAGTAAATAGAGGTGACACATATATTAGACCTAGTATTTCTCATTTTTCAATTAGCCATAGGCCTATATTTTGGTCAGTATTCTGTAACAGACCATTATTTCCCCCTTTCATCTCCTGGTGGTGTGAAGGTATGTTGGACAATTTTGAAATGGCTAACTTCATGTTGATTGACCTTATAATGCATGATGACGACACACAGCCTCAGTAACTGAAGAGCACCCTCCCATAGAGGACAAAGTGATGCATTCCTGGTGCCATGAAGTACACATATTTAGACTAAGATACAGGGTCTGTGTGTATGTGACATTATCTAATTTCAAGATCTTCCTGTTACCACCTCTTGACTGCTTGCACCACGTACTTAAACCTTGTTCTCTTAGTGGGCGCAGCCATTTTGTGCGTACGCACGCCCCCAAAATTTGCATTAACGTTTCTTTAGATTTCCTATTTTATTCTTTCCATGGTTGTTGTCTGTCAAGATTACTACAGCCAATGAAATTCCCTATTACCCCTATTGTAATGAATATTCATATATGAATATGCATTTCTATGAAATGTCTGGATACATGTATTACGAAATTGATTTGAAAAAATACAATTTTCTGGCTTTTGAACTTGACCATCACAAAACAAAAATTGCGGCATATATTACGTAATATTTGTAAGCTTTTAGCTAATTTGTAATAATTTTTTTACTTATAAGAAAACTTTCACAGTGATAAATATGGATGTGTTTATGACGTAGGTCAAGAGTTTGAGTTCGTTAGAGTTTTTCCCTTGAAGAGAGAAAGGATCGAAGTCGGAGCTAAAAACGCTATTTTTTGCATTAATAGAATGAAAAGTGTGCTCACGAAAGGATAGGAAAGGTGCGTGACTTTTCATAGTTGACACGCTATGTTATGTTGCTATTTATATTAAATTAAGGTCCTAAAGCAATCATTAAAATGCTCGTTTCGTTTCACTGGACGTGTATAAGCAACTGACATTCGAGTAAACTTGGAGCAGAGAGCCGTAGGCCTGCGCTTTTAGTCCCACCTTGTTAAAAACATGCACTCGCACGGTACGGACAAGGACCAACTTGCCCATATTAACGTTACGTTCCTATTTTATCTATTGTAATTTGCATGGAATGCAGAAGTAAATAAATTGATGGTGATTGCATGTGGTTGTTAAATGATCAGTTCTACAAGTAAGTAGAATATTGATTGCAACTCACTTGAAAATGCTAATTAGATTTTGGATTCTAACTACACAAGCATTGTCCACTGAGTCAGAAGTTTGGGGAATCAAGAAAATGCAGCTCTTACGTTAGGTTTAGGCACCTGACTGTTGATTTATCAGACTCTCATAATGGCTGTAAAATCATAATGGAGCGTAGAACTTTTAGTTTGCAGTTTGCTAGGAAGCGACAGTAAACTGTATCATGATTTTGTAGGCTCTAGTCTTGTTTCAGTGTGATTAGCTGCTAGACGCTAGATCTCTAATTAGCTACAATGTACGTACCGTACATAATTCAGGTTTATGAAGTTCTATGCATTTGGAATAAAGGCTAAATCTGGAAATGTAATGTTAAGTTTGACATATTTGTGAACCTGGATATGTATTGTAAATACATGTATTTCTTTATTATTCTTCACATTCACGGTTATGGTTCCTTTCATTTTTGTATCAATTGTAGTCCTTCCCCCATAGCAGGAATAAATCCCTACCATCTACTAAGCCATCAAAGAATTCGTCGCCGGTCACACGAACCGACGAATCCCTCAGGTTTGCGTAAGAATGACAATTCGAGAAAATCGCGTTTGAAGTTAACCCATTTTTGACTTATGGTTGCTACACTTTCATGTCTATAATTTCCAATTATTTATGTAGTACATCAGACTTCAATTCTTGCTCTAACTTGTGAAGTTTTTTTTATCGAATTGTATTGTTAACAAATAAGCGGGAAATCGTCAAAGAGCTGCATACATGTATTTTCGGTCTGCAAAGAACGTTGTCATTTTCCATGTGTGTCCATATGTACATGTACATTGAGCGTTGTTATTGTCAACGCATGTATTATGGTACGTTCCCACTGCCGATCAGATCAACTCGATCAATCCCGATCAAGCTTTTTTAGCCTGGTCGGGCTCGCTCGGCATTGGTATTCGGGGTCGATCTACCTTGATCGGCATCACTCCTGCTTCCTTCACGATAATTTTGGACATGTCCAAAATATTCGAGTAGGAAGCCCGAACACCAACAGCTCGGGTAGTGATCGAGAAGAGATCGAGCTGATCGGGAATCGGTCGTGTAGAAATCTAGTGTGGTCGGGACGGATTTTTCCCCGAGCTCAGTTCCCGATCATCTCGAGTTATACTCGAATGCTACACGATTGATTTCAGATCATCTCGATCCAGGATTCAGCAGTTTCATGAATAACTCGACCGCTACACGACCGATATAGGACTGCTATCGATCGATACTCGACTAAACTCGATCATGCTTCGACCGGCACTCGATCAAATACCGAGCACTTTTTGACAGTGGTTGCAGCAGGTGCAGACGTACTTTCTTAGCACTCATTTATTGTTCAGGTATTAAGAAAAAATATATGCAGTCCTTGATCACGTTAAAAAGTTAAATGTCGTCAGTATCTTCAGCCACTCCTGGCCCACTAAAGAAAAGAAAAGGGCCACGAAGAGAGAAAAGACAGCAAACCCTAAACAGCAGACATGGCAGAATTAGATTCTCCAGACAAAAATGCCAGAAGAAAGAAAGGAAACACAACTGAAGCTGAGAAAAATTCGGTATTCTGGCAGTATGACTGTAACGCGAAAGGAAATTTTCTAGATTATTTTCTTTACTTATAAACTGAGAAATGTTTCTTGAATTCTTTTGCTAGCTTGTCTGTTTCAAAGTTGAAGTTGGTTACGTTAATATAAAATCTATTTCTTGCGCTGCCGTGTGAAAACAGTAGTTGTAACGTAGATTCAATGCTCAGTGATTTACTGTACTTTTATTTGACGTAGATGTTACACTTTGGCTTCGCTTAATACGTTTTTTTTTTTTTTTTTATTGAGAGTTGTATGTACATTGCTTGAAGTCCATCTTGATATCGACTGGCTGGGATGAGTTGACAATAAAAATAAACAACCAAGATTTTCATGATTTTTTTTGCTAGTGTAAAATGTTATATTGGTTTATTTTCAGAATAATGTACTCTGTTCGACGTATCAGCACACTTCATGAATTTTGAATTCAATGTATTTTCTTTTACACACTCTTGGGCCTATACTTTATCAATGAATAGATACATGAGGGAGAAAGATTTGCGGTGACACCATGTGTATGTAGCCCTTAACCGGATCGTTGTTTGGCAGAAGAGCCTAGAAAGAGGAGAAATGAAGAGAGAAACGAAATATGGGGGTTGTGAGGAGGGCAAAAAGTGAAGAGTGGGGGACAGTAATGGGCTGGAAGTTGAAGTTGCACTAGTGGAGACGGTAGAGAAAGGAACACAGAGAGTGGCAAAGAAGAATAGTGTGAGAATCAAGTAAGATGTTCGGACATCGTTAGAAGGGGAAAGATGAAATAGAAGGGAAGAGGAAGAGGAAGGAGTTGAATGTTGGAGAATCGTGGAGATAGGGGAGAGCAGTGAAGATTCATGAAACCAAGAGACGAACGAAGTCGGCGAACAGTGTGGCTATGGAAAGCGGAATCAGTGGAGAAAGGACGAATAATCCTTCGAAGGAAGGGTAAGTAGAGGAGAGATGAGAATATGTCGAGAGAAGGGAGAGAGAGAGGGGGGGGGGGCAAAATTAAGAAATGAAGAAGAAATAACAAATTGAAATTCAAGACGTAAATTAGAGGGAGCTACTGTTGATCCTAGAAATAAATGTTGTGGAGGAGAAAAAAAAAAAAAAACTCAACTCTTTTTGAGTGGCTCACAAACAGCAGTGATCAGCCTTTTTCATCGTTTTTTTTTTTTCAGGAAAAATGACTATAGAATCGAAACGCATACACGAGAATTGATGATTGTTGTTTCAAAATAGGGAGTGTTCTTCTATCAACTATTGGTTTTCCCGGCCAATTTCGCACTTTTTTCAGTCCAATTCCTAATTGCTGCCTTCAATTTAGCAAAATATGCCTTAGATGACATGTTCGGTATTTCAATTTTATGATCTCTTCATTCAAATTCATTTTGGAGAAGTCAAATTACCTTTAGCCTCATTCTAATTAACACTTTTTCAATTGAAATTCGTAAAGCAAGCACCATTTGGTTATACGTTCGTTCAGTTTAGAATGATATAGTCACGTGATCACGGACATGCTGGTCTCGTTATTCCAATTCATTTTTAGGCAATCAATTTAACATCTCCTGCAGTCAATAGCACGAATGTTTATGGTTTGCTTCTTTCTTTATTTTCTTAACATAGTTATTGATTTCCATGCGTCATTACATTACGTATTTTCGTACTCATTTCAGAGATTTTGGCATTTTTTTTTTCTTTAATGTGCTTAGTGACTCTTCAAGTCCGAAGATAGTGCAACATGTGAATGGCCACAACTTATCTCGCCGTTGAGCGCTTTAGTCCGTGTGTCGGCCAGTTGTAGGAAGTCAAGGTTATGATCATCAAATATTCCTATAATTCTTTTTCTGTCCCCGGGTCTGTATCTAACTTGTACCGTCATGACTGTAAGAAGATGAATTTAAACTAGAGAATTGGTACATCAGTAGGCCTAAAATGTCATGTATGAAAGAAAAGGGGCGTTACAGAAGAGCAAACTCGAGTTATATGATATGGTCAAAAATACGATACTTTTACTGCTTAACAGTGCGTGGATGAAACAATAAGTCACATAGAAAAACGCGTTTAAATGTTATCACATTTTCAAAAAAGAAATAACATGACGTTAATGTCAATGAACATGTTAGGAATTTGAATGCCCATACGCGAAATTGAATGACTGAAATACCCCTTTCGCCAATGCTGGCGAATTTGAATGACTGAAGAGCACGTGCCAATTTGAATGCCCGTTTTACGAATTCGAAAGGCACATGTGCAAATGTCATTGATCGGAATGCTAGATTGAACGAACAACTTGCAATTTTAAATGACAGAATGTGCAGTGGTGTGGATTTTCGCTAAATTGAATGAACCCTTTATCAAATGCACTGACAAAAGTGCGAAATTGGCCGGTAAAACCTACACTAAAGATAATCATTTCTGTCATTCATTCATGCTTTTGCAATTAATAGTCAGTTTTATAGCACTATTTTGGGCCACACCGTATTCAAGCATAAATGCTGAGTTGTCTCATATAACAAAACGAATACTGTAACCACTTCTTCTTTCACTCGATCACTGTACGAACCTGCCGACCCGTTCGATGCAAGATCTTACACATATCGAGTCATGTCGAGCTGGTCTATGAAGTCTAGTAGAAATCGAGTATTGACCGTGTAGCGATCGTGTATAGATCGGGATATTCGAGTAGAGATCTGTGTGGTTGTCGAGGAGAGATTCTGGAGATGTCGAGAATGGTCGGGTGTGGATCGTAAAAGATCGAATAGCGGTCGGGAAGGGATCGTGTTGAAGAACGATGGAGCATTTGGTCGGGATTGCTCTGGTAAAAATCGGTGATCGGGATTGATCTCGCTTGATCGAGTTGATCTGATCGGCAGTGGGAACGGGGTATTACATAGTACGCGCACTGTGCGTACGGTCAATGAACTGTTGAATCTCAAAAACTACACGCAAGTCAATGCGCACTGATTCGTCGGTTCGGTGACCGCGCGTACAGTACGCGCGGTCACCGAACCGTTGAATCGCCTGATTGTTTAGCACACGCGTCTATGGGGAAAACAAATAACTTTCACAAATGGAATTACATACTTCTACAAAAATGATAACTACGTAAATATTGCACCGAATTACACACTGAGAATTTCAGAATATGTAGTATGGAATGTCTACTATCGAAATGATTGAAAATCTCAAAATCAAAAATTTGACCCAAAATCGAGTGATTCGTCGGTTCGTGTGACTGGCGACGAATTATGGAAAGTCTGCCCCTGCATGTTATTCTTGATTCCCTCATAATTTGCATGTTTTTACAATTAACTAATTATGGCCATATGACCATTCAATGAATGAGGGAATTGCAGCAATAACCATCGACCAATATAACTCAAGCCATATCAAGGAATTATGGAAAATCTGCCCCAGTTTTCTGATTCCCTCATAATCTTGCAGCTTCATATGACCAAATATGATAACATAATGTGGCTATTCAATGGGTTGTCACTGGCTGGCAGTGGGTTTGCTTTGCTATACCATGGCCTGCG
This sequence comes from Diadema setosum, assembly GCF_964275005.1. Lineage (NCBI taxonomy): Eukaryota > Metazoa > Echinodermata > Echinoidea > Diadematoida > Diadematidae > Diadema > Diadema setosum. The sequence continues at coordinate 34,862,749 of NC_092685.1, read as the reverse complement.
TAGGCCTACAGTAGCACTGAAAAAATCTGAATCTAGCTGGATAATTGGTCTCGAACCAAGCCTAAATCCAGGTTTACGACAGACTGAAGTAATTGGTGATTATGATTATTCATTTCAGTTTCTTTTCTTAAACGAAGCACCCTTTTAGTCAGTCAACCTCTGTGGGTGGGGCCCCCGTTCGATCCAGCTGGTTAGCTACGCGGGCGGGCAGCGCCGGCGAGGCACGCCCGGGCTGACCCGCCAGCGCGCAGCCGGCCATGTACACACTTACAACCAACCCAACACGGCGAAGTGGCACAATGCAATCAAAACAAATGGTGATTACGCCTGTCCTTGGCTCCCCCACCCGCACGGTACTGCTAATTTAACTCTCTCCAACTTTACAGAAAAAACTCTTTAACGATCACAAGATCTTCACCAGTCAATCAGGAAACCCCTCAAAATCACATGTAACACACTCAAAATCACAGAAAAAATTACGAAATATGCTAAAATGTAATTTATATTGAATGAACTTTTTTGGTGTAATTATCGTGAAAGCGTATCAGCCTTCGCCCTGTCCGATCTGAAGTACCGAGTTCCGTCGTAAGTTGCGTTGGCATTATTGCATTATATGAGATTATATTTTATCATATTGACGAAAAAGACCTTAGAAATTGATTTGTCTATGGGATTCTTCCTGGCACTCCTTGCAAATTTGTGAATTCCCGTGATTTTTGTGACTTGATGTTAGATTCAGTTTTTGCCTTGGCGATCGGCGATTTAAATCAAAGCGCAACACCAACGTCTAGAGGGCGAAAGGCAAGGAAATGGCAGCCTACACAAAGTGAACACACACTTGTCAAATGCATTGAGTACGTGGCATGAGTGCAGACTTGCCATTCATGAATGGTCAATGTACTTTGAACACATCACATTACTTTTGCTGTTACAAAATAAGCAAAATATCATTTTTTCAGCTTGCATAGGCCTGTGATGATGTTAGTTGATGGACAGGATGGAAAGAAATTGGGAATTAATTGAACGGATATGATTGCAATGACTTAAAGGTCACTATACTTTGGTGGAAAATGTCGTTCTTGAGCCATAATTTTAACTAAGAATGTACATTGGTAAAATCATTTGGTGGAAATTATTTAGATTAGTACAACACTTACAGTCTATTACCCGAAATTAATTGTGAAGGATCACATGTCATTTTTTATTATTTTTTATTTTTTTGCCTTGAATTCCATTGGATATCACTCTAGTAATAATGTTACTGGTATTATGTTGGACACAAGTTGAACAGTATTTCCTACTTGTATGTGCACATAGTGTTTTTATGTGGTCAATCCTTGAGTGTTGATCATGATCAATGAGGTTATATATGTACATCAAGTTGTAAATGAGGGTGCCACCATGTCCTTACATTAGATTGTATGAACAGTCAGGGCATTTCAGTTTATCGTGTGTAAATATTGCATTGTTCTAGCTGGGATTGGCATCCTAATATTCAATATTCATTATTACTCATATTTCTCTGTTTTATTAGAAGTATGCTTTTATGTGATTATCATGCAGCATTCTTCCAAAGCCTAAACAGTGGGTGCAAGAGGAAGAAATAGAGCAGACATCAAAAGAGGTATTGTACACAAAGATACTACTGTAAAAGTGGAAATTTTCATGGTGTTGAAATTATCATGCATTTCCCGCAACCAACAACTAGCGGGAAAATAAAAATACATGAATATTTTTGCTTGCCATAGTTACAGTAGTTGCTGTCTTGATTCCGCAGAATTAAAAACACACGAAACTCTTTTTACCTGGCCGAGCATGAAATTTTTCACACGAAAATATCCACTTTTACAGTACCCCCTTCTCAAGTTTTGTTTTGTTTATTTCATGAATATTTTTTTTTTGAATTTGTTTGTGTTCATGTGTTTGATTGATGTGGTACTTTTTTCATGTAGAGCAAGCAGATCATCTAGAAGACAACACAAGTTTACCAGTTGTGTTGTTTTTCTGTTAAAGTCATAGTCATGTTGAAATGAAACGATTCTGTTACAATTTGTGTGCATTTTATGTTATTGTTTAACCCCTTGGGAACACCATGCACAGAGATGCCAACCATTACGATATTGCCGTAATTATTATGTTTTTTCAACAAAATTACGGCATTACGTTTTTCATGCCTCCGCCATGATGTGGTGCCGGAGGCATTATGTTTTCGGGTTGTCTTTCCGTCTGTACGTCCGTCTGCATTCGTTTATACGATAACTTGAGTAATATTGATTGGAATTTTACCAAACTTGGTCCAAGTATAAAGTATGATAGGGCAATTACTTGATTAGATTTTGGGTGAAATCGGCCCAAGGCCAAAGGTCAAAGGTCAAGGTCAAATCATGAAATTGTATCCGTTTAAGCGATAACTCAAGACTGGATCGAACGAATTTCACCAAACTTTGTCCAAGGATGACGTATGATGGGACAATTACTTGATTAGTTTTTTAGTGAAATCGGACAGAGGTCTAATCCTAAAATTTATGTTTACGTGATAACTCAATACTGGATGAAGCAGCTTTCACCAAACTTGGTCCAAGGATGATGTATGATGGGGCAATTGAGGAGATTTTAGTGACATTGGCAAGAGGTCAAAGGTCAAAAGGTCAAGGTCAAATGTTTAAAAGTTTTTGCTATTTCCCCAATATCTATGCAATGCCTGAAGGTATTTTCGTGAAAATTAGTGTAGACAGGTACTACTGCATAAAGATCCTCCAGAGAGAGTTTCATGTCATAAGGGCAAAGGTCAAAGGTTAGGTGAAAATGTAACAATTTCACTTTTCTCGCAAATGGTTCAATTGTATCTTCATGGAACTTGGTACATACGCATGTATTGACTGGCAGGGATTATCTAGGGAATTTAGGGGTCATGGGTCAATAGGGAGTCAAAGGTCAAGGTCAACTCCTCAAAATTTTACTATTACCCTCATATACTAGTGTATGTAATGCTTGCATTGTTAGTTTTAAAACTTAATATATACATGTATTACCTAATGGAGATTCTCTGGGAAATTTCCAGCCAGAAGTTCAAAGGTCAAAGGTTAAGGGTCAAAGGCCAGGTTTAAATGCAAAAAAGAAAATCTATTTTGTACTGTAATTACCCTTTTTCTTCATACCTTGAAAATTACTCAATGCATAAACTTATAAAAGGGTCCGAGGTCAGAAGTCAAGTAAAAATCCTCAATTCCCCAAATACATGTACCTGCACTCTTAGACAATTATAGCAAACCCAGTTCAAGGAAAGTGAACATTCAAGATATTTCTGACAAACCTGTCATTTCAGTATTTTGCCAGTTATGTGAAACAGTCATCACACATTGTGAAGACATTATACAATACACCTATTGGGAGAATCATGCATTATGGCGGAGGCATCAGTCGCCATAGCGACATTTCTCGTTTCTTTATGAATTACTTTTTTTTCCATAGTGTGTATGGCTTTCAATGTGTTGTGTGTGCTTGGTGTGCATTATGTACTATCGATTGTTGTGGAGCCACCTCACGAACGCATATTGCATTATGTGCCATATTATCTGTACTCGGCTGGGTTATAAATGCAACGCGTACGCACTGTATGTAGAAAGCGCTGAATACCGCACACGCAAATCGATTCATGGGTACTCTGTGTACAGCGAACGGAGCTTTGCGCGCGTGAATCCCTGCCCTCTACGGACCCTGAATGTTGATCATCGATCACCATGGTATCCCCGTGTGTGGCTGAGGAGGGCAAAATTTTAGCTACACACTGTAGACAGCTTCCAGCCACATACCCTTATTTTGAAGCAGGGTAGGCAGCGTTCCGTTGTCCAATGTCTGCTTCTTTTTCTCTTCTTCTTCATCCGCTTTTCCCTTGCCTCCCAAGTACGAAATTACTTGTAGAGTGTTGTGTGCTATTGACAATGTCATTGCATCATTTTTCTGCAGGTAAGAGGTGAGTTTCTGTTCATGTGTTGATGTGCACTGCAGGTGAAAAGCCTTCGAACTTCCTTTCCCTCGTATCGTGGAAACTCAATAAAGATCTAGGCCCATTAAAGGAGATCTCATATATTTAAACAGAATACTTATAACAAACTATTTTTCTGTTCCCCATGAATTTATTTCCTTTGTTTTGTGTCGTTTATTGACGTTGATCCCACAAGGATCTCGTCGTACTGAGTTTCGCGTAGCGTTCGGTGCTGCAAACTTCGACTAGGGCCTACTTAAGTTATAGTACTCCTGACTTGGTGTTTTATTTGTGTTGTTTCTCACCTCTCGTTTGTTACGATTTCTTGCGATTAATATCACTTTAATTATTCGTTCCCTTTTTTTATCATCTTTCGGGTGATATGATTTTTTTCATATATATTTCGAAGTATTTAAAAGTAATTCTTTCAAGTGTCTCACACAGTACATGCATTTTTGTAACGGCGAATTCTCCACTTTACTGCAGTATTTCGAAGGAAGTTTGATCCCAGCCGCTTCGATGTGTTGTGTGTTATAGGGTGTTGTGGGGGAGATTGTTGATACTTCATGATTTTTCTTGGGCGTTTATCTCAAGTGATGATGGTGGTCGTGTTTCTAAATGTTGATGGGAAAAGGACAAAATGATCTGAGTGATGGTGATGATAATTTATGATGCTGGTGTAAAAGCTGGTGCAAAATGAATCCTGGTGTAAGAAGGACAGCTCGCTGTGAATGCTGAGCATACTTGTCCTCCGTTTTATTTCATTTCTCCCTCTTTCACTCTTCTTTTCCCTCCCAAGAATGATAAAAAAAAGGAAATACATGCACCTCACAACAAAAAGAACCATGTGCTAGCAACCTTCATAAATGTTCATTACCAGCAAAGAATAAGGAGATAAAACCCGATATACGGAGGCGAAGAGATTGTATGCGGTCTCTTCGGACCGAAGAAACTTGACACCCCGTCACACCCCCTCCCCTTGTGGAAATTTCCACAAAACCAAGTGCCAGACCCCAGGTGCCAGACGAAAGAATGTGCGCACTGGAATTCTGTTAATTAAAACAGCATGTAAATAACCTGGATATATGGTTCGAAGAACTAGCTCGGGAGTTGATTTAAAGGAATCATCGCAAAGACATGATTCTATAGCTTATCCTTTGGGCCCATATTGTAGGAAACATCAAACAGTCAGTTATAGTGTGCTTGATCGAATTATGTTCCCTAAACTATAAAAAGTGATTGATTAATCACTTGATTAAAAATGTAATCACAGAAATACATAAAAGGTCTCGTATGCCAAGACAAATTCACTATGAGTAGGTCCTATGTGATGCAGCCACCACCCGGTTAGATAGCAAAATCATGACAATGACAATTTCACGTTCATCAAAACTGCTTATTTTCATAATTTTGGTTATCAACATTTGTTCGTGGGTGTTTTTTTCCCTCGTAAAAGATATGATTTCTTCGTATCCATCGTAAACTGTTTACCATAACCAAGCCATTAAGCTCAGCTACGTCGCATTCTATCCATCGAACTTGCAGTAACCTCAAACAAGACAGGATAAGAGCAAATGGCGCATTCCTTTGAACTTGATGTGAAACCACGTGTTTCGCACATCGGCACATCCACACACAACGCGGCATTTAGCGATCATGGTTATGGCAGACTTAACGATTCCAGCCAGGGGAAAAGAAATTGGAATACATAGGAAAACGATGTTTAAAATCCACTAAAATTAAATTGCCTGAAAACAACGTTTGTCTATGTTTTGTTGTTAACAATAATTGGAAACACCCTACAAAGTTTTGCATTCACTCACACAAAAGCTCTCTTGAGAAGATGACAGTATTCCCCCTTCCCTTCTAAGAAGTCGAAATGTCCACAACTAGCACAGCAAGTTTTTGGAGGTACATACATGCACTAGCTACACATTCATTGTGAGAAAGCAATCAATCAACGCTGAACATTGCGTAGTTCGGAGTCTTTATCATGCTGGTGACCAGCTCGGTACTTCGGCATGTGTCGTAATGTTATGTTTAGAGCCTATAGGTGTCACACATCGGTGAATTTATTTCAAAATAGCTAAAAGAGGGAGATTGAAAAAATACAAATTCTGAAGGAAAATCAAGAATTTTGGAGCTGCTGAGTACTAATTTGTGCTTCCAAAGGTTGGCAGCTCTGTTATTGGTGATTTTGAGGAAAGTGTCATTAGTAACGACAGTTGTATGTATTTTTTTGTTTTTATTTTTTTGTTTTTATTTTTGCTATAACTTCGCTAAATAACATGCTATGGTGCAAATTCAGACTGCAAACTAGTTCAATACAATTGAAGAACAAATCAGGCTACATACAACTCATTTTAGATGCTTGTCATTTTTGTAAATAGCATTGTGCACAACCAGGGGTGGATCCAAGAATTCTGTAAAGTAAAGGGGGGTGCAACCAATATTTCTGGTACCACTTCCGGGTTTTATTTCATTTTTAGGTGATCCGAGTATCCTCTCGGATCACCTTCTGTATCTGTACTGATTCTTTGTTTTTCTTCTTCTTTTTAGCTCACCTGAGCCAAAGGCTCAAGTGAGCTATTGCGATCGCCCTTCGTCCGGCGTCCATCGTGCGTCGTCCGTCGTGCGTCGTCCGTCGTCCGTCGTGCGTAAACTTTTACATTTTTATCTTCTTCTTGAAAACCCCAAGACCGATTTTCATCAAACTTGGCAGGTAGCATCCCTAGGGGGTTAGGAACTCCATTTGTTCAAATGGGCACCATGCCCCACCCAGGGGACCCCCAGGGGGGCCCAAACCCCCCAAAATTAAGGAATCTGTAAAAATCTTCTTCTCTAGAACCAGAAGTGATAGAGCTAAGTTAATACTATGAGTTAGTTCATTGATGACTGCAGTTTCAAGTTTGTTCATGGCAGAATCAGGGGTGCCCCCCTTGGGACCCAGGGGAGGGGGGTGGGGAGGGGTCCTAATGGGGCCTAAATTATACATTTTCATCTTCTTCTTGAGAACCCCATGACCAATTTTCACCAAACTTGGCAGGTAGCATCCCTAGGGGGTTAGGATCTCAATTTGTTAAAATGGGCACCATGCCCCACCCAAGCACCCCAGGGGGGCCCAAACTCCCCAAAATTAAGGAATCTGTAAAAATCTTCTTCTCTTGAACCAGAAGTGATAGAGCTAAGTTAATACTATGAGTTAGTACATTGATGACTGCAGTTTCAAGTTTGTTCATGGCAGAATCAGGGGTGCCCCCCTTGGGACCCAGGGGAGGGGGTGGGGAGGGGTCCTAATGGGGCCTAAATTATACATTTTCATCTTCTTCTTGAGAACCCCATGACCAATTTTCACCAAACTTGGCAGGTAGTATCCCTAGGGGGTTAGGATCTCAATTTGTTAAAATGGGCACCATGCCCCACCCAGGGGCCCCAGGGGGGCCCAAACTCCCCAAAATTAAGGAATCTGTAAAAATCTTCTTCTCTTGAACCAGAAGTGATAGAGCTAAGTTAATACTATGAGTTAGTACATCTATGACGGCAGTTTCAAGTTTGTTCATGGCAGAATCAGGGGTGCCCCCCTTGGGACCCAGGGGAGGGGGTGGGGAGGGGTCCTAATGGGGCCTAAATTATACATTTCCATGACCGATTTTCACCAAACTTGGCAGGTAGTATCCCTAGGGGGTAAGGATCTCAATTTGTTAAAATGGGCACCATGCCCCACCAGGGGCCCCAGGGGGGCCCAAACCCCCCAAAATTAAGGAATCTGTAAAAATCTAAGAGCTAAGTTAATACTATGAGTTAGTACATTGATGACTGTAGTTTCAAGTTTGTTCATAGCAAATCCAGGGGTGCCCCTCTTGGGGGCGGGGGGGGGGGGGGGGGGGGTTGGGAAGGTCCAAATGGGGGCCTGAATTGTACATTTCCAGCTTCTTCCTGAAAACCTCATGATGGATTTTCGTCAAACTTGGCACCATGCCCCACCCAGAGGGCCCCAGGGGGCCCCCAATCCCCCCCCCCCCCCAATTAAGGAATCTTAAAAAAATTGGGCCCTTATTGTACATTTTCATCTTCTACTTGAGAATGCCTGGTCAAATTTTAGTAGAGCTGTGAATAATTTAGATTAGTGACTGCGTGAAAGGTGAACTTGCGATACTCAGGTGAGCGCTATAGACCCGCGGGTCTCTTGTTTTTTTTACTGGTCATGTCGGACCGGTAATTTGTGGATTTCCTAAAAAGTTACCGGTCTGACAGTTACTTTTACCGGTCTTTGACCATCGGACCGGCGCCAGTGTGCAGCCCTGCCTACTGCATGCAGATGTGCGAGAAGCGATCAAGAACTATTGGGACATCGTTGCACTTTCCTTTCTGGGTATACTGCGGTAGTTTGGCCGTGACATCAAAGAGATATTATACAAAAATGTAATGACAGTCATTCCGAAAGTTTATTTAATCATAAAATGAAACGATTCATTACTGAGTACTTCGAAGGTTTGTAATCGAAAACAACAACAACACCAAAGGTCGGTACTACAGATGAATGTTCAAAATAAACAAACTGATTTTGTTCGGAGATTAACAAATAATTTTTTCTTTATTATTTTCCGATCAACGAACCTTCAGAAAGGAATCTATCATCTATCATCATTATTGTTTCGGAATAACAAACCTTCAGAGTAAGAAAACTAACCATTTTGGGGCCGTTGTTGTATTCCGAAATTATACTGGCAGAACGTTCAAAATAACAAAACTGATTTCGTTTGGATATAAACGAATGTTTCTCCTTTATCATTTTTCGATTAACGATCATTCAGAATTAAGAACGTAGAGTATTATTTTACCATAATTCTTTCGGAGTAATGAACCCTCAGAGTACGAAAACTGTAACCGTTTTGGGGCCGTCGTTTTGTTCCGAAATTATACTGGCAGAACGTTCGAAATAACAAAACTGATTTCGTTTGGAAATAAACGAACATTTCTTCTTTATCGTTTTCCAATTAATGATTGTTCAGAATTAAGAATCTAAAGTATTTTATCATCATTCTTTCGGAGTAACGAACCTTCAGAGTAAAAGAAAACTGTAACCGTTTTGGGGCCGTCGTTTTATTCCGAAATTTCACTGGCAGAACGTTCGAATAAACAAAACTGATTTCGTTGTGAAATGAACGGACATTTTTTCTTAATCATTTTTGAATTAATGAACCTTCAGAGCAAAGAATCTAGCATTATTTTATCATTAATCTGTCGGAGTAACGAACCCTCAGAGTAAGAAAACTGCAACTGTTTTTGGGCAGTCGTTTTATTCCGAAATTTCACTGGCAAAACGTTCGAAATGACACACTGATTTCATTTTGAAATTTACGGACATTTTTCTTTATTTAGTTTTTGGTTAATCAACCTTCAGAATAAAGAATCAACAATGTATTATTTTATCATTACTATTTCTGTCGGAGTAACAGACCCTTAGAGTACGAAAACACGCTGTTTTGTGCCGTCATTTTATTCCAAAATTTCACTGGCAGAACGTTCGAAATGACAACTGATTTCGTTTTGAAATTTATGGACATTTTTTTCTTTATTATTTTTCGGTTAACGAACCTTCAGAATATAGAATCTAGTACTATTTCATTACTATTTTTTTTCTGTCGGAGTAACGAACCCTCTTTCAGAGTAAGAAAACTGTAACTGTTTCATTCCGAAATTTCACTGGCAGAACGTTCGAAATAACAAAACTGATTTTGTTTGGAAATTAACGGACATTGTTTCTTTATTATTTTCCAATTAACCAACCTTCAGAATAATACGGAATGTAGTATTATTCTATCATTATTCGGAACAAACCCTCAGAGTAAACCCGTTTGGGGCATCGCTTTATTTAGAAATTTCATTGGCAGTGAACTGAACACTGGCTAACCAAACTGCTTTTGTGAATGTGAAAAACGTTGTTAACTTTCACTAAATCAAGAACTGATCTGGAAGGAGAACAATTCACGTGTTAACGAAAATCAAAACTGCGTCACAAATATGTATATATGCGTAGGCCGTCATTGCTAAAGAGAAGAACATTTTGCTCTCTCCTGTAAAAGAAAAAAAAAAGAAAATGCTCAGCAGTTAAGCGCATGAAATGTCAAAATAATATTTTTTACATTACTTGAACAACCAAACATTCTTTATTTTAAATTTAAAAAAAAATATTATAAATAGATAAAGAATGTATGGTTCTTCACGTCAAAACGTGGGCCTCTGCGTGCGGTATCCATTATTAATTTTACGCGGGAAAAGCGTAGCTCCTTGAAGCAAGAGCATGATAAAAAAAAAAAATGAATAAACACAGACACACACACACACACACACACACAAACCAAACTTCCCTAATGAACATTAATGTAATACATTATACGTTGTGTTCATGAATCCCAAACGGATCCATTTTCACACATGTGCAGTGATTGGGTCAGAGAAGGGATGGAAGTACGAAATGGAAAGGAGAGCAAACTTCATATCGGTGATGGAGAACAAATATTTCAATAATGAACTATAGGGTGGGAAGGGGGAGGGCTCAGAACTCCGCCTATTTTTGGATCATTGGCACTATTTATTCCTTGCATTATCAAAATTTCCAAGAAAATTGAATTCAAGTCCATTCATAACTTTTTTGAGTTATCTAGCAGGGAAGAAAAAATGAACCTTGGTGGTGATATTAACTGATGCTGGTGTAGAGAAAAACAAAGACAGCTTGCTCAAAGATGCTTCCTTCTTTCAGTTTATTTTCTCCCCAGTCATTCCTATCATTCTCCTCCCATGAACCCCTACCATGCACGGACGATGAACAAAACAAAATGTTACCGACGCTGCAATTAAAAAAAAAAGAAAGAAAAACGTGCTCGAAGCAAATTATCTACACTTTTCAAGTTAAACAAATTGATGTTCGTAATGAAGAATAAAAAAAAAAACACGACCACAGGCAGTGGGGAAACTTGATACCATGGCTTGTGGAAATTTCCACGAAATTTCCACGAAAGCCAGGTGTCAGATAAAGGAATGCCGCGCGTACTGCCACCTTGCTCCAGTGGTCGTAAACAGCATGTAGATAGCATGTAAACCAACTGGGAACATCGATGAATGAATATCCATTTATTTTCTGTTAACAAACCAAGCCAGAAGCATGTGGAGCATTACGTACGTTGAACTTGAAAGACCATCATGACAGAATTACTATAAATTTCGGCCCGGAGAAGGAAAATGGAATATTCACGAATGACGTTTACAAATCCATGGAAAGTGAAAAGGCTCAAATGGAACGCATGGCTTATAAAAAAAAAAAAAAAAAATAACCCGCTGAAAGTACCCCCCCCCCCCAAAAAAAAAAAAAAAAAATACAATTTGCATTTGCTTACTCCATCGCACGTTCTTTTTTCTTTTTTTAACGAAAGATGGAGTTAATTTTATCTCTGCGGCAATGCTTTGAACGCATCTAATTTTGCGTCATTGCCGATGGCCAGCTTCCTAAAGAATTGATACGAATCCTTTCAAATATACGAAACAAAGTCTAAAAATCCTGGGTCCTGGCGGTGAATTCCGGTGGTATTATAAATCCTGCTCACTATCAAAATTTAATCATCTGTTCCTTGCGCCATTTTACCACCAAATGTTCCTGAAAATTTCATCCTAATCTCAACCCAAATTTTGACTTATTTTTTTTGCGAATAGAGAGACAGACAGGCAGACAAACGAACAATCAAACAAAAGCAGCAAAAAAAAAAAAAAAAAAAATACAACATGTGGCGGAGGGGGGCATGCATTTCATATCGTTCGTTTTTGCGTAACCCGACAACAAGCGTGACAACAAGCGAGCATGTGTCAGCCTTCCTCAGCCTCCCTTGGCCTCCGACCCTCTCTTTCCGTCCTCTCTCTCCCTCCGTCCTCTCTCTCCCTCTCACAATACCGTCGTACACACAGGCGGCTGTCTGTGGCCGGCTGGGTGCAATCAGGAAGGTGGACCTCCCTGGTGCATGTGTGTGTGGATCCCGAATCAGAGCGCATGTGATTGAGTAAGTGTGTGATGTGGTGTGTATGTGCAAGCTAGTACGTCGCTATGTTGAGCCGCGTTGTTGTGATCGGTGCGGTGACTGCGTGGATAACTTATTGCGCTTGTAAACTGCTGCTCCTTTCAACATCTAGCTTCTTTTCTAGCCAGATGATAAAGAGTAAAAAAGGCGAGAAATTGGTCCAAACTTAGCTCGTCAAGCAAGTTCACGCGTCGTGTTACCCTTGTCGGCAAGTTTTACCCTTGTCGGCAATTGTTTCTTCAAACCGCATGTTTGTCGGCGCCGACAAGGGTGATATACGCTGGCGAGATCCCTGCACACTTAAATTATGGAGATGCATTTTAGAAACATGCGTGGATAGACCTTGACTTTAACTATATGACATTTAGATTTCATTTGAAAATTCCATTCCTTTAATGAGATATGAATGAGAAAGTGATTTCAGATCATGACGTCAAACTTAAGTCACAGTTGACTAATCACAATGATACGTTTGATCTCTTGTCCTTGGGACATGATACATATGGTATAAGTGTTAAATTGATAGCCTAAAGGACTTTTTAAATTACATGTAACCTCTGCACAAGATTTGAGGAGAAATAAAGAATAAAGAAGAAGAAGAATGAAGAAAAAAAAAAATCAGACAAGTACAGATACAGAAGATGATCAGAGAGGATGCTCCGATCACCTAAATATAAGTCAGATGCTTCTTTTTTTAGAAGATGTCAGTGATTCTTCTTATGTGGTGTCATATGATGTCTAAATTGAACATTTGGCACATGTCATCAACAATAGTAGTACTCCATGTACACATTGTAATACGCAAACACTTTGTAGCCCTGGTTTTGTTCTGCCTTTACAGCAGCTATTTATGTTTCATTTGTTCTCCATCTGTTATTTTTGAGCCAACATTAACCGTAACATATCAAGTGATGCACAATGTGTTTAAATGTTTTGGTTATAAAGTTCATTTGTCTGTGTATCCTGTTTTCAGCTTCATGTGGTTTCGGTATCAAAAAATGCTGCTCCACCATATGGACACCGAAAAGGCTGGGTTCCGCGATCACTTGCTGTGAGTATGAAGTCTTCATATCAATGAATAAAGGGAGCTTTGTGTACATCATTCATCTAGCTACATCTCTAGCTCTCTCTCTTGATATTTGTGTGTATAATATGTGAGTGTATGTATATACAGTATTAGTAAAACACATAATATGTATTTATGTCACTGACGAGACAAGTACGTGTCTACTCAGTTTTGATGTTACTCTAATAATGATGACTATAATCACACTAATAAAATCTATGTTATGTGAAGGATGACAATTAAAACATGGCTTAGTTTAAAGAAGACTGGAAGAACGAGAGTTACCTTAATACCAAAGGATTTTTCTATGTACTTTTCAAAACCATTTAATAGATGGTGATGAGGATCATAAAATCAGACAACACTAAAACCAACACTGTCCCCATAAGAGCGCAGGACCTGTATCTTGACAATAATATCACATTGTCACTTTCGTCTAGTCACAACATTCAAATAACATTTTAGGATATGGTTACAATTACAATGAAATTACCAATATCGTTGCACCATGAAATGCTGCTGATATTTACAATGAAATGTAGGATCCCCCAAGAGCAGATGAAATTTTAAAGTATCAGATTCTTAAAAGTGTGATGACTTCCGAGAGTAGAATTAATTATTTAGCCTCTGCTTCCAGCTGGCGGTGTAGTGACACTCCTTGTACAGTAGTCTGCAAATGCTCTTATACTGCTCTGCGAAGGCAGAAACATACATTATACAAATTAAAATCAGTGTCTCTAGCCTATAGATCTACTTTGTTGTCATGACAACCATTATGATGGTATGCACTGACTCTTATTTATCGTGCGCATTGTCTGCACACAGTCATTTCACAAAATAACATCCTGTCCCCACTTGGGAAGATTTTCAACAATTATGAACAAATTGAACTCTACATTAAGTCACTTATAGTAGCTTGTATCATCACACAATATCTATGAAAACAATTGCTATTGACATATAGCAATGTTGACCATCAAACGATGGAAAAAGATTTAACACATAAGACATGAAGATAGCGTTACGATACCTCTCGAAGGTTACGTGACACTATAAATCACATTTATAAAAAGACTAGTGTGAGCTTATTGATATTACTACATAAGGATAAGACATGTATTTGATATGTAATCAATAATTATGTTTGTACACTACTGACAAAGTGATTAGTATAGTAGGGAGAGCATGATGTCATGTCTAACGTCCATAGCGTTTGGGATGTCTTCTGAATGAAAACAGTATTGTATTATCATGTGTATTCAGTCATTACAAATGAAATCTATTACTACACGCAAGGCGCATGGCAACACAACAGGATTGAACTATTGTCTGATGGGTAAGACTACAATTTCATAAATGGATGGTTCTATTTCTTGCTTTCAAACTTTAACATTTATTATGTGTACACACAAATGTCAGGGCTCGTCACTAACTTTTTTATGCCTCCGCCACGAAGTGGTGACGGAGGCATTGTGTTTTCGTCCGTGCGTACGTACGTCCGTATTCGTTTATGCGATAACTTGAGTAATATTGACTGGAATTTTACCAAACTTGGTCCAAGTATAAAGTAGGATGGGGCAATTACTTGATTAGATTTTGGGTGAAATCGGCCAAAGGTCAAAGCTGGGGGGATGGTGTGTACATTCACCCCCCCCCCGATCGAAAGATCGAACAAAAACTATATTAAATAGTACTGGTAATATTGCCTGCCAGTTCAAAAATCAAACAATAGTATTTAAATGATTATCAAAATTATTATAAAAATTACAATATGACCGAGTTTATATATATATATATATATATATATATATATATATATATATATAGATATATATATATACGACCCAGCTATAGGGAAATCACCCCCCCCCCCCCCCCCCCCCCGTGAAGGACCTGTCTACGCCACTGCAACTAGTATTAATTTATCTTGTATTTATAGATAAATGTTGATACAAATTTCTTAATAATATTCAGAAAGAAGGCCTACTGTTTGGACATTTGAATATTTACAATTACCTTGTATCTTTAATATTCTTAATACTTTATGCATTTTATTTTCCATGTTTTGCATTTTATTCTTTGATATTATTTTGTATTCATATACGTATATTCTATTTAATTGCTTTTTATGCCTCCGCCACGAAGTGGTGCCGGAGGCATTATGTTTTCGGGTTGTCCGTCCGTCCGTCCGTCCTTCCGTCCGTCCGTCCTTCCGTCCGTCCGTCCTTCCGTCCGTCCGTAATGAATTTTGTGGACAAGGTAACTATCAAAACCTGTTGAGGTATCCTAATGAAACTTGGCATGTATGTGTATTAGGGGGTGAAGTTGTGCCTATCAACTTTTGGGTGCACATGCTCAAGGTCAAAGGTCAAAAGGTCAAGGTCAAATACATAAAATTTCACTATTTCCACCATATCTATTGAATGCATGAAGATATTTTCTTGAAACTTAGTGTATACATGTATTACCCAATGAAGATTTTCTGGTGAAAGTTTGGGTCATGAGGTCAAATGTCAAAGGTCAAAAGGTCAGGGTCAAATACATAAAATTTCACTATTTCCACCATATCTATTGAATGCCTGAAGATATTTGCTTGAAACTTAGTGTATACATGTATTACCCAATTAAGATTCTCTGGTGAAAGTTTGGGTCATAAGGTCAAAGGTCAAAAGGTCAAGTAAAAATAATAAAACTTTTTTTTCTCTATACCTTGGAAAATTGTTCAAGGTATCTTCATGGAACATAGTATTACATATACTGACTGGAAGTGATTATCTAGAGAATGTAGGGTTCATGGGGTCAAAGGTCAGGGGTCAAAGGTCAAGTGCAACACTTCAAAATTTTACTATTTCCTTCCTACATGTATCATGCAATGCCAGCAGGGTTATTTTTTTTTACACTTGGTGTATGCATACATGTGTAACCTAATAGAAATTCTCTGGAAAGTTTTTTTTTTCTTCTTTTTTTGCCTCAAAGGTCAAAAGGACAAAGATCAAGTGAAAGTGCTGAACTAACTTTTTCCTCCATATCTCGGAAGTGGCTCAAGTTATCTTGAAACGTAGTACATATTATGCATGTTCTACCTGAAAGTGATTATCTTATGAATTTTAGGGTCAAGGGCCAGATGAAAATGGTAACAATTTACTATTCAATTCAGAAATTGCACTTTTTCTCCACACCTGTACCTTGAAAATTACTCAATGCCTAAATGTATGAATGGGTCAAAGTCGAGTTAAAGTCCTTAAATCCCTAGATACATGCTCTCCTATTCATCCAATTAAACCTAGGTCAAGGAAGGTGAACATTCAACACATTTGTGACAAACTTGTAATTTCAATATTTTGCCAATTTTGTGAAAATGTAATCACACATTGTCCACATGTACTATCTAGACCTATTGGGAAAATCATGCATTATGGCGGAGGCATACCAGTCGCCAAAGCGACATTTCTTGTTTAATATGCATACACGCGGCCCCATTGTAATTCAGCCATGTATCTAAAATGGGCGTTTACCGTGCTTAAATAAATATGAATAAATACGAATGAAATCAAATTTCAATCTGGTACGTACCGCGAATAACATGTGCGTCAAGGGTCAGTCATTTTCACGAAGAGGTGTGTCACCATTTTGCATGGTTAATGCATCAATGTCTCATAGAGGTGTGTCACTTTTTGTGACGGAGGGTACGTTATGGTACCTAAAAGGTATGACGCACATTGGTACTTTGACGCACCTATCCCGGGGGTCAAGAGGTGCGTCATACAAATGACAGCTGCATTAGTTCTACCAATATTTCCTTCCATTTTTATTTGCTTATTTTTTCAAAATAATGTGATTCTTAAAATAAAAAAGAAACACAAAAGAAAGTATAAAAAGCAATGCAGACCCACTCTTTATTAAAAGTATTCACTATATTGTCATAAAAGAAAATATAATTTCGGAGATTTCAAGTCCACTTTCAGCGGCGCATAAAAGTTCAGTTAAACGCAGTGTTGATAGTGCGATGTCGCTGCCATTAGTTCCACTGGTATTTTCTTTTTTAAAAAACATTTTTCTTGCTGTTTTCTCTTCGAAATTTTGCGATTCTTGAAATTAAAACAAAATCGCAAAGAAAGGATTAAATGGAACGGCAAACTTACACTTAAGTAATATGATAAATAACGATAATTTAGTCGAAAAAAAGAAAAGATAATGCCTAGCTCCCGAAGTCATTTTACAAATGCAGCGTTCATAGTGGAATGCCACTTCGCGAGTTTCATTATTTTTCTTCTTTCTCTTCTTCATTTCCTCCCCGTGTACGTCTTCAAAATGGCGTGATCTTGGAAAAAAAGAGAAATAAACGAAAGGATAAAATGCGATGCAACCATACACTTTAGTTACGTGATAAGTATCAACAATGCATATGATCTCTTACAAACAGAGGGATGATTTCGGACACTTTTAGTAACATTTTTTACATATGAAGTTGTAACGTTGTAACGCAGCGTTGACTGCGCGATGTCGCACCAATTTTGTCCCTTCACCCCCATTTTTTTTTGCATGCTTCTCGCACACGTGCATGTCGGTGTGTAAGCGCTGTTTCTTCCCCCGACGACCCGACCACGTGTTCAGTTTGAGCCACCACGCGTAAATATTTCAAACTACCTGACGGCACTTTTCCGCCATGCGTACTTCATTTTTTGGCAAGGACGCTGTCGAGACCCTTTTCTCGAAAACCCTGTGGTCTCTTGTTGGCTGTTGGAGTATCATTCTCATTGGATTTAAATGTACTTTGATGTAGCAACTGCGAGTAATTGTTACTGTATTCTCACATGGCTTTTTTTTTTTTTCCTGGCATATCAGTAAAATCAGTAAAGCAGAAAGACATTGTTGAAAGAGACAGTGATAAAGGAGAAGTGAAATCTGGAGACAAAGAAAGTGAAAGAATTTTCCCCTTAAATTGCGTATTCAGAGATGTGTCATTCTACTGGAGGTACATGTATCATTGAATACAGTTATTATGAAGCTAAAGTTCTTAATGCAGAATGCACCAGACCGTAAATTAAAAAAAAAAAAAAAAAAAAAATCTGCACCATGGAGGGATTAGGGGTGGGCAGCCCTCCTTGCACACCCTCCAGCATTAGGTCGCTCTGCTCCCTCCCTTTTGTTCTTGAAAATATTTTCAGGTTTTTTGTTTTGTTTTTTGTTTTTTATATCATTTTTCATGCCTGAGTGTGAAATAGCAGACATTTTTCCATGTATTCATGTAACTTGTATATGTTTTCACAGGATTATGGAGATGGGGGAGCCTTCCCAGAGATTCACATTGCTCAATTCCCTCTGGACATGGGTCGCACCAAAACCAACAAGTCAAATGCAGTTGCCAAAACAGTTGATGCAGAGGGAAACATTCGCTTTGATGCCTTGGCAAGGATAGGCCATGGAAAAGATAAGGTATGCTTATACATGTATATCCTGTTTTGTGTGTGTATTCCGGTCTGATTTTTGCAGGTTTATAGTACGTCAATATACCCCTACCCACACATAGTGTGTATGGGGGTAAATAGGAATCGCTCTGAAGTTCTGGTGGCCGGGCAGTTGGTCGTTTGCAAAACTTGTGGCTTGAGTTACTCTCTCATTTTTATGCGTCCGCCACGAAGTGTCACCAGAGGCATTATGTTTTCATGTTGTCTGTTCATCTGTCCTTCCGTCCTTCCATCCGTAATCAATTTTGTGAACATCGTAACTAAAAAACCATTTGAGGTATCCCAATGAAACTTGGCATGTATATAAGTATGAGTGGGCAAAGTTTTGCCTATCAACTTTTGGGTGCACATGCTCAAGTTCAAAAGTTCAAGGTCATGCAAATGCTCAAAATTTTACTATATCCCCCATATCTATGCAATGCCTGAAGGTATTTTCTTGAAACTTAGTGTATACATGTACTACCAGATAAAGATTCTCTAGAGAGTTTTGGGCTATGAGGTCAAAGGTCAAGTGAATATGTTCAAATTTCATGTTTCCCTCATATATCTCGGAAATGGTTCAAGGTATATCCATGGAACTTGGTACATATTTCGATATGCAAGTACTGACTGGTAGTGATTATCTTGGGAATTTGGGATTCATAGGGTCAAAGGTCAAGGTCAACTCCTCAAAATTTCACTATTTTCCTCATATCAATGCAACGCCTGCAGGATTTTTCTTGTAACTGAATGTACATGTATTACCCAATAGAGATTCGCTGTGAAAAGTTTTTGCCAAAAGGTCAAAGGTCAAGCTAAAATGCTAAATTTCTGTTCTTCCTCCATTTCTCAGAAGCGGCCATGGTATCAGCATGAAGCTTAGTATATATTTATGCCTGTACTGCCCGACAGTGATTGCCTTGGGAATTTAGGGTCGTAGGGTCAAAGCTCAAGGGTCCAAGGCCAGGGTAAAATCTTAATATTTAATACTTAAATTACTCTTTTTTCAATACCCTAGAAATTACTCAATGCATAACCTTATAAAAGGGTCAAAAGTCAAGTAAAAATCCTCAAATACCCAAATACCTGCTGTCTTAGACAATACAGTCAACCTCGCTTACCCTGACGTCGGATTAGCCGAATATCACCTCGGAGGCAAAATGAAAGTCCCGATTGTTCTTATGTAGTTTCCTTGTGTTAAAACTCCCGTAGCTCGTAACTCGAAGTTCGGTTACCTCGAAGGGAAATCTAATGTCCTGATCTTAATTAACTTGTTGTTTTTCCCAGCTTGTTGCTTGAATCGAAATTGTAAACATCACTCAGCATTTCCGATTAAGCACGCGTGGACAGCGAAGACATGTCACAAATCTTTTCACACTCGTTTGTAACTACATATTCTGAGACCAGAACAATCGTGTGCCCAAAGCAATACACGGCTGGCAAGAAAAATCCCCAACACCTACCTGCACACGTACACGGTATGCACATAGCACCCGTGCCAATGGAGTGCTTATGATAGCACTAAGCTCTCCCCCAGCATCTTTTTTTTCTTTAACCATCCAGTGTTCTGATTTGCGATCTTTATAGTCATGCCGTGCGCGTAGATTTCTTAACCGTCATGGTGCACATGCTTACGTGTTGACAGTTATATCTTTGGCATAATCACGGTCCACAGTCCAAACATCATTCTCCTGCAGTGCTCTTCTAACTTGCTTTGCTTTCACAAAGTTTGTTTCATTAATTTTCCCCTGCGAACACAAGCACTGAATACTTTTTGTCTTGCCCACCGGAGGTGAAGGCGAGACTAAGGGATCCAAATGGCGTCCGTCCGTCGTCCGTCACAAATGTTAAAGTTTACCTGCAAGACTCTCTTATGATGCATAACTTGGCAACTGTTACAGCAATGGCAGCCACACTTGGGTGATAGAAGCACTAGGGGTATCTTCATGTTATGGTGTTGACGGAGGTCATGTAATGATGTCAAAGGTCATTTGAGGTCATATATTAAAGAGTATGTGCAAGACTCTCTTTTCAATGTTAAAGTTTACCTGCAAGACTCTCTTTTGACAAATAACTTCACATAAGTTGCTTGGATTACAACCTAACTTGGGTCATAGATGCACTGGGGGTACCTTCATTTTATGGTGCCGTTGGAGGTCATAGGATAAGGTCAAAGGTCATTTGAGGTCATACGTTTAAGTTTACTTGCAAGACTCTCTTATCACACGTAACTCGACACATGTTGCTACAATGGCAATCAAACTTGGGTGTTGGATGCACTTGGGGTACCTTCATGTAATGGTGCCGTAAGAGGTCACATGATAAGGTCAAAGGTCATTTGAGGTCATACGTTTAAGTTTACTTGCAAGACTCTTATCACACGTAACTCAGCACATGTTGCTACAATGGCAATCAAACTTGGGTGATGGTAGATGTCTCTTGGGAAGTTGAAGGTTACCACAAGGTCAAAGGTCACAGAGGGGTCAACAAACTTTTAGGGCCCAATGTTAAGTTTTTAGGGCGCATTTCGTTTATAGCTCATAACTTTTGATCCCTTAGTCCGTTTGTGACCAAACTTGGATGGAAGATGTCCCTTGGGGAGGTGAAGGTCGTCACAAGGTCAAAGGTCACAGACAGGGGTCAACAAACTTTTAGGGCCCAATGTTATGTTTTTAGGGCGCGTTTTGATTGTGGCTCGTAACTTTTGATCCCTATGTCCGTTTGTGACCAAACTTGGACGGTAGATGTCCCTTGGGGAGTTAAAGGTCATCACAAGGTCAAAGGTCATAAGCAGGTCAATTAACTTCTGGGAGTTATAAAAAATATTAATTCCTTGTACGCAAATGGGCGAGACACAATTTGGCACTTGCCTTGTTTTTTCAGCGATGCGATTATGAAAATATTGTGGTATATGATCTGGAAGTAGGCCTAGCATAATAAAGAATAGATACGATTTAACAACAGTTTATTCAGATAAATTTAGATATTAGGGAAAGATACACTGTACGATTTTCAGGCAATTATTTACTTTACCCCTGTTTTGACTTGAATTTTATTTGAGTTTTCGGTAATTTAAAATTCTTCCCTTTTCTAGCACAATCGTATAGGCCCCCTAAGATTGTTTCTTTTTTTTTATGCAATCAATCCTCTTCGGTAAATGTTCGTGATTACAGTAATAGCACTGTACTCGTAGCCCGAATCTGATCTTGCAATATTACTCACTACTTTTTTTAGCAACCAAGTAGCCATCCTTCATGTGCTGCACTTATTACTGATTGCGGCTGTACATGTTGTAACACATCTGGTTTTGTTTGAATTTGCATTGTAATGTCAGCCATGAGTCACCCTCTACGCGACCATTATTCTCCCGATCACGCAGTTATTCTGTGCACGCATACATATACACTGTATGATGTTCGCCACATACATGGTGCGTTGCTGTTCTCTACATTGTGCCAGTTTGCGGCAGTTTTGACCAAGTGTTCATCTCATCAATACAGCATAGCTAGCTAGGCACTGCTCGCTGACTGTGATATGTGAGTGCTGCTGGTAGACACACGGAAGACCGGTGCGTAGCGGTGCGACATTGCCGTCGCTCCCTGTAGCTCTAGATGTTCTTGGTGAGCTACATGTACACCCATGTGTTAAGTTTGCAAAGCTAAGAATGTGATTCTTGCGATTCTTGTGCAACTGTCTGCTTGGAATATTTAGTTTGTGTTTCTATGGGTTTCTCCACATGACGTGTACAAGTATTACGCAAATGCATACACAGTATTCTGTAGACACACCACCTCCACACGCAATGTATTGTACATTCAGCACTCGTGTTCTGCAACCCCGTCTTGCACTCGATTACATACCGATGGTATTTTCTTTTTGTTTTTATGGTGATAGGTGATTTAATTGTCCACCAGAAAATAGTGTTGAAAGAAGAACATCGATTTCCATTCAATTCATTCATATTCAAGTCGATTCAATTCCAATTGACAAGCATGCAAACAATCGGTAGGCACTTTAACTGATACCATGTTGAACATCGATAAACGTCAGATAAGACGAAGAAAATTCGAATTACACAGACCTCGAAGTTGGCATACATCAAACCATTTTCTTCAGTCCTGACTAATACGAGGTATGCGATATTGACTGTATAGCCAGTCATCGAATTAAACCTAGTTCAAGGAAAGTAAAAAATCAACACATTTGTGACAAACGTGTCATTTTGATATTTTGCCAATTATATGAAACTGTCGTCACACATTGTCAAAATGTACTATAGACCTATTGTGAGAACTATGCATTATAGTAGAGGCATACCACTTGCCATAGCTACATTTCTGGTTTATTAAATTACATCATCCAGTTCTTTCTTTCCAAGCGAAGTGAAGTGGCGTGCAAAGCTGCCATTTTGACGAAAACAAATATGTAGCAAATACATATTTTGCCCTTGAATTTGCGCTTGCGCTGTCAAGCATGCAATTTGCAACTGTTTTATGATTGATCGTGTAAATTACATCATTCCTCTCTGGTTATAATGCTTTTATTATATCCGAGGGTTGTGCGTAATTTACATCATTTTTTAGAAATAATAATGCTACTTATCCTTGTGACAAACATGTGACAGCATTTTGACCAATTGTGTATCGGTATGGTCTATATAGATCAAATAATATTACACCTAAATTTGAAAACCTATCTTTAAGGTCTCAATGAATGTGATGTATACGCAGTACATTGTAATATATTAATATTCATTCTTCAAGTCCTATTGCCTTCTTTCAGGTCATACATTCACGGCCACAAGATTTACTTCCGAGAGAAATTGGAAATGATGATGACCCTGACCTGCAGAGACCAGATGAAGAAGCGATTGAAGAGGTGAGTTTTCGTGCTCATCTATCACCTTCTTGAAATCACACCAGTCATGTAGGGACCTCTGTGTTACAGGTGATGGAAAACTGTGAAACTGTTGTTTTACGTTAGTGACCCGCAACAACAAAAGGATCCGAAAATCAAGGGAGGTCGATTTTCTGAAAATGACATGAGATTATTCCCCTACTCTTCTGCTTTAATTTCACACATAACATGACTCATAAAAGTACTCAATTGCGGAGATACAGAGGATTTTATGAGAGCATGTCGAGTGGTCTAGGAAATCAGCGTTTTGAGGAAACCATCTTCAAAGTTTTCCTTCCGATGCAATCATGATCAAGGGGAGGTAAGACAGTGTTCCTCTCTTGACAATAGAAGGCATGCTTCATCTCTTGACAATAGAAGGCATGCTTCCAGCAACCTCTGTGATGTTCATTCAAGCTTAGCGCCAGCAGTCTACGCACGACCAATCAGTAACCAGGATGTCACGCACTGACCAATAAGAACACTCCCTCATTGCTAGGGGCCATGTCAGTCTGCGGCGCTAAATCCAAATCTTTGGACGCGTTTCCATTCCGTTGAAAGTCAGAAAATCATGGCTCAGAAAAACGCTAATTTCTTGCTTTTCCTTTGATCATTTAGCTTTGAAATTTCAGCACATAATAGACAAAACATCAGACTACAAAATTATGTCATAAACAGAAATCCCATAGTTTTGACCGATTTTGATGATCTCACTTCAAACTCGATTTTCTCAGCTCAGCCATCAGCGACTTTGGGATCCTTTTGTTGTGGCAGGTCACATTTTTCGCTTTCTTTACCTTAATATGATGATTATGATGATTACGATGACACCACATTGAACTGACAAGAGCTATTTTCCAGTCTCCTCTAAGTAAGTTGCAAAATAAGTTTATAAGGATGGTGAGTATTAGAAAACCTGGAACTATTTCACATCCCTTATTTACCCTTCACAGACAGCAGAGAAGACAAGAAATGCTCTGGAGAAGATTGTCCAATCAAAGATATCTGCTGCTCTTCCTGTTCGTCATGCTGAAAAGACAGCACCAGCACAATATATCAGGTATGTGACAGCTAAGTGTCATGTTGAAATTTCTTCTTTCTCACTGCACATGCAGGAGTGTTTATACAAAATCATATCCGTATGACCTAAGCTGAATCTTATTTTGACTTTTTTCACATGTATTGAGTAATGCATTGCCGTGGTAATACCAACTTTTCATTAAAAACATACCCAAATTTGTGGGTTGGACTACTTCTCACTTTAAGACAGTTTGTTGAAATTTTGCAAATGTGATCAAAGTAATGTGTAGTTGTGTTAAGGCACCTTTTTTGTGAGTGTCAAGAAGTGTGTGGTCATGGCAACAATACTTTCATACAAATCATACAAGATATTATGGATTTTGAGAATTACTCTCAGTTTTATGCCTCTGCAACGAAGTGTCGCCAGAGGCATTTTGTTTTGGGGGTTATCCGTCCATCCATGCATTCATCCGTAATCAATTTTGTGGACAGCGTAAATTCAAAACCATTTGAGTTATCCAAGTGAAACTTGCCATGTGAATGTATGAGTGGACAAAGTTGTGCCTGTAAAAATTTTGGGCACAGATGCTGAAGGTCAGAGGTGAAAGGTCAAGGTCAAATGATCAAAATGACACTATTTTCCCCCACATCTATGTAATGCCTGAAGGTATTTTCTTGGCCATAGGGATCAAAAATCATGTGAAAAATGCTAAAATTTCACTTTTTGTACTCCATATCTTTGAAGTGGTTCAAGGAATCTTCATGAAACTTAGTACATATGCATGAACTGTCTGTCAGTGTTTCTCTGTGGTCTTCTATGGTCATTGGTTCAAAGGTCAAGATCAAACTTCAAGGTCAAATTCTCAAGATTTCACTATTTCCCCCATGCGCATGCAATGTCTGATGGTATTTCCTTGAAACTTAAAGGACAAGTTCACCTTCATTAACATAAGGATTGAGAGAATGTAGCAATATTAGTAGAACACATCATTGAAAGTTTGAGGAAAATCGGACAATCCGTTCAAAAGTTATGAATTTTTGAAGTTTTTGTGCAGTCACCGCTGGATGAGAAGACTACTGCAGTGTATGATGTCACATGCGTACAACAATAAAGGAAAATATAAAGAGAATTTCACAAAATTTCATCTTTTGAAAAAAGTACACATTCCCTTTGACTCGTTACTGACATATGTTATGGGTAATATTATTCCCATTGCCTTTAGAAAGATGCAAGTCAAGTGCTCTTTTATTATGCGAAAAAAGTGGAAATATGTTGAATTTCCTTTACATTTTCTTTATACTGTTGTACTCATATGACATCACGAGCCTTAGTAGTCTCCTCATCCAGCGGTTCCAACACAAAAATTTAAAAAATTCATAACTTTTGCATCGATTGTCCAATTTTCCTCAAACTTTCACTGATGTGTTCTACTAATACTGCTGCATTCTCTCAATCCTTATGTTTATGAAGGTGAACCTGTCCTTTAATTTATACATGGATATGTATTGCTACGTAATAATACTCTGGGAAAGTCTTTGACCATGTGATCAGAGGTCAAAGGTCAGAAGTCGAGTTCTAGAATTTTATTATTTACAGGCATGAGATTTCTCCGCGGATCTGCGGATTTCCACGGATTTTGAAATTCTGGGGGGAAAATACAGTCGGGAAACTTTCTGTGATTTTTTTTTTTTTTTTTTTGCAGCCACCATATCTCGCCGTACTATCTAAAGCAACGGATGCTGCGTGTGTGATACCGTACCGTAATAGCTGTGATATATCGGCATTGCATTGTGTGAATGGTGATGAGGGCATTTTGTCAGCGGGCAGCTGCTGCTGCTGTGCGATGTTGCATGCATGATGATGTGTGAAATGGACTGTACATACAGGTGTACTGCTAAGGAAAGAGCGCATGTGCGCGTCTATACTCTTTGCTGCTAACTACAAGTAAGTGGCGTGGATGTGAAACGTGCGTGTCGATCTACTTCTAGCTAGCTTGCAGTGTGGTGTGATGCACACATGTGTGAGGCTGTAGCTGTAGCTGCGTATTATGCATGCTGCCGCAGCGTTCAGCGCGATGCGCTGCTATTGTATCCCTCCGGCTGATTACGATGGACTGCATGATGGTTGGCGTGACTACATTTGTCATCGTGATTTTGTGGACCGGTGAGAGTATTTTTTCTTCAACGAGAAAATAAAGACCCTCGATAAGGATGACCCTCGTGTAGCAGATATTGAAAAAGATGCCTCCAATAAGTTCAAGGGGCAGTGGTTGGACTCTGAAGTTGATCTCCCAGCACCAGTTTCGTCTTCTAGGCCAGCGAGTCAGTCGACTTCCTCGGGACCTGGAACTTGTGATACATCATCCGCCGCGAGGATTCGCTTGGGCGATACGATAAAGAAAGCTGAAGAGGCAGGGAGAGTGTTTTGTACAATGTACCACGCACTCATCAACTACGGAAGCCAACAATGCTAAGCTGTGATTTATAACACTTTTTTTGTACCCCAATGAACTGAATCCAGCAAGACGTCACCTGGGTGTACATTACTTGGGCAAGAGTTCCTTTTGCGACAGCCACCCAAAAGTGAGTGCGTGCATCCGTGCGTATCGCAAGCAAGGTTAAGCTAGGTAGAGTTTAATGTTAGGTATAGATCTGCACTTATGTAGTACTAGTGTCATTGGGGTGGCTGTCTCAAAAGGAAGTCTTTCCCATTACTGTGGTGTATGGCCTCACATTTGAGAAGGTATAACAGTTAAGCATATTCCTTCCTTTAGATTTTGCAAGTGTCATTCATGAGTTCAGTTATCACAATGTTTATCTGTAAAATGTACCTCATAACAATAGTAAATTTCAGTTGTAAATTGCATTAAAATAAGTTTTTTCATACCTTAAATTTCAAAAAGTCCTCACCGTGGGAGAGGGGACACCCCCCTCCCACACCCTCCCCCCGCTCGGTCGCTCCACTCCTTCACAAGTCCCTCCTCTTTTTTTTACATTTCTCTGTCTCATGCCTGTATTTAACTCTAAGATTACGCTTTTTCTCCATACCTTGAAGATAAATCATTGCATAAACTTAATAGATCTACTTGTAGGTCTATATACTGTACAATGGTTATGTAGAGAAAGATTTTGGCCATGGGTCAAAGGTCAAGAAAAAATTTTCAAGTGTCAGAAATTTTCTCCTATTTTAACCCTATATGTGTCACATACTGTAGGTGAAACCCGAATGTCAGACATTTTGCTGTGCGCAGACACGAGATTGTTGATGGACAGTTCTGATTGTTATTATTGACATTAAATAGTCATGTTATACAGCATTTGAAGCTTATGGATTAAACTTTCATGTTACATAATAATCTGAGTGTAGGACACCCTTTATGTCACATAATTATCTTTGCAGACTTACTTCTACACATTAGCACCTCATTTTTTCACATAACATGCACTTGTATCCAAAAAGGTCTACACAAATGTGGTAGAGAATTTATTCAGCTTTTAGATTATATGATTTTTTTTCATTAATAGCATTAGTACTTTTCATTTTTTTATGAAAAAAAGTTTGTGGCAATTACAACCTAGATTTCACACATTCTGTGTCATTTCTGATTATATGAATGAAATGTTGGTCTGAAAGTAGATAAAGTGTATTTTGTAATATCTAGTCAAGCTGAAAATATAAATTGAATTTTGCTTTTTACTTTCAATTTTGATTATTCATGTCCTGTAAATATTGCTCTAATGGTAAGATACTGTAAAGGGTAAAAAGTGTCCTTTTCAGCCGAGTATGATAGTCTACAGCTATTTGCACTCTTCTCATTGAAACAGAATGGAACTGTCACTGAAGTCATTTTCTTTACATGATAAACCTTCATTGAACTGACGTTTCATATACAGTAGTGACGGTTTATTATGCAATGATAAACCAGGGAGGTGGACTCTTCCCACCTCCCTGGATAAACAGTCAAAAATACCCCAACTTCGAGACTGTGCTGCTTCAGGCAGCCAGCAGGAGGCTACTGTAACCCTATTGCTCCTTACACCTGGCCCCACTGGCCCTGGCTAACTAGAGACCCATTGCACTGCTGTTAGTGCCGAATGAACAGTTACAACTGCTGCACCAAATGTGCAGTACCGTATTCATCCATTCTGCAGATATTTATGAGGCCGATATTACTGCAGTTATACCCCTTCACAAAATGTAAAAATGTTGAAATCCCTATCCTAAATATTTTCACATATTTTACTATTTTGACTTACATGAAATACATGTAGGCGGAAACTGATCCATATGTACGGTCTTTTCATGGCACACGGTGATCTCTATAACAGCCCCACATATACAGATTCGTGTAAGTTCTCCACAAAAGAAGCCTATGGCAAAACTGTACACAATACATTGCAGCCACCCCAACTTCTTGGACTTTTAGAAGGCTTTCCTGATTTGTTGGAAGGTGGCAAAGCTTTTTATGCCTCCCCATGAAGTGGTGCCAGCTAGGCATTATGTTTTCAGGTTGTCCATCCTTCTGTCCATCCTTCCATCCATAATCAATTTTGTGGACAGCGTAACTAAACAACCTTTAGCGGTATCTAACTAATTCTCGCTATCGCCAATGACGTAAAAAGTACCCGGATGTTGATTTAAGCGTCATTTACGGTGCATTATGGGATAGTCCGGTAGCAAAGTCACTTCCGTTCGTACGCGCGTGATACGTGACTAATGCTATCTACACACACAACTGACCGTATTCTACGTGTACTTCCTGTTTTCTCGACTTGAATTACAGCTTTAATATGATTTGAAATTTCTCCATTCTTAAGAAATTGCTGTTAATACGACTATTGGTTGTTGCTGCAAAGCTGCCATGTGTTGTTCGCACAACAATAAATGAAAAAAATCTGCAGAAATAGGACCCTTACTGGCATGCGAGACGTGACGTGGCCGCGTGGGTGAAGTTTGCGGGTGACTCCACAGCGCAGTACGTGCACGCGCGACTTACTAGTAGTGGTAGTAGCACTATTAGTACTGTAGGCCTAGTGCCTACGTACATTGTACGTACTGTACTTACTTGGAAGAAGTTGCTTCGGAGACAGGATAAGTTCGAGATCACTGTTCGTTCCCGATTGTGTTCGCGACATTTCGACAGAGAACAAATGTAAAAAAAGATGGGCATTCCATGACGATATCCAGGTGGGTGAATATTTTCCAGCATATTTTCAGCGTATGCAGAGATGACTGATCTGTGATGTGCACATCGATCGCATGATCAAGCAGTATACGCTGTACCGGTATGTGTTAGCTTAACTTATGCGCTGCGTGCAGTGTAGTGGTGCATGCTAATGCAAGGCCGGCCGCCGGCGGGGACTCGACTACAGTGTACGAGTATGACAGGCCTGGCCACTCGCTGGCTCGGGCGGTACAGCCGCCTACTGTACTAGTATCCGTGGTCGGCGCGGCGCTATAGGTAAGGTACACGTACGCGCACGCTAGCGTTGTGCAAATTATGCTCCCCGCCGGAAGTGCCCTTGCTACCAAGTGCACTAAATCTTGACGAAAAAGCCACATCCGGGTACTTTTTACGTCATTGGCGATAGCGAGAATTAACTATTGGGTGCACATGCTCGAGGTTAAAGGTCAAAAGGTCAAGGTCAAATGCTCAGAATTTCACTATTTTTCCCATATCTATGCAATGCGTGAATATGTTTTCTTGAAACTTAGTGTATACATATACGACCCAATTAAGATTCTGTGGTGAGAGTTTTGGGTCATGAGGTTAAAGGTCGAGTGAAAATGTTAAAAACTCACTTATTTTTCATATCTTGGAAATGGTTTAAAGACAGCCAATCCCTTTTGCATGCAAATTTTTGAAAAATTGGTGAGAACACTTATTTATTGAAGAAAACACTATTTGGAAACCTCCTGTAAATTTTGAACTCAAGTGGGTCTTTATTTGTTTAGTTGAATTGACCGTTAAGATTTGAATAATTTTTGCGAGCTTCGCAAAAATTACAAATCTAAATACTAGTCTAGTTTTACAGACCTGTGTGATGCACTTAGTTGTACATGTAGTTCATGTAAGTGGTGTGTTGTTATTTGCCATTGATAACAAAGTAAGAGAAGCTAGTGAATTCGCCGCTAGTGAGATAGCTACATTCAGATCAATCGCGGTGCTCGCTGCTGTGCTGCCGTGTGTTTTGTACATCATGCTGCAGCTGTGCCTAGTACACAGAATACGTTACGGTGAGCGTTTGGTGCATTATTTGAATTTTAATGGCTAACAACCTTCAAATATCACAGAAATGTTATAGATTTACAATAGTCTTGTCATTCTGGTGGAATATATCACATTCTGTGCTATTTGGGAAGGAATGCAAAAGGGACGGGCCATCTTTAATATATCTTCATGGAACATAGTATATATGTGTGTACTGACTAGCAGTGATTAGGGAATTTTAGGGTCATGGTTCAAAGGTCAGGGGTCAGAGGTCAAGGTCAGTTCTTCGAAATTTTACTCTTTCCCTCATATTTATGCAATGACTGCAGGATTTTGTTTTTTAACTTGGTGTATACATGTATTACCCTATAGAGATTCTGTGGGAAGTAATTTTTTTTTTTTTTTGTTTTGGCCAAAAAGGTCAAAGGTAAAAAATGTCAAAGATCAAGTGCTGAACTTTTCTTCTTCCTCCATATCTTGGAAGTGGCTCAAGTTATTTTCAAACTTAGTATATAATGCATGTTCTGCCTGACAGTGATTCTCTTATGAATTTTAGGGTCATAAGGTCAAGGGTCAAAGGCCAGGTGAAAATGGTAACAATTTACTATTCAATACAGAAATTGCACTTTTTCTCCATGCCTTGAAAATTACTCGGTGCATAAAGTTATAAATGGGTCAAAGTGAAATAAAAGTCCTCGAATCCCCAACTACATGCTCTCCTATTCATCCAATTAAACCTAGGTCAAGGAAGGTGAACATTCAACACATTTGTGACAAACATGTCATTTTGATATTTTGCCAATTATGTGAAACTGTCATCACACATTATCCACATGTACTATAGACTATAGACTATAGACTATTAGGAGAATCATGCATTATGGCATAGACATATCTGTCACCATAGCAACATTTCTATTTTCACACTAGATTTAGTTTCCTTACACTGTCAGCCAATCACAAATGAGTTTATTTATAGTGGTAGCACCAAAGCCTTTGGAGTAATCTGTCAATCAAAATAGGGCCAACTAAATTGGCCCTTGCATTTACGTTGCAGGCTTTGGGCCAATTTCATGACATAGATAGGATTAAACATAGCTCTGTCATTTTGATTTATTCCCTGTTATGCAAAACTGTCATCCCACATTGTCAAGACATACTCTGGACCTGCTGTAAAAGTGGAAATTTTTTTGTGCATTTTGTGCAACCAGAAACTAATATTAGTAATTAATAATTTATGATAATTATCTTTAATATAATCTATAATTAAGAAACAAATATTTTTGCTTGCGATATGTTCCAGTAGTTGATGCCTTGATTACGCAGAATTAAAAACACACAAAACGCTATTACCAGGCCGAAAAATTAGTCGCATGAAAATATCCGCTTTTACAGTATTGGGAGAACCATACATTATGGCGGAGACATACCAGTCGCCTTAGCGACATTGCTAGTTTAGCATTTAATTTTGAATTTGGGACATATGATCACTTTAATAGGCAATTGTGCAAGACACCTTTTTTGAGTTTCAAGAAATGCATTGCCATGGCAACAGCATTTGCATACCAATCATACCAAAATTGATGTCAAACAACTCTCCAACTATAGTATAAAGGTACAAAATTGAATCATTGCACCTGTACTTAGTGTTTTTAGTTCTGAGAATGGTTTCACATCTGATCCTGGATGCTTCATCAGCTCCTCTGACTTAGTGGAAGGAAATATCGTTGCCGATCGCCACAGACGTACTGCGAAAGTTATTGTTCAGAGTCATCAGACGAGCCAGCGGTTTGCCAGTGAGTGGTGGGGATGTTGACATAGGGGAATTAGTCCAAGGAGATGGTTACTTGGCAAGGCTGTATTCTGAACACTTTTTCAGCGGGTGATTTCCCTCTTGGGTAGGTGGTGGTGGTGCCCGATATGGTATCAGATGGATCTGCTCCTGCCCTGACTGTGGAGGCTGCCGTGCGCATGGTAGATGTGTCTCTTTAACTTGACTTGTTAGATGAGTAAGGACACTGGCCGAAGTTGTATCCACACTTATAATAGTGCCACTGCCTCAGGTTGCGGTAAAGATCCTCTCTGTTTCATACAAACCCTGTTGTATTTGCGACAGGTAATCAGCCTCCTGTGGTGAAGATCATTATTGTCAGCCATTTGGTAGGGATTAAACCTATTTTCTTTATTCGCAATTCTCTCCATAGGTGCACCCACCCTACTCTTAGGCAGCAGCGCTTGGCATCGCTTTGGAGGAGATTTCCTTCTTGTGCGCAAATTGCACATTCTGATGATAGAGTGTACTTCAGCAGCCATGCCACTTTAGATAAATCTACTTTTCAAATTTGCCAGCGTTTTCCTTTGCCTGATGTGTGCACCCAGCGGGCCATTATGCACATCCCTAATAGCATCAATTCGGAGCTTTTCTGGCATAACAAGTTTCCTGGTGATGTTCTCCAGTTATTGGATTCCCATCGACAGCATAGTATCTCATCTTTATCTTCTGGCTGGCTCCATTAGACTCAGCATGTTTTCACTGCTGCTGATTTCTGTGCAATTTCTCCCAAGTCTGGACTTCTGTGGTCCTTCTCTTTTCGTTCCATTATCCAGTGCATGGAATCATCAACAAGCTGAGCTTCTTGCAAGTTTGCTGTGTTCATGGGTGGTTGAGTAGCAATACCTCTGACATCTACATTTTGTTGACCTTCTTGTTCTACTTACATAATCCCTGCTTTGCACCTGACACTGTGTTAAGAGATAGTGTTGCTTTGCTCTTGGGTTATTACCTCCGCCAAGGAAGGAGGAGGTTAAGTGATCATCGTGTTGGTTTGTCTGTTTGCAAAATAACTCAAAAAGTTGTGTACGGATTGCAACGAAACTTGCATAAAAAGTTGATATTGACACAAGGAACACCTCGTTCAAGTTTGGTAGTGATCCGGGAATTTTTATGGATTTTGGAAGGATTTTTCATCTTTTGGCGTATAAGGTCAACGAACTTGGGGTTCAAGCTGCATGTACTGGAGGTTTACAGTGTACATACGCGCACCAAAGCGCATGCTGGATTGCTCTCCTTGGACAAGGTGCCATGCAATGAAGTAAACAAAAGGCTTCTATTTTGGGAAATGAGTTGCTGGCTTGGCGGAGGTCTGTGCTCTCTGAGTGCTTTTCTAGTTGGTAAAAGTTGTTTTCCATCGTCTGCTAGCCCTGTGGGTTTTCTAGCCTGCCATCAGACCTTCCAGTGTGCTGTCTGTCATTTCCCTCCGTTTTGTCTCTCTTCTTGAGAGGACAAAAGCGGATGAGATGCCCCATCTCTCCACTCTTGTAGTACTTCTCTTCTCATTACTGGCAAAGTTTTTCTTCAGCCTTGCCTTCTGTGTCTCAGTTCTGCTAAGAAGTTCTCAGCCTGTTGACCTGTTCCAAATCTGTGACCAAGTATTCTCAGCAGCTCATGGTATGAGCATCTCACATAACGCATCAAAGTGCCTTGCCCTGCAGACTTGCCATTAAAAAAAAAAAAAAATGAGGCTGCCTCAAGGTCATTCCACCCATTTACTTCCTTTGCAAGCTTCAAAGTGATGTTGGTGATCCATCCATGAAGCTTTGTCATTGTATCTGTCTGTGCCAAGAGAGGTCACTGTGGCTTAACCCTAAAAGGGCTGGGGTGGGGATCTGCCCCCTCAATTTCATGCAATATTTCTGCAATGCAAGAAGACCTCACTGCAAGGCTTCTTTACTTTTTTCTTTCATGTCTTGCTCAAATTTTGAGACCAAATTTGCAACATCCACACATACCATTTGAAGCCACGCCCATTTTTATGACGGCATTTCACCCCAAAACTGGCACAATTTTTTTATTTTATGTACAAATTTCTTATGGAAAACAGTGCTCTGTCATGATTTCACTGTCCACTCTGCTCATTACTCGTCAAGACAGTCATCAACAGTGCTTAGAACTACAAAGTTAATATTAATGACCAAGTCAAGGGATATAACATACCATTAACTGTGTTTTTTGTTGATATTATTATTGTTATAAAGCAGAGTCAGTTAAGTGGTCCTCCAAGAAGGCAGTATGATAAGAAATCATACAAGCAATGTTGTGCAATAAGCAAACCAACCCCGCGTTCACATTGGTACCCGCGATGCGGGGACAGCCACAAGAGATCTTATCTTTTTTACGACTGACCGTTCACACATTTTGGGGCTTGGAGCGAGCTCTGCCACTTGAATCCAGGCATAGCGCATGCGCATATTTGATGACCACAGCTGGACGCTATCAATTGCGCCCCAAGGTCACTCTCCCCTCCAAATCTTGTCCCTGTACCCGACTTGCTTCGCGGGGACAAGGGGACAAGTCCCAGCGAGCGTTCACATTATGGTTTTGGAGGAGAAAGTCCCGCAGCGTGGGACTTGTCCCCGCATCGCGGGGACCAATGTGAACGCGGGGTTAGACACCAGAAGGCTCTGACAACATATCCCCAAGCAGCTGTATCTACAACCCCAGGGCAGTGCCCTTCCCACTACAGCTCCCCCTCTGAATCCAAGAGCAGTGCCCTTCCCACTACAGCTCCCCCTCTGAATCCAAGAGCAGTGCCCTTCCCACTACAGCTCCCCCTCTGAATCCAAGAGCAGTGCCCTTCCCACTACATCTCCCCCTTTGAATCCAAGAGCAGTATCCATTTATACCCAGTACCTCTTGCACCTGGACCCTATTATACTTTGTATGCCCCTTGACATACTGTATACGCTATATATTTCGCGTGGGTTTTATTTTCGCGAATTTTGCGAGTCGGGAGCTATTTGCGAAATTAACAACATGCGAAAATATTACCTTCCAAAATGAATCCCTTGCCTTGATGATACGAACATTTCAGTACTAGTAGTGTCTATAACATGTCACGGCTTACTGAACAGACCATACTGGCTAAGCTTGTTTACGTACATATAGCACGTCCACGTCTAACTACTAACTAGTATACACAGCCCAGTCGCTGTAAGTAGCATTCGCACAGCACAGCGTATTAATAGCGTCTGGGGTGGTCGGGCTAGTCCACGTCAATCCAGAGCCAATCCATTATCGCAACCCCTCGTACCACTCGTCAGAAATCTAGTGCGATGGACTTAACCACTTCAAAAATGTTGAATTCTAACTAACTAGTTCGCAGAGTTTGGTAAGTTTTTTTCATGCAATGTATAACTAGTATCATTCTTATTTGCTAGTAAGTTGAAAATTCACACTTTCTTTGCCACTTCATATTTTCTCTGGTCCCCCAATCGCGAATTTAACCACTCGCGAAAATGTGTGACAGCGGCAATTCGCGAAAAATTTATGTATGCGAAAATTATAGCATATACAGTAGTTCATACCCAGTACACGCTTCTGTGTGCACACACACTGCATACCCTGGGCTGGTCCATTTCTTGAGAGAGGTGTCTCTGTACCAATTTTGCCACAGTACTCATGGTATTGTGTACTCTCAATAACTTTCCACAGATTTGAGCTATGACCACCAAACTCACACCATAGGTACATAACTTAACCCATCTGCGTACAAGCCTCTTTGTTAATCACTAATCTCGTTCCTATAGATCTGTTAAGTTGGCCGTGAACTTTGCCACGATCTTCACTACGGCACGATCCACACTGTCTGTGTCATTCCCACTAGGCAGGAGGGTTGATGTGTGTATACTCGTGCGAATGTGCACTTAGTTATCTCAATACAGCATTACACTATGTAGTTTATGCTATGTGAAATTTATGAAAGAAAATAATAAACTATGTATGAATCATGAAAAAATATTATGCTTGTGTGTATTTTATTCATATTTCCTCGTCATTTCAACCCATTTGTTATCACATCTTACCCACACGCAAATCGAAGCATCCACAACGTTCTCAAGCTCCTCGAGATGGCTCGGGGACATTCCATTCAATGGTTGTTTTGTTTGTTTGTTTGTTTGTTTTTTTTCAACGTTGTCAAATAACTCTTATGTAAGCAAGTTCTTTCTACGGCTAAGCTATTTTATGAATGTATAATATGCTTAGATAACCTAGTTCAAATTTGCAGAGACACAGAAAAAGATTTGTTATACAATCATGATATGTTCAACTACTCATTCACCCTGTGCTGAAATCCACATGTCTGCTCCAAAGGCTTTATCGCTATCGCTCCAACTTTGATCGCGATGGCCCAGCGTGCTGAAACATGCTGAAAGACCACGCAGCATGTGGCATGGTACAAACCTTTGTCTCAGTAGGGATTTTTGTCAAATACATCTTGGAAATGATTGTCAGTAGTTTGCATAAATGTCACTTTTGTTTGATTTGCATATTTTCTCCATTTCTGTTGTGTGCTGAATTTCATTTGTCAAAACCAATGTTTTTGTGTGCAGTACTTGTCTGTGATATTATGTTAGAGGTACCGTTTACCAGTGAGAGCAGTGATTTAAAAAATGTTCGAGTTATCAATCACATTTAATGTGTGTGTAGGTCAGTTGTATTACAAAACATCCTACCATATCAAAATTTTGAAATAAAGCTTGAAATATATAGCTTAAAGGAGATATCACCATTTTTGTCACTTAGCCATAAACTGTTGGCAGTTTAGTCTAAAAACAATGTTAATTATAACTATTGTTCACATTGTGTATATTCAACAATACTTAACAGTGATTGTATTGATTAACTTTTTTATACTGGTTGTTTCTATCCCTAACTCGCATTTTAAAACTATTTTGAAGTACTGCTAATGGTAAAAAATGCCTTTAACTTTTGACATGCACTGTAGGTTACCATGCCTGGGTCATATAACAAATTCATGGAGTTCTTGAACAAATTATCTGCTTTGTTATTATCATTATAAAGAAGCAATCATATTGACTTCATGGCATTATCTATTTTTCCTTTACAGATACACACCATCACAACAGGGCATTGCTTTCAACTCTGGAGCTAAACAAAGAGTGATCAGGATGGTTGAGGCACAGAAGGATCCCATAGAACCACCAAGATTCAAGTGAGCCACTGTGTACTGAAATAAGATAATCATTCATTAGTTATCCCATCCTGTTCACCTAACAATCACATAGTGGATTTGTGGATTAAACATTGATCACAGGATAGATCCTGGATAAGTGTCTTTGCTATATAAGCTCCTTGCCCTGCAATGTACTAGCCTGCCTCTTTTCATCATTTACATCGAGAAATCATGTTTCTTGATCTGTGCAGCTGGATGAATCAGGAACTGCAAAAGAAAGGGGGGAAAATGGGAGGGGGAGAAATATGACTGTCAAATTGCACATCTTTGTTTGATCCAGGACATTTCTTTTAAAGTGTATCAATACTGTGAAAATTTACTTTGTGACATGGAAGAGCATCTGAGAGATACCTCAGTTATGCTCCTCATTGTTTGTCAATTTCCTCCACAATGTAAACTAATAGATGTTATACCTGGAGAATAAGGAGTTCATTCCCAAATAGCTCGGTATGTTTTCCTTGTGTGCGTCCGCTCATTTGTAACTGTCACACGTACAGTGTTCACCGCTTAATCAGGAGGAGTCGGGAGACAAGCTTTTCTGCCGTTCAAGCGGTGCTCCTGTTTAAGCAGTGGCTGGTATTGGCCCATGCAAACCACACACATACCTGCCAACCATTCCAATTTTGGCTGAATCTTTCAAATTTTTTAGCTCCGATTCCGAATTCTGATGTTTTAAAATCAAAATTCTTATTTTGGGGTAAATCAGCGTAGTGTTGACATCATTGAAATGGCTGTATTATGCTACTAACACATTACCACAATATTTAATGGCTCGAGTGAGCGGCTACCATAACACTAATGCGAAATGCACTTTGTTGTGGTGGTGTTTTCACATACATACAAAAAAGTCATGTGCACACTGAACTTAGGTGTGTGTCCAGCTCCCTGAACTGTAACTACTGGAAGGGACGCTGTGCACACGTACACAATGAAGGGCTGTTGAGCTCGACGCAAGTGTTGAAGCCACCAGAGTGCTCCAACGGCCATTTTGACTCGCCGTTACCCACACATTTCTTCAGTGATTCTCCCCAACCCCAAAGAAGCGCACACAGTGAGGTGCGTGCGTGCGTGGTCTTCACTACGCAAAAGAACCGTCGTGTCTTGGGAGACTCAAAATGGCAAATGCCGGCTTCTCTTCACTGCACACAGTGCCCCTTCCAGTAGTTAAGAGTTCATTGGTCCAGCTTCAAGTTTGTGTAGTAATGAACCATACAACCGCGTGCTGTGAAACGTACCATGTTAAGCAGTGTACTATCTCTTCAAGCTCAAGCTAGTACTGTACCCATACTACTGTAATTGAATTTCATGGACAATTTTGCCTTGTTGTTTTCATCCCTTTTTAATGGGCTAGGTCTACTTGTATTGTGTAATATATAATGGAAGTTCAACCAGTTCGACGAGTCATATGATTGATGTGTTATGTCAACGACAACGTGGGAATTGCATGAACTAACTTGAACGTTGTAATTGAAAGCCATCTTACTCTTCTTGGGATTAAAGTAGATGTTTCGAGTTTGAGTAGACAAGTTTATGATTAGATTTGATCCACTTTCACTTTTATAAGTTTTAGTTAGAGCACTGAACTTAAGTGCGCAAGACCCTATACATATTTTTTGAAGGCATACTCATGAAAT
This sequence comes from Diadema setosum, assembly GCF_964275005.1. Lineage (NCBI taxonomy): Eukaryota > Metazoa > Echinodermata > Echinoidea > Diadematoida > Diadematidae > Diadema > Diadema setosum. The sequence continues at coordinate 34,823,386 of NC_092685.1, read as the reverse complement.
GAGCCCCACCACACTGCGGGCCTACCAACTGTACAGTACTACAGGAGATTGATAGACCCCTACCGTAGATCAGTACGTAGGTAGTTCTTGTAGATTCAGCCCCACTGCATGGCATTCATGACCATAGCATACTCAGTAGTAGATATGCAGAGTGGTGTGTGGGGCTTTGTTGCACAGTACTTGTGAACGCTGTTACAGTTTGTACACAGTAGCTATATGGTCAAATCATATCCTATCTACATTCAATACAACTGGCTGTCTGTCTCTCAAAGTACACTGTATGCTATTGTCATTGGCTACGCCGAGAAACCCGAGAGCATACAGTATAAACACAGAGAAACTAAAACAAAAACAGCCACTCACTGTACACACTCGTGGCACACCCCCAGTGTTCGAGTGTCCCCCATTAGTTCATCTTCTTTCATTGCTTGTGACCTGAAGAGTCAACATGTACGTTCTTGAAAGAAAGATATTATTTATAGGGGTGAAGGTTCAGGTGTAAGTTTCTTCAATTTGTCTCCCTCTACGAATTAAATTTGTTAAGATTGCAACTGCTGATCTGTAAATTAACAAACACGTCAGAAAAAAGGAACCAGTGGGACTCGAACCTTTCATCTACTGCTTTCCGGACAGCAACACTACCACCAGGCTGTCCCTGGTTGCTGGCAGTGACACAATGAACATGAAACAAATACCCAAGCTCAGAAATTCCGACATTGTTATGTTTTAAGTAGTCCAAGGCGGACAAGGCATATTAAAGGAAAGGAAGATATTATTTAGGTGTACTTTGAGAGATGCTCAGATAGCACTAGTCCTGGTCCCCTTTGAATGTGTTAGAATGGTCCAATTCTAATAAGTTGAATCATTTTTCAAGCTTAGAACTTAGTACTTTGACATGGAAACATAAAATATTGAGCTGGGCAGTCATTTAAAGGTCTGTTTCTCATCGGAGGAAGAGAGGTTTGGCTGCGGGGCGAGGATGGGGACCTCGCCCCTTCCCCGTCTTTGTTTCTCAAACTGTGTTTTTATGTTTCATAGGCATAATGCTGGATTGATTTTTCGCCCTAAAAATCCTTTTGCTCTTAAAAATCTGTTGACCCTTTCATGTCTTGACTACACATGTCCGCGCACTTGCATTTTTCGATCCGCATTGACACTGGGCTGATTTCAGAGTGCCTGCCGCTTTCATTCACAAAGTTGGGAGCACCACAGGATTCTTTCAGGAGCGTTTGGGTTGCTGAAAGGCAGGGTGTCCTGACGATATCCTCATGACAAGTTGCCGAAGGTGTGAGGAATTTCATTTCCGTGTCCAAATTTTGGTCTCGATCAAATTTGGACATGGAACTTTCTTCTCTCTCCCGAAGGTGTGGAAACGCCTGGACATGTTTAGGACAGTGAACGGACTCTTTCAAGAATGAGCGGAAGGTTGCTGAATAAAAGGGGAATACTAAATTTGCTTTTCACGTCTTGTCCACGCCCTAGTGGACACCTGGTCTTATTGCATGCTTCTCATGCATGTGCATGTCGGTGCTGAGCATCGTTTCTTCCCTCAACGACCAGACTACGCGTTTTTTGTTTTTGTTTTTTTTTGAGCTGTCATGCGTAAATATTTCAAGCTACCAGACAACACTTTACTGCCAGGCATTCATATTTGTCAAGCCCACCGGAGGTGAGGGTAAAGGGATCGCCTGCGGCGTCTGTCCGTCCATCGTCTGTCCGTAACACTACAAAAACTTCAATAACTTTTTACTCTGGGCATCAATTGCAATCAAACTTCGAGGGAAGAGGGGTCATACAAAGTTTCACATTTTACCATATGTGAAGGTCACCTCAAGGTCAAAGCTCACATGCAGGGGTCAATGACCTTTAGGGCCCAATGTTAAGTTTTTATGGCGCGTTTCTGTTATGGGTCATAACTTTTGATCCATAACTCCATTTGTGACCAAACTTGGATGGTAGATGTCCCTTGGGGAGTGGATGATCACCACAAGGTCAAAGGTCACAAGCAGGGTTCAACGAACTTAGCGCTCAATGTTAAGTTTTTATGGCGTGTTACTATTATGGGTCATAACTTTTGATCCATAACTCCATTTGTGACTAAACTTAGATGGTAGATGTCCCTTGGGGAGTGGATGGTCACCACAAGGTCAATAGTCACAAGCATGGGTCAACAAACTTTTAGAGCCCAAAGTTAAGTTTTTATGGCACGTTTCTATTATGGGTCATAACTGTTGATCCATAGGTCCGTTTGTGACCAAACTTGGATGGTAGATGCCCCGTGGGGAGTGGATGGTCACCACAAGGTCAAAGGTCACAGGCAGGGGTCAACGTACTTTAAGGGCCCAATGTTAAGTTTTTATGGTACGTTTCTTTTTTGCTATAAATGTTTACCCTTTTATATCTCTTTTTATCTGTACATCTCTTTTTTTTATCTGTTATATCCCATTCGTGTACAATTTCTTGTACGCGAATGGGCGAGACACATTGTGGCACTTGCCTTGTTTGGTGAGGATGCTGTACACTAAACCATGCACAGTTCTTAAACCTGCTGATAACCACAACAACAAGTACACACGCGCTACGACACGCAGACAAAAGAGTAATAAAAAAATGACAGTACAGTCTCATAATATTTGGCAAGACAAACCTTTGTTCATTTGATCCACCAAGTAACCCTTTTTAAGTTCACAGTATATATCAAGTCACGATGCCTATGATCTATCAATGGAGAGAAAGAGGCAGCACAGCTACTTTTACTCGTTAACAACATGCAAGTTATGACAACACTGATTGCGATGGACACTTTTTTCTCATATTGATACATGCCTCCTTACGCTGTCTGTCACACGCACACACTACACACATACTATGCACAAACAGAAGGGGCAGCACGTATGGAAGGAGACTCAGTAATACACTGAAGGGGTGGTGAGTGCATGAGTAGAAGCTGACGACACTTGATATATCCACCTGCACTACATGTACGTCCTACTGCATAAAGACAAATGTTTTGACTGTGCAATATATCTGGAATTCGTTAGAAAGTAACCCTTCTGGTAAGGAAATTAAATCCTCGCGATTATTTCTAAGGATTTACTCATTAATGATGGACAACAAAAGTGTTTCAGCTGGACTTTGTCCCCTTAACCCTAAAGGGGCTGGGCTTTTTTGGCTATGCTCAGACCGGGGGGGGGGGGGGGGGGGGGGGGGCAGATTCCGCCCCCCCCCCTGAGATCTCGGCCATCGGTGGTGCGATCGCGATGAAATTTTGCATGCGTGAGACCCGCGTCATAATCTACAAGATTGTGTATAAGATTTTTTCTAATTTTTGATCTGTAAATCTGTTCTAGCATATTCAACAATTGTACATCACAAAAACTTCCAAAACTCATTTCAAGTCTTATGTATTTTATTGTTTTCAGAATTTCTTATTTATTTCTTTGTTTTTCAACTTTTGTTTTTTCTTTGTTTTTTCATTGGAAATTGTCACTGACCACTTTTCTACCATAATTAGCACAAAATTAATCAATGAAAGTGATTAATTGTAAAAATAATCAGGTTTTTATGCCTTTCATGACAGAGCACTGTTTTCCATAGGAAATGTACACAAAATCACAAAATTGTGCCCGTTTTGGAGCGACATTCCGTTACAAAAATGGGCGTGGCTTCGCAAAAGTATGCGCGGACGTTGCAAATTTGGTCTCAAAAGTTGCGCGAGACTTGAACGAAGAAAGTCAAGAAGCCTCGCGATAAGGCCTTCTCGCGTTACAGAATTATAGCGCGAAACGTCGAGGGGGGGGGGCGGATTCCGCCCCCCCCCCCCCCCCCCGGCCCTTTTAGGGTTAAAGTGAAAACATAGTTTTTGTAAGGGTTTGAGAACCTGTCTGGCACCATTTCATATTTGCTTGCAATGTATCGAAAGAGTCCACAAAGAAACTTACCTGGCTGACGCGATTTGCCGGGATGATGAGTCATTTTGGAGTATTTTGAGAAAAATAATTAAAGTCGGAAAACCGACTTTTATTCCAGAAGGATCCAGACTAACTCGGTCTCAGGGAAAACTTGACCCTATTTCAGACAATTTACACGCAGTTTGTGATCGCCATATTCTACTGTATAATACCAAATGAGGCCTAACTGAACAGAGAGGAAAGTGCGTGCTAATCCTGTACAAAACAAATGGACAGCGCGCAGTCCTCAAGCCTATATGCACATCACCTCAGTTGCTGAGACGCGCTATCTTTGAAGTTTTTGTTGTTGTTTATCAAGCATCTTTGATTGTTTTTAGAGGTGCTTGATAGGCGCACACTAATTTTGCATGCGCGCCAAAGAGGTTTTTGATGCGCGCGTTGTAACAACTCGGACCATTACTGCGAGTAGCCAGAACGCGAAGCGCTAGTTTATACAGGCCGCTCCCATAGTACAACACTGTACAATCCAAAGGGACAACCAATACAACTCAGCCCGCCGTCAAAGCGAGGCCGAGTTATCCCCGAGTCCGAGTTTAGCCTGACCCCGTTCGGGTAAGTTCTGAGACTGAACCTTTTTGGTTAATATTTCGCATTTTCGTTGTTACCCATCGAATATCTTGTTATTACAGCGTTATTCCGCACATTTCCTAGGCAAACGTTCACATTTGGGAGCGAAATTTGACAACTTTTGCAGGTGTACCAGAACTATGTTTTGGCTTTAAAGTGGGTCATGGTTTCCATTAAGCAGTGGAAATGACATATAAAAAATATCTTTACATCAAGTTTTGTTGCACTTAAAGGGGAAATCCAGTCCAAATATAAGTTGGTCTGATTTTTAAAAAAAAGAGTAAAATCTGACGAGTTCAACAGTAAAAATTTGACTGAAATCGGATGCAAAATAAGGAAGTTATGACAATTTGAAGTTTTGCTAATTTCTGCAAAACGGTTCTTGTACGGTGCATATGAATATTATATGCAAATGAGTGAGCTAACCATGTCATAACCTCACAATTTTCCATTGATTGTGTACAAAAATGACAAAAACTCAATGTTTCTGTCATCGAAGTCTGAAACATCATGTTATTCGTGGTTGAATAACTTCAGAATAGTGATCACTTAGATACACCAGGATGTAAGTCTCGGGTGTATTTACTGCGTTTGAAAGAAAAACTGGAAATTTCGGAATTTTATGTTTGAACTATATGGCAGGTTGTGAGGGGATGACATGCTCACTTTCCCATTTGCATATATTCATATTGACTGTTCAAGAACTGTTTCCTGAAAAATTAGCAAAACTTCAAAATGTCATAACTTCCTTAATTTTCACCCAATTTCGATCAAAATTTTACCATTGAACTTATCAGACTAACTTATATTTGGACTGGATTTCCCCTTTAAGTGGGTTTCTTGCTAATGCAGTTCCTGATTAACAGGTGAGCACTGTACTACGCATGTATTCTACAGATTGTGTAGAAAGCTTGAGCAAACAGAAAGAGCAATCCACATGAAAATATCCAATCTCATTGTCTGACGCCTATCCGTAGTGCCTGTCATTTAATCTAAAATTAAGACGTACACTTTTGAGTGCACATTGTAATATTATTTCTACTTGTAAAGAGCTTCACACTCTCATATTTTCAGAAAACATTATTAAACAATGCCTTTCCATGCCACAAAAGAGAATTTTCAGGGTATTGATGGATCTCATAGATCTTTCTCTTGTTACAAAGCTGATATGATATTAATAATGTATCATATGATATGACAGAAGATCTGTCGGTCACATTCATAGATGAGAATGGTGTCCATTGTGAATCCAGACTGTTTGTGATTCACAGTGACCATGATGGATTTCATGAAAGTCTGGTTATAGCATTGTGTACTCCATGTCCTAAATTGAGGGTGTTGATATTATATGTTTGATGATGCGAAGTTGATTGATGCTGACAGGTTGAGTTCTTGTGATGTGCTCTTCTCCATAGGACAAATAAGAAGATTCCACGAGGCCCACCATCTCCTCCTGCCCCAGTGATGCATTCACCAACAAGGAAGGTTAGTGCCTTACTGAGTTGTAAATTAATGGTTGCCCTGCAGGCTGACACTGCTGTGTACTAATAATGAGCAATCAGATATTATCAATGGAACAGTTCATTTGATTTCTAATTTACCAAAACTTGGAAAACTCTATGAGCTGCAAGCAGTTTGGAAAGCATGCATATTACATGACCCACATTTACATTGAAATGACATACAATGTATTTATGTGTGTGCTGTCCATTGAATAGCTATTTACATTGTAACTCCAACCAATGTGTACATTACATTGCAAAACAGGTAATGTCAAATGCTGCTAGACCATTACTAATTTTTGTAGCATTAGGGCAACATGACTGGAGGGTCACAGTAAAATGCGCTTGTGATGTTTCATTGAGTTGATTGCATAACAGGAGATCCTTTACCATTTTTTCCCTTGTTTTGTGTCTTTTGTTTTACATAGGTCACGGTGAAAGAACAACAAGAATGGAAAATTCCACCCTGCATTTCCAACTGGAAGAATCAAAAGGTAACAATGTGTCATGAGGGAAATGTTATTTTGTAATGTGTTGAATCGTATAACTTTGCTCATCATATACTGTATACGCCATATATTTCGCGAGTCTAAATTTTCGCGAATTGGGACTTCCTGACAATTTCGCGAGTGGTTAAATTCGCGATCGTGGAGTCCTGTACTGTATGGAGAAATGTATACGCGTACGTCACATTCATATCGGCATTAGAGTCAATATTTTCGCGTGTCTTTAATTTCTCGAAAAGCAGCTGACTCGCAAAATTCGCAAAAAAAAAAAAAAACCTCGCAAAATATTTGGTGTATACAGTATGTAGATCTTCATGAATAGATTGCTTGATGGATATGTGAAAGGAGAAAGGGTGCATTCAGGGCTCGTACGCGTCAGGGAATTTCTGGAAAGTCAGGGAATTTAAGAATACTTTTTCCAGAAGCAAAAAAGTCAGGGAATCCATCTATTTCTTCAGGAAAGTCAGGGAAAATCATTTTTCAAGATATTTGTTAAAATGGTATTTGATTTCTTTTATCAACAAAGGAAAAATAGTTTGTCAAATTTGTGGTTTCTCATATTAAGACCGTTTTCGTAATAAACTCCACGCAGATACTGTGTCTATTGCGTCCTTCATGTGCATGTGCATGTGTACTTGTGTGTATTCAGTAGTGTAAGGTGCCTTTGTGTACACATGCATGTATGTGTGACATGAGCGCTGCTGGTGATGTGATTGGCATTAATTGCGTGCATGATCGAAGCGTTAGTCATCTAATATAAACACGAATGTATGATTACTTTTGGATCGAGATAGTACTTTGATTTTGATATAAAATTTAAATTAAAGCATTTTACCACAGAATATTGACAACACAATCATTTCAGTGTAAATAATTTTGCATCATGTGCCACTCATGTGTTCTTCAGAACCTCTCAAAAAATTGTGTCTGCTTAGCTTACTCGACGGACGATATCGCAACCTCGTGGTTGCTTATTTCCAAAGGCGCAATTATCGCAAGTCCGCATTTAGGCTGCGTATGCGAGCTCTAGCTAGCTAGCGCTACTTTGCTGCAGTGCGACCGGCCTATCTCATGGTTGTTTTCCGCAAGTCTGCCTTTTTGTAGGTACATGTACAGTCAACCTCGCGTAAGTCGACATTATCGGGACTGAGCAAAATATGTCGACTTTATACGCGAATGTCGACTTATAAATGAAAACTAATTTCCCCTGTACAGAGTAAGATTTGGATCATGATGCGGATTGCTACCCAAATCTTACTCCTTTTGCCACCAAAACATGCCAACTGACATCAGCAACAATAATGTTTTAGTTTATGCATAAATATTGCGCGGGTTAGGAACGACAACGCACATTTCCCAAATCTCTAGAGAGATTTTGAGAGAGCGGGATCGGAAACCTAGGCCCGTTTCTAGACACTTTACGTTTTAAACTTGATTTGAAATATCAAATGCAAATTCCCAAAATTGCATTAGACTTTGCGATTTAAATTCAAGTGCGTCGCTGCGAAGATATGCGTGTGATTTCGTATGATTCTGTCGAGATGATTCTGTATGATTTCGTATGATTCTGTTCAGTGCCGACTGAGTATGTGTGATTTTCCTTCCCTAAGTCGCCATATTTGTTTTGCTTAAATTTCTATTGCCATACTCTGAAAATGAATTGTTCTCGTGCTCCGATTCGCAACATTAATTACCGCTCTGTACGGCGCGGGCCCGTCTGAAATAAAAAGAAGAAGAAAAGTTTGTTCATCCGAAAACGACATCTTTCGGACTACTAACCTTCGTAAAAACAAACCTCTTTCCATTGTCGGACTAATTTAACTCTGGACTGAGATTTAAACCTTCGGCATAGCGAACTTTAACAATAATTTGTTATCATTTTCTCATTGACATTTCGTGAAGCAGCATGCGTTTCAGTAGTTTGATATGTGTAAATGTTGCGATATCTTTCCCCTGCAAGTGCAGACTAAGTTCGGTCACGGCGAAAGTTCTGTTACGAAATAAAAAATAATGCGAGTCTTTTCAACAATAACGCACTTCCGTAAATTTTTATGTATTTAAATGCAGTTTCTAGTTTCGGACAAAAAACGCAAGTCTTCTCTGCAACGCTCTTGCGATTAAATACAGCGTTACGTGTGATTTGATGGACTTGCATTTGATTTTTAGAGTTGTTTAAACGCAATTGAGTTCAAAAAAAGTTCCCTACAATTTTCTAGTTTCGTATGATTATCAAACACAAGTCTTTTCAGTGTTCCGTGTGATTTGATGGACTTGCATTTGATTTTCAGAGTTGCGTTTAAACGCAATTGAGTTTAAATTTCCTGCAATTTTCTAGTTGCGTATGATTATCAAACGCAAGTCTTTTCAACGTTCCGTGTGATTTGAGGGACTTACATTTGATTTTCAGAGTTGCGTTTATTCTTAATTTTGCTTAAGAAATAAAAAATAATGCAAGTCTTTTCAACAATAGCACACTTCCGTATATGTTTAGAGATGCGTTTAAACGCAGTTTTTTATAGTTTCGTACAAAATCCGCAAGTCTTCTCTGCAACGCTCTTGCATTTAAATGCATCGTTGCGTGTGATTTGATGGACTTGCGTTTGATTTTTAGAGTTGCGTTTAAACGCAATTCAGTTTCAGGTTCGTACAATTTAGTTTCATATGATTATCAAACGCAAGTCTTTTCAGCAAAGCACTTGCGTTTAAATGTAAAAGTTGCGTGTGATTTGATGCACCTGCTTTTGATTTTTTGAGTTGCATTATTAGCTGCATTTTAATAAATTTTTTAGAAAGGGCCCAGGTTTCGAATACCGCTTCGGAATAATTAACGTTAGAATATTTGGATCAACTAAAACACCTATTTCATGTTCGGATAATGAATACCTACTGGGACATATAGGTGTACAAAATTTGTGCATTTTGAGAATAACGAGAGGGAGAAAAGGGGTAAAGTGAACTGCCTTGGGTACTACATGTAATACTCCAGTGTAAATGAGTGTATGCCATTTCTACTGTGCAATACAAGACAATGGATGCATGGCGCGAATGCTATCGCGCCGTGCACTAGCGAATTACCGAGTAGAAATGCAGCGAATCGGAGCGGGAAAACAATTCTTTTTCACAGAATGGCGATAAGATTTTGAGCGAAAAATTATGTCGACTTTGATGAGGGAATTAACACGTATTTCAGCTCAGTTGGCACTGAAAAATCAGGTCGACTTACGCGAGTTGTCGACTTATAAATGTCAACTAAGATGAAATTTTCAAGGAATAACAAAGGCAAAAATCGGGACTTTTTTATCTCGTCGACTTAAGCGAGTTGTCGACTTATGCGATGTTGACTTACACGAGGTTTACTGTACGTAGTTCGTGTTGTGGAACTGCCCAATGAAAATTTCAAATTCACTGAACACAAGGGGAAAATTCCCCTTCAAGGAGCTTCTTTCAGAACAAAGCATAAGTGTGTATAACCGAGTATACACACTTGTTTTGTGTTTTGCTTCCTAGTATTTTGATGATGTATTTTTACACACTTTAGAATAAGATGTGCACATCATGTAAAATGGTCATGGAAATTTACATTTTCTGCTCTGGAAAGTCAGGGAATTTTGAAAATGTGGAAGTGTATGAACCCTGGAGATTAAAACATAAATAAATGAGGATATAGAATGACATGTGAAGGGATAAAAGGCTGGCATGCAAACGTGAAAAAGTGCTCTAGTTTTTGGTGTTTGTGACCCCCATCTGCAGTTGCAGCGGACAACTGTGATTAACTCCCCCCAAACGCACAAAACATTTAGAATTTTCTACCATCATCAAGGCACTCCAAATCAGGTGTTCACATTTTCACCAAAATTTCACCATCTCATATCGCTGCTATATATACTGACCAAAATTGCTCAAACTTTCAGTATTGATGTAAAATGATGATATCTATCCACATATGCAAAATCATGTGAAATGATTGAGTATTTTTGATCTTATTTAACATTTCATGTTTCACTATCTCAGAAAAATGTCCTCCCATCATTTCCAGACATATCTGGTCACACCACTTAATATTCATGAAGCTTAAAATACAAATCCATGAGACATGTGCGAACATTGGTGAAATCATGTGCGCTTTGCCAAAGACCTATTTTTGAAGAGACAAATGAAAATGAATGAGGTATTTTGTCAGAAATCTCAAATTGTGTGGGAGCAGCAAACGAGAATAATGATGTTATATTCTAAGAAAAACTGATTTGCGCTTGTGCAATGAATGGACTTTCTACGCTGCACCGATCCAGCGAGCTGGCCAATCGACACCACTGGCACATGTGTGGTACGAGTGTCGTGTGGTGGCTAGCTGTACGCAGTCAGTGTATGTGGCGTGTTAATGTAGTAGCAGAGTACCACTGAGGACTTCATACAGATGTGCCATGATTTCGCACCTCATAAACAAGCAACTAATTTATCAGAACTGGCCAATAAAATAAGAGAAAAAATGTCTGGTTTCCACAGTACGAACAAGATTATCATTTAACCCTTACTGTACTGGGCTATTTGGCTCCATGAAAATACTGGGGGGGGGGGGGGGGGATCTCGGAAACGCAATGTCCGATGAACTTGAAAACGCAATGTCCGATGAACTTGAAAATCCTCATGCTGATAGATCTTCGCATGCTGCATCTGATGGTGTAATTTATTGTAATCAATTATGCAATTTTTTGCATAATTAGCTAATTAATTATTCATAATGCGTATTTTATGCATATAGGGGATATTTTCATAATTTCAGCCTAAACAAGTACAAAATTACATGAAAACTGTGTAATAATGAAGAATAATGTTTCCCAAATGTGAAATAAATCAGTTCTTATCTATTTTTATAAGTACAGCAGATTTGCATAAACTATTAATATGCAAATTTACTACTTATGAATTTTTGCATACTTTTGAAATGTATGACGTACTAAAATGAAACTGGAAGTAAAATTATCCTTTTACAGGACCCATGGGCACTACCATACTTTTCAACTGTATTCTAATGTCCCTAATATTGTAAACTTGAAGTATAATTTATGCAAATTTATGTAAATTTATGATTTTTAAAATAAAAATTAGCTTATTTGTGATTTTGCGTGCAAAATATAAGAAAAATCAATGAATACAAAAAGTATAGAAATGTGAGAAAAATCAAACAAGTTATTTGCCATACTCATAAAACATTTTTGAAATTAACTTTACAGAATCATGTTTTTTGTCTCAAAAAGTGAAATTATCACTGTTATTCTTTTGTTTTTCCAATGTTTTTATTTCTTTTGTTTTTACTGTTTACATTTGTCATGTATTTTATTATTTTCTAAGAGTGCCCACTAAATCATGTGGAAGGATAAGAGTTATTTGAATCATTTATGTGGATAAAAACTCAATTTCCCCCTCAGAGGGAGAAAAAAAAAACAAGAAAAAAACAACTTTTTTGTTATTTTTGTATTGCTTTTATTTCTCATGTTTTCTATTGTTTTATATTCCTTATGTATATCATTGTTTCTAAACTTTGCCCAATTTATTTCAGAACAATATAGAAGCATGAACCAAGTGGAAAACCAATTCCTGAGCAAAATTTATAAAGTAATGCAAGCCATGGTCTATTGACAGTATGTAACTGTATACAAATATATGCAGCGATTAGCTGTTTTAATGACATGCGCATACTTATTGGCCCATAACACCCCCTAGGTAGGTCCGATATGGACAAATGTGGTATGAAAATGTGCGCAAGACTTCAGGGGAAAAAGTCATGAAGCGAGAATCCGAAATTCCCAGCGGTCGCGATACAATCGCCAAAAGTATGGAGGGGGGGGCCTCCCAGGGCCCCCCCCCCCCCCCAGTGCAGTTAGGGTTAAACATTAATGTACAACCTATATTGCTACAGAGCCAAGTGTATGTGGCCTTTCACTACTTCAGATTTGACCAAATGCCCCTCTCCCCCTTTGATTACAGTATGACATGAAAGATATTCAATGTATAGGAATGTAGGTATTTAATAAATCAGTCAAGATGTTAAAGTCATATTTTCATTATGTTCACCTCTACTAAGCAGCCTCAACTTCCCTGGCATTATCAAATGAGCTATTCAGTAGATGATCTACATTAAACCTGAATTTACTGTGGACTGCAAATCAATTTAAAATTCTATCACACTATCACATGGGTCATTGGCAACAAATTATCTGGTCTTAAATTGCAATTCCCATGATGTTAGAGCAGTAAAACTTGGTGGTAGGCCCCATCTATTCCATTTTCTTTCCGTAATTATTAAAAAAATTTTTTAAAAATTACTTCTGGCTCGTATGTGCTAAGTGTTAAGGAGGTTTTCAATTAGGTTTCTAGTCCTCTCTGCTCTGTTGACCCAAGTCTGATTCTAGACACGATAGTGACAGGACCAGAGTTTTACAGCATAAGAGAACAGAGCTCTTGACTGAGTCTTGTATTAAAACTTAAATTTAGGAGAGTAAGTTAAAATGATTTTTTAAGATATCATGGAATACATTAAAGCGTTACATCAAAGATTTGTAAAATTACAGACAAACTGTACTATTAAGTTTGGTTCACTATGACCTACCTTCATATTCAGCACGACCGTGTGGTGATGGATGGTGTGCTGTGGTCGTGATTGTCCAGTTCCACGCCACGTTTATTCTGCACACATCTAGTTCACAGTCTGTCTCCTTGTGCCACGATGCCACTTTCTGGACATTTTTAATCTGTTTTCATGATGCAGCACACTTTTTCAACGTATCAAAACTTTTACCTGAATAGCCACTTAAATATGGGAGAACTCTCCCGTATGTCTTGATGTATGTAACAAAACGAAAATTTCCCCTCAGGACAGTCCACATCCTGTAGAGTACAGGGCCACTGTAGGCTTCCACATTGTGCTTGAGCAGTGAATGCAACAAGACATATGATTGGTCGACATAAGAATCACATTCCAAAATGCAAATGAAACGACCAAGCTGGTTGGTAGACAGTTATCCTGGATAGTTATTTATTTTTCCCACATTTTCTCAATTTTCTATGAAATATGCAACATTCATGCTTGAAGAGTTTGTATGATGAGTTGTATCATATTTCTAGACAATATATGAGAATTTGGGGTAACTGCCTGATGATGGTCACAAAAAGTCAACCTTTGGGGCTTTGCATATCGACCTATAAATGAAAGGGTGCTTTGATTAGCATACAAATGTGTGCTTACTCGCTGTTAGCTTCAAATATGACCGCTGTGTGAAACTGTGACTCTCTTCATTCAAATTTTGTTTGACAAAAAGAGTTTTCCTATTTCAGACTGTATCTTGAATATAAGCATAGGAGTAGGAAGCAATTACATGTTTTGATTGTTTCTGTTTTACTTTTCCTTAATTCGAAAAGGGGTACACCATTCCCCTGGACAAGCGCTTGGCATCTGACGGGAGAGGACTTCAAAATCCCCAGATTAATGAGAACTTTGCTAAGCTGGCTGAAGCTCTCTACATTGCTGACAGGAAGGTAACCATTTCATTAACATGATTTATTCCTTTTTTCTTCTACCTTGTTTTCCTCTTTCCTTCCCTTTCTTAATCTCCTTTTTGCTTCACCACGTCTTACAGAATTAGTCAGAATTAGATGATACGCTAATAGCATATTATTATTTTGTTTGTCAAAATCTTTCTTTCTTTTTTATGCCTCCGCCACCAAGTGTCGCCGGAGGCATTATCTTTTGGGTTGTCCGTCCATCCTTCCGTCTGTCCGTAATCAATTTTGTTGACAGCATAACTAAAAAACCGTATGAGGTATCCTAATAAAGCTTGGCATGTATGTGTACGAGTGGGCAAAGTTGTGCCTATCAAGTTTTGGGTGCACATGCTCAAGGTCAAATGCTCAAAATTTCACTATTTTTGCCATGTCTTTGCAATACCTGAACGTATTTTCTTTAAACTTTGTGTATACATATACCAGGGCTCCACACTAACTTTTATTTTTGGTGGCCCAAAGGCAAACATCCGACCTTGTCTGGTGGCCCGATCAGGCCACCAAATTCTTCGTTTCTGAAATGTTGGTGACCCGACGTGCATTTTTGGTGTCCCCGGGCCACCATTAGTGTCAAGCCCTGCATATACTAACCAACAAAGATTCAGTAGAGAGAGTTTCCTGCCATGAGGTCGAAGGTCAAAGGTCATGTGAAAATGTTAAAATTTCACTTTTTTCTCTATATCTTGGAAATGGTTCTAGGTGTCTTCATGGAACGTAGTACATATACATGTACTGACAGGCAGTGATTATCTAGGGAATTTTGGTTTTATGGGGTTAAAGGTCAGTGGGTCAAAGGTCAAGGTCAACTCTTCAAAATTTCACTATTCCCTTCATCTATGCAATTCCTGCAGGATTTTTCTTGAAATTGAGTGTATACATGGGTACCCAATAGAGATTCTCTGGGAAAGTTTCTGCAAAATGTCAAAGGTCAAGTGAAAATGCAAAATTTCACTTATTCCTCCATATCTCGGAAGTGGCTCAAGGTGTGATCATGAAACTTGGTATATATCTATGCATGTTCTGCCTGACAGTGATTCTCTTGGGAATTTAAGGGTCATGGGGTCAAAGGTCAAAGGCTGCAAGAATCTTCAGTCTATTGAAGGAGGCAGACTTAATCGGAAGAAGAAGAAGAAGAAGGCCAGATGAAAATGCTAAAATTTTACTATTCAATACTGAAATTACACTTTTTCTCCATACCTTGGAAATTACTCATTGCAAAACTTGTAAAAAAGTCAAAAGTCCATTAAAAATCCTCAAATCCCCAAATACTTGCTCTCTTAAACAACATAGGTATTCATCCAATGATACCTAGTTCAAGTTAACCCATATCGGGCCAACTACGGGATATTCCGTAGTTCGCTCAAATGCCGCAGGGGCCACATACGGAATATCCCGTAGTGAATGAGATGGCATATAAACGACGTCATTCCAAAGTGCTTTCACCTTCTAACCTTTGACAACATATCCCAGAATGCTTTGCTACACTGTCTGCGATAATTCAAGAAGGTTTTGTCATTGGAACGCCAACAAAATCGTAAAAATCATCAGAAAAAATGTGTGTTTACATGGAATAACGCGAATAACCACGAAGCGTCAGTGGATACTATGTACAGCTGTACGGAGTGCTCGATTCTGGATTTTCTGCAGCAGTTTTTGAGGAGGTTTGGACACTTGCAGGGCGATGATTGGACTGTGATAATAGTCCCACATGTACATCCACATATATGTACAATAATTGTATAATTCAGTCGAACCTGAAAAGCTGTAGCTGTATCTATCGTGATGAGTTTCGCTTCAAGAAACTATAGGTTGCACACATTATACTATCGATTTCCCGTGCACTCGCAATGGCTTCGTCGTCAAAAATATAAACATAAATCTGCAATTATTGTATCAATGGTCATGATATTTATATGTCCAGAGAGCTGACACTTTCATTTCCGGTACTGGATGTGTAAAATTACAACATTTGCTATTTTTAATCCATGAATGAAAGCAAACAAACAAATTGATTTCGTAACTTTTGGATGACTGTACTTCACTTCTGCTGAGTGCTATGACTGCACTGTGCATTGAATGGCAGCATGTCATATATCATTTAAAAGGCAATTTTATCCTCTTTTAAAAGATATATAACTTGTCTATGTTTTGATTACTGTTTGCTAATGAAAAGCAATTGTGTGGAGAGTTGTCTGCCTGTCGCCTTGTGTGTGCAAACGGTGCTGGGCCACTATGGTGTTTCTTTACACTACTGCATTGGCCCGATATGGGTTAAGTGAACATTCAACACATTTGTGACCAACATGTCATTATCAATGTGTTGCGAATTATATGAAACTGTCATCACGCATTGCCAAGATGTACCATAGACCTATTTGCAGGCATGAAGATTTTCAGCAGATCCGCTGATTTCTGCTTTTTTCCTAATTTTGGATTTTTTTTCCGCTGATAGAAGAAATCCGTGGAAATGAGCTATTTTCTTTTTTAGCTCACCTGAGCCAAAGGCTCAAGTGAGCTATTGCGATCGCCCTTCGTCCGTTGTGTGTCGTCCGTCGTGCGTAAACTTTTAACATTTTCATCTTCTTCTTGAAAACCCCAAGACCGATTTTCATCAAACTTGGCAGGTAGCATCCCTAGGGGGTTAGGAACTCAATTTGTTCAAATGGGCACCATGCCCCACCCAGGGGGCTCCCAGGGGGGCCCAAATCCCCCAAAATTAAGGAATCTGTAAAAATCTTCTTCTCTAGAACCAGAAGTGATAGAGCTAAGTTAATACTATGAGTTAGTACATTGATGACTGTAGTTTCAAATTTGTTCGTGGCAGAATCAGGGGTGCCCCCCCCCCCCCCCCTTGGGACCCAGGGGAGGGGGGTGGGGAGGGGTCCTAATGGGGCCTAAATTGTACATTTTCATCTTCTTCTTGAGAACCCCATGACCAATTTTCACCAAACTTGGCAGGTAGCATCCCTAGGGGGTTAGGATCTCAATTTGTTAAAATGGGCACCATGCCCCACCCAGGGGCCCCCCAGGGGGGCCCAAACCCCCCAAAATGAAGGAATCTTTAAAAATCTTCTCTAGAATCAGAAGTTATAGAGCTAAGATAATACTATGAGTGAGTACATTAATGACTGTAGTTTCAAGTTTGTTCATAGCAGATCCAGGGGTGCCCCTCTTGGGGGCAGGGGGTTGGGAAGGTCCAAATGGGGGCCTGAATTGTACATTTTCATCTTCTTCCTGAAAACCTCATGATGGATTTTCGTCAAACTTGGCAGGTCAGGATCTCAATTTATCAAAATGGGCACCATGCCCCACCCAGAGGGCCCCAGGGGGCCCCAGGGGGCCCCAATCCCCCCAAATTAAGGAATCTTAAAAAAATTTGGGCCCTTATTGTACATTTTCATCTTCTACTTGAGAATGCCTTTGTCAAATTTTAGTAGAGCTGTGAATAATTTAGATTAGTGACTGCGTGAAAGGTGAACTTGCGATACTCAGATGAGCGCTAGACCCGCGGGTCTCTTGTTTTCTTTTGCAATTTGTGTTTTAGCGCTACCTGAGACATTACAAAACCATGCAAAAAAGTAGTGCCTTACTTCAGCACAGCGCTGACATGGGGCTAGCGTACTAGTACCACCTCCGAGCTGCTCATACTAGTGTGTTTACACGCAGTCTTGTGAGCATATGATTCGTGTGCATACTAGTACCACCTCCCTACCAGTGTGTTTATGGTGGACACAAGGTGTGTGTGACGATGTGAAGATGCGATCATGTTGCGCGGCGGATGGAGATGACAGAGCGCTGATCCCCTTGGTGTGTTTTGGTAGCGTCGCACAATTATTTAGAGCTTTGCAAGTCTGCTGGTAATCATCGCAAGTTTGTGTGGATTCTCATTCCCATTTGATTTACTCGCATGATTGAGCACCTGATCTGTTAAAGGGGATTTACTTTTGGACGTCGCAGTGATCGCGTTTGTAACTGCCATGTGCACAAGTTTGTCAGGATTGACATTGGATTATTCACCTGTTCACCACGTTGTTCACACCCTTTATCTGACTATGTACATCAGCTACTTGGAGTCTTGGCATTTGGGTAATCATCACTATCATCCTCAGTGACATTTGATTTGTTTTAGATCTACATTGCATGTACTTTGATGTCGCAACTGTTTGTTACTGTATCCAGACGTGGCTTTTTCTGGCCAATCAGTTAAGTGGAAAGGCATTTTTGGAAGAGACAGTGATAAAGGAGAAGTGAAAGCTAGAAACAAAGACAGTGGAGGAAAAAATCCTGGAGATGGGATGGGTTTGGCTAATTTCTCAGAATTCCTATAAGAGACCATCGCAAGTACGATTCCCTGATAAATGGTTTGTTTTTGGATTGGTTTACGGGGCCCCGTTTTATCAAGATAAAGTTAGAGTTGATTATGAAATTAACTCTAACTTTAACCAACTTAAAGTCAGCTATAACTTTAAATCAACTTCAAGTTTCTGTTTTACGAAGAGACTTAATAGTCGATTAAAGTTATAGCTGATTACCATAACTTAATTATTGATTTAGTCAAAACGAAAAACACAGGACGAGGCTGGTTTCCGGTACTGTCTGCTTAAAAACATTACAATACAGAAAGCAAAACAAACAACAAAAACACGAATGTATGATTGCTTACCCCGGCCACGGAATTGAAACGTAGTCTGCTAGTGCGCCGCAGTATGATTAGCGCTACAGCTGCTGAATTAGAAGTAGGCCCTATGTTTGCAACAGAACCGCAAAATACGCCGTTTTGCGTTGTATTGACGAAAGTAGGTTGATAGATTTAGCACATCTCGAGCTCAATGAAAATCTGCGTACGCGCATACCATGAAGATCATGCACACCGAAGAGTATAGAAGCGCTAGCTTCTATACTCTTTGATGCACACTACAGTACGAGGATCTTAGATAACATATAACGTCAGTTTTCATTGACATGGATAAATAACTGATACAGAGGATTTCTGCAGTGGGACTGTCCAATGCATGTATTGTTTCAAGTCTTGTGTGTTACATGTAGGATTATGGAAACTTGTGAGAGTATGTTGACTAATCTACGGCGCAGATCAGCTTTGTAAAGAATAGATCGAGAGTAGCTACATGTCGAAATTCTAGACCTAGTAGACGCTCTCGCAGTCTGCAGTGTTACGGTAAGTACAAACGACCCGCTGTAACGTTACTTAGGCCTAACTGGTTAGATAGATCTTACTGTCGTACTCGGTGCTGTAGAATTAAACTCTTTATTTTCCTGTATAGGCCTACTAAACTATTGATTAGTATCTAATGAACTATCTCTATGTAGGCCTATGCACGTCAGAAATTGCTGGTGTCCTCGCATATTCTTTGGCAAGATATGCATCGCACACAGACGTAGTTCCAGCGTTAGGTTACTTGCCCTTGCTGGCAGTGGCTTGATAGGTGGGCGGGCAGGCAGAGGTCGAAGTGATTCTCCATTGTGTTATTTTTGTAAGAAGTTTCCTGAAACCGTGAAACATATATTTTGTGATTGTACAGTAGTTGCTCACATTTGGAAAAATCTTTCTGATTGTATTGACAACATGATTAACAAGAGAGTCACTACAGTATACCTTGATTTTAATTACCTATTTGGTGTTGATACTGGAAATAGGCATGACAGGTGTATTACTTTTTTATTCTTATGTGTGAAATATTATATAATTTGCTGCAAATTTCAGCAAGTAGATTTAAATTTTCCATCCTTTATGTGTTTTGTTTGAATGAAACAAAAAATTGAATATAAAATAGCTGAGCAAAGAGGTAAATTGGGCTCTTATTTTTAAAAGTGGACACTTTCATTTATATAATAGTTTGATTCCTCTTCACCCTACGTACAACATGTACCACAGTGATTAATCAGTAAAGGAATGATACTTTATTCTAATTATGTGCAGACATGGGTAATATGCAGTGGAGCCCCACCTAGGCAGAGTTATTTTAGTGTTTTTGGAGTGAATGATGGGGCATTTGCCCTTGTTATTATATTAGAGAGATTGGTGGGGAGCTTACCTTATTTGACAAATCTGTATTTGATTCTTCTTTCTTTCAAAAGTGGCACCCGGCCGTTATCTCAAATTGTTGTGAATGCTTTTCCCTGTTATTGTGTGATTTCAATACATGTAATTATCATTTTATAGAACGTAATTTATTTCCACGGCTCTTGTTATGGTGGGACTCCACTATATGCCGGGAGACATTTTCGTTGTGTTGTGTTGCAGATACTCCAACTCTCCCGCTTTCGACAGGAGATCTCCCGCCGAAAGCCCATTTTTGCAAAATCTCCTGTTCTCCCGCTTGAGAGTTAATTTCTCCAGCCCTGGCTCTGTGTCTCTGGCTTGAAATTATTTCTTACTTAGTATCATCGTATGTTGAAAAATAAGCCTGAAGTAGATAGCACGAGAGAGAGCATCTAGAACCCTAGAGCTTGGACTCCGCCTGCGAGGAATTTCGCGCTTCACACTCGTGATGTGCACTTCGCGCACATCAAGTTGGAGTCTCCCGTTTGCTAGGGGTTTCAGGCGGGAGAATCTCCAGATCAAAAGGTGTTTGGGGTTGGAGTCTCTGGTGTTGTATTGTATTGTATTGTGTTCTCTTGGTTGTGTGTTCATTTATGCTCCATTGAGCATTATACTTTCACAGGTATGATATGTACTTTGTTTCATGGCAAATGTTATAGTTTTCAATAAAAACAGAAATACCAAAAAAAAAAAATTCTCACAATCCCCCTTAGATAAAGTGGGATTCTGAGAAATCATTGTTCTCTGCACAATGACATATCACATTTGTTTCTCCAAAATTCAAATGGCTACATATGCATGCATTTCTCTCTTGCTTTCTTTAAAATGTTTGTTCAAAGATGTGTTGTACTACTGGAGGTACATATATGTATCATTGAATGAATACTGTAAAAGTGAATATTT
Organism: Diadema setosum; assembly: GCF_964275005.1. Classification (NCBI taxonomy): domain Eukaryota; kingdom Metazoa; phylum Echinodermata; class Echinoidea; order Diadematoida; family Diadematidae; genus Diadema; species Diadema setosum. The sequence goes on along the minus strand of NC_092685.1, from coordinate 34,802,319 downwards.
TCGCGCGACTAATTTTTCGCGCTTGGCCGGGTAGGCGGAGTTTCGCATGTTTTTAATTCTGCAGAATCAAGACATCACGCACAGGAACGTATGGCAAACAAAAATTTTCACATGCTTTTATTTTTCGCGCTAGTTTCTGGTTGCGCGAAATGCCCGAAAATTTCAACACCACGAAAATTTCCACTTTTACAGTACATGTATTATGAAGCTAAAAATTGTATGACAGAATGCTCCAGATTACATGATTTTGAACCCCCAAATTAAAGAAAGTCCACACCATGGTGGGAAGGGGGCAAGCCCCCACACACACACACACACCCTCCGGGCTCCCGGCTTGCGCAATGAATGGACTTTCCCATGCTGCTTCGATCCAGCGAGCTGATTGGTCGATGTAATGCAGCGTGCTGTTACTGTGTGATGCGAGGTGGCTGCATGCTGCTGATGCCTAGTACACTGTACATGCATGCTATGAGAGTGGGCCGCGGGATGTCGAGAAGTACATACAATGTAGCAGTGTGCTGCAGGGGACTTCGCCACCTCAAAAACAAGCACTTACGTTATCAGAACTGGCCCATTAAAGTAGAAATTCAAAGAGCACGAAACACAAATTTGATAAGAAAATATTGAATTTGAACATCTGTCCTACGTGTACACAAAATATCGAGAGAAAAGAACAATCCCAACTATTTTTTATTAATTATTGAAATCGGACGAAAAAGTAAACCCGAAATGCCCCGATGAACGGTCTGCCGATACCCCTTCCAGATGACGTCACGCACTGGATTGGTACTCTGAAAGTACACGTTCGCTCCATAGACTACTACCGTGAATTGTTTTCAGTGTTGTGTTTAGGAGCCTAGCAAGTCCAATTATTTAGTTTATTAGCAGTTTTCTTGCATGTCTCCTTGTAGTTCACAGTTTTTCCTTACATTTCATCCTCATAAAGTATGAAATTTGTGAATGCTAGCGGCGCATAAAAGAGATTTCTTTCAGACGTTTTTGTCCGCATTTCGGTTCCGTGCCTTCAAAAAGTAGATCCGGTCACAGCAAGCTGGATGGTACGTCTCGCTCTCAGCTGGTCTGCATCGGCTGTTCATGCACTGTGCTGGTGTGTGGTTCGCACTGCGCTGTGTGTGTTTGCGTGTGTGTAAATATATTAGTGTTCGTGCTCTGATTTCTTCCTCGGTCTAGTGAGAGCTGTGCGTAAACACGTGTGTGTATGGGAACATGTACTATTGTACATACTTCGAACATGTGCGCCAGCTCCATGCCCCCTCGACGTTCGACGCAAGACTCCCTGCAGCTGATCACTCGCTCTCTATGCATGTTTTTGTTTGTAATAATAATGGATGAACGTACATAAACTCAATACTGTACGAGTAATGTTCGCCACACGTAATCTGTGTATTTCGTATACTGTTCTACGAAGCGAATTGCTACTTACAGAGGTGGAAGAATGAGTCGTGAGGAAGTACTTCTTTTTCCACATTTTTTCTTTTTTTTTTGTCTAAACCGCCGCCGTCATTCATCGTACATACTGATCGTCGAGACTCTAAATCGTACTGAGCCGTATGTTATACTGTTTTTCTTTTTTTTTTTTAACGCCAAGGCAGACATCAGACTTTTTGCTTTACCATCAAACGCAGCTGAATGTTACTGTTATTCATTTCGAAATGTTATAGCAAATATCCGACATTTATTTCAGCATCATATGGAGCAGAATGTTGCTGCTATTCACTTCCAAACGTAAAAGCAATCATCTGACATTTATTTTGGCATCTTCCGGAGCCGAATGTTATTGCTATTTACTTTCGAAAGTAAAAACAAACATCCGACATTTATCTTATCATCGTACGGAGTTGAATATCATTGTTATTCATTTCTGAACGTTACAAGGGATCATTCGACATTTACTTTTAGCATCTTCCTGAGCCGAATGTTATCCTTATTCATTTCCGAACGCAAAATCAAATATCTGACATAAATTTTTGCATCGTAAGGAGCTGATTCTTACCGATATTCACTCCAATTATTTTAGCATCTTACGGAGCCGATTGTTACCGCTGTTCATTTCCAACAGTAAAAGCAAACATCCGACTTTTTTGTTGGCCCGATCGGGCCACCAAAATCTTCATTTCTGAAATATTGTCGGCCCGACGTGCGTTTTTTGGTGGCCCTGGGCCACCGGGCCACAGTTAGTGTCGAGCCCTGTCTAATGAATGTAGATGATCGCAAGTGTAACAATGAAATATGATTCGTCCCCCCCCCCCAAAAAAAAAAAAAAAACACAAACAAACAAAAATGCAAGAATGTTTGTGATTCCATAGCTGCATTTATCCGGACATGAATCTAAAAAAGGAGTTACAAAACCTCTTTGTCATTATCATTATTATTATTAACGAACCACCAGAAAATCAAAGCTAATCTTACGTTCAGATTAACATTTTTTTTTCTTTTTTCATTGTCGAATTAGCAAACCTTCAGAATATCGACTCTCGAGCTAGCTTGTTTCATTCGGATAATAGATAACAAACCATAATTAAATTTGTCGGATTAACAAACATCCGCACATGCAATATGCGTGTTTCGAAATAACTACCATCGGGATAGTGAATCTTATTCTTTTTCGGAATAACGAGCACCACGCAAAGAGACGCGATGCTAAACTAAAATTCAAACCTATGTTTTCTCCTTTTTTTACCACCAGTCTATACACGTTTTCTGAACATTCCCTTATGCCCGACTAAAAAAAAAAATAATATTTGCACGTTACTGTGAAAGTTCGTTTATCCGAAATTATATAATATAAGAGGGTTTGATAATCCAAACATTTGTAGCATTATTCTGAAGTTTGGGTAATGTGAAAATCGGGAAAAGGCTTGTTAATCTGAAAACGAATTGAATTTGTTCCCAGATTAAATTTCTTATTTCTTAAGTTTTAGATTAGCGAACCTTCGGAATAAACAACTTTTAGAGTAACAATCAGCAACATGTTTTCTCTTTTTTTCATAACTCAGAATAGAAATAATGTACAAAATGGAGAAGTATTTTAAAGCAGGAAAATAAGGCATTTCAAGTTTAACACTGTTTATTTATTTAATTTTTCTTTATCGGTAAGTACAAACAATTCTTACAAGAAATAGAAAAGGAAATAGAGAGAAAGAGAAAGAGAGAGAGAGAGAGAGAGAGATAGCCCTATTTTAGGCAAATTAAATGAGAGAAATAAAGAATCATTACGTTTGTAATCCTGGCTGGGTCTTCGACTTGTCAAACATTTTCCCTGTTCATTCCTCCAGGCCCCAGACTGTTCATGACCGCCAAGAATGTGCCAGTACGCGCGGTTTCTGTTTTTGTCAAATGGTCTCTCTCCTCTATCCCCCCCCCCCCCATCCCCAAGTCGGGCACCTTGCTGTCGTGGAATTTGTATTGTTTCTTGGTAAACTTGGTGTTCACTTTTGACCGCGCGTTATTGATTTGTGTTATTTTTATCTTGAATCGCGCACTGTGCTCGGTATCCACATGGAGCACGCACAACCAGTGACTACCCGACTCATGTAGGCAGCTAACGGCGAGCAGAAAATGGCAGTTTTTTTCTGCTGTCGCTATTTTCTACTGCCAAAATAGGCTAATACATCGTATTGGAATAAAAACTTTGTTCGATATCGATGAGCGTTGATGTGGCATCGTAATGCAATACCGGGCTTCTTCAAGTAAGTCAGTGTTCGACAGTTGTTGAAATCGTGACATCGCTAAACAGTAATTAGTTTTGGGCTTGCGTGTGCATGATTTCATGGGTTTGTTGAAGGGAAAATGTGGAGAAAGAAGGTGGCTTCAAAATTATTTGCCTGCCCGATTCGGGCAAGCATTTTTATCCTTGTTCAGAACACTTGTACGACTTTGATTTTCACTTGCCCGAGCAATCGGGAAGTGCTTATGTCCGCCCTGCTATTAGACCTTGCTCGCCTAGTATTGTACCTCCTTGGTCTGACCGGTTTGAGGTCAGCAACTAGTCAGGCGCAATTAGTGGCGTGATAGCTATCATAGCAGATGTCATTTACGGAAGTTTTACGAGCGTGTGCACACTGGTGAAGCAGTGATGTAATATTACTCGCGAAAACACCGAACCTTGTCGATGTCGAAGATTCCACTCCTTCTCTTCCCACCTCCCTGGTCAGAATCTCGTATAGTCGTACAGTATTACAGTATCGGGCGCGAACGTAAACAAACACACGTGGTTACGCAAAGCATGGCAATTACGAGTAGTTCACGTCTATGTTCCTACGCCAATGAAAGTACTTCCATGACTTGGCTAATCACGTAACAGGCCAGGCACGCAGGCAGTGAGGATGGTGGTGCGGCGAGCGGCTACCAATGCGGATCGGAGCAGTAGAGCCACTTCACCGTGGATTAATACAAGAACATACTGCATGCGAGCAATCGCGAGCTACGAGACTGGGCTGCACAAGTTGGTATCTCGATCCTCGTTTTAAAATCTCTCCTATTTTGATATTTCGCCATTTTTCGTAAGTCTGCTTGTTATTGTCAACATCAACATGTCTTAGATTAGCAATCCTGTCACGGACATCCTAATGATTTCCAATTAAACGCTTCATATGACCAGCGAAACTTGAACGTGCTAACATTACAAACGTAAGAAAAATAAGATTACCTAAGTAGCTTGAATTCCTGAATATTGACGAAAATATCTGTAAGAATTACAAAAAATCGAGAGAGAAATGTTTCTTCATTACTATTAAACCATAAAAAGTTATATTTCGTTCAATTCGACTTTCACATAAGGAAATAAAATGCAAAAGAATCAGGTTGTACCTCCGTTAACATTGTACACACATTCACCGGGCAGAGTCCGCAAATCCAGTGCGTGACGTCAGGCGAAGCGGGCATCTTTCCTGACGAATTGGCCCTTATCAGGCTCCAGAAAACCGCAGTTTTTCGTGAGCGTTTACTTCTTTCTAGCAACGCGAAAGCGAGGTAACAAAATTCCATTGCCTTCTATGTCTTCTGAGCTTTCTACTGATGCCTAAATTGCAGAATTTAATGATCTCTTTGAATGTCTACTTTAAAAAGAAAGTAGCAAAAATGTGAATATCTATCAGCTATGATACCAGTTGCAAGTTCATGACATTCGATTATTCGGACTTTACGCAGATTTTACTGCACTAGTAAGTAACATTACAACTACGAATTCCCGGTACGAGTTACGATAGCCGTACGGCACTGAAGTATAGGTGACGTGAACGCAACAAAGATGTGGGTATGTGGGACTGTACACTGTCTTGCTGTGTGCGAATGACCATGAAATTTCGTGCTCGGAACGAAGGTAGAAAGTGCACCTCTTTCGATTATTTCCAGACATATCTTGACGCATGACTTCTCGAATGTGATATTTTAGAGTTCCGTAAAGAAATACATGCTTAGTAACATACTTGAAAATTTTTTGTTGTTCACAAAGTCAAAATGTGAGATTTTAACAATGATTTCTGACAATTATTTTCCGTTTTGAGAGTGAAGTTATGCTCCAGTTTGGAATATTTTATCGTCGTTATTCAAAAAAGGTAACATAATGGCAGGTTAAAATGAGGTGTTTACTTTTCATAACCGTTTGGATTATAAAAAAATATAAATTAATAGTAAAGTTACAGCAGTCTTGCTGCGACACTTTCCTAGCGGTTTTCGTGCGAAACGTGTTCATTCAAGAGGAAAGCGAGGTCAGGTCAAAATGAATACAGTGAGTTAATTGCACCCGTCCGCTGCGACTGATCCATCCTTCCGTCCGTAATCAATTTTGTGGACAGCGTATCTAAAAAACTGTTAGAGGTATCCTAATGAAACTCGGCATGCATGTATATATATGAGTGGGCGAAGTTGTGCCTATTAACTTTTTGGCGCACATGCTCAAGGTCAAAGGTCAAAAGGTCAAGGTCAAATGCTCAAAATTTCACTATTTCCCCTATATGCAGTGCCGGGAGGTATTTTTTTGAAACTTGGTGTATACATGAACTACTAAATAAAGATTCCCCAGAGAGAGTTTTGAGTTATGAGGTCAAAGGTCAGGGGTGAAAGGTCAAGTGAAAATGTTAAAATTTCACCTTTTTTCACCATATCTCACAAACATTTCAAGGTATCTTCATGGAACTTGATATATATGCATGTACTGACTGGCAGTGATGATGTACAGTAGGGAATTTAGGGATCATAGGTCAAAGGTCAGGGGGTCAAAGGTCAAGGTCAACTCATCAAAATGTCATTATTTCCCTCTTATCTATGCAATGCCTGCAGGATGTTTTCTTGAAATTTAGTGTATGCATGTATTACCCAATACAGATTCTCTAAATTTCACTTCTTTTCTAAACTTGTAAAAGGGTCAAAACTTGGGTACAAATCCTCAAATCCCCAAATACCTGCACTCTTACACAGTATAGCCATTCATCCAAATAAACCTAGTTCAAGGAATGTGAACATTCAATGCATTTGTGACAAACCTGTCATTTTAATATTTTGCCAGTTATGTGAAACTGTCATCACACATTGTCAAGACATTGTGCCACAGACCTATTCGGAGAACCATGCATTATGGTGGAGGCATACCAGTCGCCATAGCGACTTTTCTAGTCTTCTTTGCACCATAGTCGCTCTAGGCTCTTTTTGAACTCTAAAATTTTATCAATTTTGGATCCTTTGTGACCCTTTGGTGATGTATATTTGCCTTTTTTACATACAATTTGTGCTGACACCTTTGATAGGTTTTTGGCCTTGTTCAAAAGTCAGAAAAGTGTTTTTTCAGGGACCAAAAGTTTTCCCGCTAAATTCCTTCTTACCCCATGCTAGCCATTCACGTGCGCGGTTTTCATACACGCCGGCACCTCAGGGACTCATTTGGTTAGGACTTCCCCAGACTCCTCTGTGTGTCACTGCAGAGAGAAGCTTTACAGTACTTTGAGCAAGAGCTCTTTTGTTTGTTCTTGCATCTTTTGTGTTTGTATGCCGACTCCCTTTCTTTTGTTGTAGATTGGTGTGCACTTCATACAGCTAAGTGTTTGTCTTGCTCTTCCTTATGTGTTCCTTTCTCTTTTTGAGAAGTGGTGGACTGCGTTACATGTAATTTTGTATTTTTACTCCGCTAAAATTTTAAACAATACCCAATTTCCAGTAAAATGTCAGCGGCTTCTGCTATGCTTTCTTCCGCACCCCCAATCCGAGCGTCGTAGAAACGAGTGCAGGCTTCGTGTATGAGATGACACAGCCATTACGCCCGTTGCTTCTAGTGCCTCCTCCGCCCAGAGTGCGATACTCCCGCCTGGGATCTGTCCCTCCGGTCAGGCCCCTGTCCCGAAGGGTCAGTTTCTTGATCGCTCCGAGCTTGTTCCCCCTCCAGCTTTCCCTCGAATTGCCCGTTATGGGAGTGCGGGGGAGATCGGTTTCAGGGGTCCTATGGGGGCGTTTCCGGCTTAGACTTCCCGCAGTGACTTCCTCCTTGGGTAACTGGGGGGGGGGGGGGGGGAGGGAGTTGCCTCTCTTAGAATTGCACGCTCTTTGACATCTCATAGAGTGGTTTCTGAATATCTTGCAAAACGTTAAATGCTAAATCCTCACCTCGACCAGAACTGTACACACCCTTTAACAACATTTATGTTGCGCTTCTGCTCGCTATCAAGATCTTCCCTTGGGTTTTTCCACTAGGATAGTAGCTACGGTGTTTAATAGCTCACCTGCACAGACAGGGCATCCATTTTTTATTTTCTTTTACCTAGATGACTGGTTGATAGTGGCTAAGTCCTAAGTTCTTCTATTGTCCCACTTGTCCTTTGTTCTCCAGACAACACAGGACCTTGGCTTCATCATGAACTGAATGAAGGCAGCGCTGTCTCCTCAGAATTCAATAGGCCTACTTTGGTTGGTGTCTTCTCCGTTGGCAAAGGCGAAGTCATTGCAATTCTTCCTCAGCCTGTGGGCCGTTGGTTGGAGAGGGAGTCCAGCGAGCACATTAACCTTCTAGAGTTGAAGGCAGTTTTGCTAACTCTTCGCGATCTTGCGTCTGTTGTCGTAGCCCGCTCTTTGCTAGTTCGGTCAGACAACAGATTGGCTGTGCCACACATCTATCGACAAGAAGGTATTCTTTCCTTTCTACAGATTTTCCCTCACTCTGTAGGAGTGATGTATCCAGAGAAAGATTCATCTCCATGCTGCTCACATCCTGGGTTCGGGGAATGTCAATTCAGATTTCCTATTCAGAGGGAGTTTTCTTCCATCAGAATGGATGCTTCAGAGAGAGGTATTTCAGAGGATTTGTGCAGTGGTGCATGTTCAGGTGGAGTTAGATCTGTTTGCCTCAGCTCTGAATACTCATTTTCAGGAGTTTTGCTCTCGGGTGAAAGAAGACTATGCATGGAAAATAGATGCTATTCCCTTCCATTCATCAGTCCATAGCTTCTATGCTTCCCCCCCCCCCCCCCCCCCCCCCCCCCGTTTGTGATGCTTCCCAGCGTCTTGGAGGAGATTGTTCAAGGCATGGCAGAGTTGCTTCTGATAGCACTCTTGTCGCCTCAGAGACCATGATTTCCACTTCTGTTGCTTCTCCTGGTAGAATTCCCCAGAGCTCTGCCTGTCTGTCATGATCTTCTGGTTCAGCTTCTCTCGTTCGTGAAGCACAAAGATGTCAAAGCTCTTCCTTCATCTTTCTCTTTGGCCACTCTCAGGCTACAAGGTGAAGAAGTAGGCCTTTCTAAAACAGCTGGACACAGCTTGCAGCAGAGTCACTTCCGAGAATCCTCAAAAATTACTTATTATTCTAGACTTTAACACTTCAGGAAGTGGTGTCGGAATCGCGCTTGTGATCCCTTTACTGCCTCTTTAGATCAGGTGGCGGATTTTCTGGTCGACCTCTTTGATACGGGTCTTTCTTTGGCTTCTTTCAGGCCCTACAGGTCAGCTATTGCTCCCTGTCGTATGGGTTTTATCATCAGGAGGTCAGTATCTACCTCTCCCTTCCTTACCAAGTTGTTGCAATCATTCTTCTTGGAGAGGCCTCCGATAAAGACTTTGCTTGGAGTCTTCCTTTTGTTCGTAGGTCCCCTGCAAGGGCTCTCTTTGAACCCGTGGCCAAAACTTTTCTTCAGAATCTTACCTTGAAGACGATCTGCCTGATTGCCTTTGCTTCATGTCCTTGAGTCAGTTCCATGTGTGTGTTGTGTATGACCAGGGACATATTTGTTGGGAACCTGCATGGGTAAGGCTGATCCCTAGACCAGGTTTTCTTCCAAAAATCAGACCAAGTCTTCGTAACCAGTAGAGGCTTTTCTTCTGAAGCTCTCCTTGCATCCCTCTCTCGAGGAGGACAAAACCTGGTGTCCCGTGCGAGCACTAAAAGGGTATGTGGCAAAGACGAAATTGTTAAGAACTTCATCTTCATTGTTTGTGTCCACTGTGGCTCCGTTTTGGTGCTGTATCAGCGGCTGCTATCTCTGGGTGGTTAGTTGACTGTATGAGGATGGCTGGACACAAGAGCACTCAGCTCTTAGCGGACACTGTTTAAAGGCGCTGGGCTTTGGGAGATCCGTAACGCGGCCTACTGGTCCAACTCGAATTCTTTCATTTCTTGTTCCCTGAAAGACATAGTGGTTAAGGAAGCAGCTTTTGGAAGGGCTGTCCTTGAGATTTCCGCAGCAGGCACTACCGGTACCCACACTGGTGCCCACAAGTCCTCACATTAACGCCATTTTCATCTCGTTTCCAAGCCTCCCACTGTTATAGTTCGTATCTGTGCTAGTCAGCATTGGTTATGTGATAAGCAAAAGGTAAGATATTCCTAGAAACATATTATGATTATCCGAAGGGATACATCTTATATATGAGAGGAATATCTTACCTTTTCAGTTTCCCACCCACCTTCCCCCTTTGTTTTACATTGGTTGGGTTAGTTTTTTATTTATGCTTATCCAGTTATGGGAGAAAGTGTTGGGGGGCTGATGGGCTGATGTCAAGGGGCATACTAGTCTTGCACGCAGTCGTTTTTTAGTTTTGGGATTATTTTTACTTGTCTCCCACTTCTATCCTTTCTATGTCTGAGCCAAAGGGCAGCTGTAGAGGAGAATACAGCATTGGTTTAATATGTGATAAGCAAAAGGTAAGATATTCCTCTCATATATAAGATGTATCCCTTCAATTAATCATATTCCAAAAGCATATGAATTGTACATAAGGTCAACAAAAAAAATGGTTTGTTTGCCCTACGCGACCGCCCGAAAATCACGGAAATCTTAGGTCGGGTTTTTTGTAATTTGTATTTTTTTTTACTCTTTCAAATTTAAATTTTTTCCATAAATGTCATCTTCTACAAATTTGTGAACGGTTTTAAACCCAAAATTATCCATTTCAAGCTGAAGAAAGAATGAAAAAAAAGGTCTAAAAATGTTTTTTTTTTTATCACATCAACCCATTGTAAATCATGTTGTACAAGCGGATTAAAGCCGCTCAGGGCCACAGGCTACCTTTAGCTCCATTTCCTCTGAAAGTTAAGTATGTTGTATATGAGACAACAAGCTTCAGTGTTCTTGCATTTAATCTTTTTGAATGTCCTGGTCAGGGTGAAAATTTTGTAGTCTAAAAGTGAAAAATGCAAAGGGAATTGGAACAAAATGATTCTTCATTTTTCTTTCACTTATAAGCTTGTGTTCCTCATGTTTTGATATGCCTACAAGGGTGTGGTGAATGTTGAATTAATAACACCATACTTCGAATTGTCGATCACAGGTGATCGATATCTGATGACCCACCCAGCGTATCATCTACCGTAACTTGTCTTAAAGTGACAAGTTTCATACGTATTTCATTAGACATGATTTTGCTATTTTGTTTATTCAATGAACAGTACTGAGGACATTATTTTGGGGTAATGTCGCTCTCCTGTATATGTTTGTGCAATTTTTTTTTTTTTTGGTCAAATTCTTCAGAGCTAGCCCATTTAAACTAGACTTCATGCTAACCTTGCTCAGATGCATACATATGATGGTGGTGATATGCAAGGATCAAAGCCTCAGTGTCTAGATTTTGTTTCTCTACATTTGCATTTTGAAGCAAGAATACAGATCGGATCAATCAAATAGTTCAATCAATTCATTCAGATCAGACAAGCATATAAAAGTGGTATGTATGTGACCCACATATCCATTTCCCCCATAGGCCCGAGAAGCTGTGGAGATGCGTGCAGTGATGGAACGAAAGGTTGCTCAGAGAGAAAAGGAAAAGCATGAAGAGCAGCTGCGTGCTATTGCTCAGAGGGCAAGGGAAGACAGGGCAGGCATCAGATCTGCGATGGGTGAGTATGAAGATTGTCATGGGCTTCAGGCTGTAGTGGACAGTATGCCAATGTATGTCTTTGCTGAGGATGTTTTTTAGTTTGAGCAAGTATACAGGCATTATGACACACAGAGACAAAACAGAAATATAAAATGGCACAGCAGTCTAATAGTTTTGGAAACTTCATCACTCGAAGGAGCCTTTACTAATTTGTTCTGCTAAATGATCTTCTACAGAGTTCACATTTCATATCTGCGTCATGATAGATTCTTACCTGTGCCTTTAAACTGCATTTTCAAAATGTTGCCCTCTGTCTCGCAAAGTGAAAGAACAGCAACAGAGGAAGCCCCACTGAAGTGTCCTAAGTACCCCAGACCCCACCCATAACTGCCCTATAAAAACTGCCTGGCGGCAGACATTCTCCCTCATTCCTTTTGCGACTGTCTCTCGACACCTCGTATTTCTGTGAAGCTCCAAGTGCTTGCACCTTTTTCCAAGCCCCTGATGCTGTTTCAGGTGAGCCTGTTCCTTTTCTAAGCTTTCTAGACCTTAGCTATAGTCCTAGAACTATTTTTAGAGCATCCTGAATTTCCCCTGTTGCAAATTTTAGGCAGAAATTTGTGTTTGAAATTTGGCGATTTTAGCGTGTCCACGTTATGCTTAGTGTGTGCTTGCTCTTTAGTCCCATACATGGGCAATTCCATGAAAAATGTTGACTTTAGTGAAAAAAATGAAGTTTCAAGTTGCACTTAAGTTCTCAAATATTTTCAAAAAGTAACTTTTTTTTTCATTTTTAAGTAATTACATCTTTGTCATGACCATTTGGTATTTATTTCAGTCAGGAAAAAATACTGTATGATGCATTGTAGTGACACAAAAATTCAGCTATTTTTTGAGAGTTTATTCTTCTTGTCTCTAAAGAAGGCCAGATATGTCCTAGAGGTCTTGTTCAGCTTTGATATTGTAGTCCAATGTAAATATCAATGGATAATCACAACCAACTTTCATAGCATTCATCAGTGTCTGATCCATTGATCCTGAAAGTTGTGTGATTTAAAAAACATTAGAAGTGTCATGTCTGGTACATTTTTACTGTAAGTTTTCATAGCCAGCAGAAAAATTGTGTGAAGTTGATGCAAATTTATTTTCTGTGTTAGGAATTAAACCCTGTGCATGTGTAGCAATCATTTTTCTATACCACTTTTCCTTGTAAATGGCGTAATGGTCATGACACCTCATATTAGACAAGTGGCAGAAATACTGCAACACTGTGGCCCAGTAAAACAGGGTGGTGATCAGTTTCAATTGCTCAGGGATAGCAGGACATTAAAGTGACCACCACAACGGTTTCAGGCAAAAGTCAGGAATTTTGACAATTAATTTTTTCATTGAATCTCATTGCCCATTTCCTAAGCTTTACATTGATATAAAACACTTGTATTCTCCGGCACCGTATGTGGGCATATAAAAGCCAAATACAATGCACTTTTTAATTTGTTAATCTGACAAAATTGCGAGAAAACAGGCTTTGAAGATTCACCTCTTTGCTTAAAGAGAATGTCTGAGCGGCGATGCGAGGTGAGAATCACCCATCCGTGCAATGGTGCCAATCGAGATGAAGCTCCGCCTCTAGCAACCACAGCGCCTTCTGATTGGCTCATTGGAACTCAGCGTACGGAGCTGAAATACACAATGCGTTTCGCCCGGTTTGCGAGTACATCTTTCAAGATGGGAATACGATAATTGCAAGCCTGTCATGCTGATTTACGTGTGTATGGTGCACGCATTAATAAATGGCCTGCACGCGCCATGCCCGTGTGTGTGTATTCGTAACAGGAGCGGGTGGCGCATTGGTATCCACATCTTAAAATCAAGGGTTTTTTGTGGTTGATTTGTTTTTTCGTCATTAGGGACTCTTTCAAAGGCAGAAAAATTGCTACAGCTGGCAGAGTCACGCTTCTTCTTGTTAGGTGATCCGAGTATCCTCTCGGATCACCTTCTGTATCTGTACAGATTCTTTGTTCTTCTTTTTCTTCTTCTTTCTCCGCAAAAGTTGTGCAGAGGTTAGCTCAGAAAGTCCTCTTCCTATCAATGTCAAAATTATACCATACGTGTATCATGTCCCAAAGACGACAGATCTAATAAAATCATAGTGATCAGTCGACCATGACGTCACTATGACGTCATTATATGAAAACACATTCTCATTCATATCTCATTAATGGAATGGAATTTTTCAATGAAATTCACGTCACATATATTTCAAGTCAAGCGCATTCTATTCATATTCTCAAAATTCATATTTACTCTTGAAACATGCGCGTACGCATCAAAATGGACACCATGCCCCACCCAGAGGGCCCCAGGGGGCCCTAATCCCCCCAAATTAAGGAATCTTAAAAAATTTTGGCCCTTATTGTACATTTTCATCTTCTACTTTAGAATGCCTGGTCAAATTTGAGTAGAGCTGTGAATAGTTTAGATTAGTGACTGCGTGAAAGGTGAACATGCGATACTCAGGTGAGCGCTAGACCCGCGGGTCTCTTGTTTATTTCTCCATTTGTTGCCTCGTGCAGCAGGATGCAGGCAGTATCAAAGCAGTGACTACTACATGAGATGACAGTAATAGTACATGCAGTACTAAACAAGCTGACCACGTAGAGGTGGCTGCCAGTGGTGGGAAGAAGAAACCCAGCAAGATGAAACCTTGCTGAGATGCTGCATCATGATCCACTACCCCAGACAGTTTGAAGTCAGAGTTAGCCGACTTCAGCGGCAGACTAAACAAGCTCGAAAATCTTCCTTCCCGATTTGTTAATGCCCTACCAGGCTCTTTAATATACTGCACGCAAATCAAATACAACATACCGATAACATGGGTAGAATCAGTGCATGCTTTGAGCGGGCTCGCTTACTCATGCGATGAACGTACATTGCCTACAGAAATGGGCAAGGTGCCCGCTTTTGCAGCTAAATTTGCAGTACCATCGGACATTGGACAGGCAATTGACGAGGAGCTTGCAAGCTCTGTGACTTATTTAGTGAACAACAACCTGGAGGAAAAAGTGCTCAACACAGGACACAATACACAAGTGTGTCCCTATGTTCTAATCTTATTATGTCAACATTAGATATCTGTCATACCTTGTAATATAAAAATTCTGTTAGGATTACAAAAAATGGACAAACCTGTCGTGTTTGTAACACTAAAAGTGTCATGTCCGTTATGCAATTAAAAAAGAATGAACAGTAAAACTGTTCTAGGATATGACTTTATGAATGAAGTGTGACCTGAAGGTTTAATCAAGACCAAAACCAGGTGCATTTTATCCAAAACTTCACAAGAATTGTCATAATCATCAGTAGGTCAAAATACCTTGTCCATTTACTGTCATATCCGTTAACATTCGCCAAAAAAAAAAAAAAAAAAAAATTCTCGACAACCACTTGGTAGTTCAAATTCATGAACTAATAACCATTTGATAGATTTCCATAAAATTATATTTGTATGTTACTGATACTTAAATGTGTCTGATAAACTCCATTAAAATCTTTTGGAGACTGCCAATGCCACTGTGTGATGGTTTGAATGACCAAAAACAAAAAAAAAAAAATGAATGTCATGTTCGTTATAGTGGAATCGACCCTGTACACATGTGGTTGGTAATTTATGTTATCTGGATTTATGTAAACTGATCCTTTCGCTTGTAATGATGCTAATCAATAAACTTTGCGTACCTATAAATAGAAATAGAGTAAGATCTATGAACTTCATCAAAATGTAAATGAAAGGCCATGTACAAGTACGGCAAATACCCAGGTATAGTAATTACAATCAACCTCGCTTCAAGTCAACATAATCAGGACTGAGCAAAACATGTCGACTTACGCGTAAGTTAACATTTTGTCGACTTATAAATGAAAATTAATTTCCCCTGTACCAGTGTACAGAGTAAGATTTGATCATGATGCGGATCGCTATCCAAATCTCACTCCTTTTGCCGTCGAAACATGCCTACTGTATCTTAGCAATGATCCCATTTTAGTTCATGCATAAATCTCGCGCAGATAAGTAACGACAATGCACAATATTGCCAAATCTGTAGAGAGATTTTAGGAGAGCGGGATCGCAAACCTGGGCCAGTTTCTAGAAACTTTACATTTTAAACTTAATTTAAAAAATCAAATGCAAATTCCCCAAACTGCATGCAAATTTGCAGTTTGAATTAAGTGCATTGCTGAAATTATAAGCACTTGATTTTGTATGATTCTGTTGAGATGATTTTTCAGTGCCGACTGAGCTGAAATATATCTTCTTCTTTTTTTTCAGATGGGCTCGCGCTGTACAGAGCGGTAATGTTGCGAATCCGAGCACAAGAAAAATTCTTTTTCAGAGTATGGCAATGGAAATTTAAGCAAAACAAATATGGCGACATAGGAAAGGAAAATGATATATATTTCAGCTCAGTCGGCACTGAAAAATCATCTCAACAGAATCATACAAAATCAAGTGCTTATATTTTCAGCAATGCACTTGAATTCAAAAAAATCCGAAAATGACATCTTATTTTCGGATTAACAAACCTTCGTAAAAACAGATATCTTTCCATTGTCGGACAAATTAAACTTTGGACTGAGATTTAAACCTTCTGCATAGCCAACTGTAACTATTTTTTATAATTTTTTTCATTGATATTTTGTGAACGTGCATTGCATTTCAGTGGTTTGAAACATGTAAATGTTACAATGTCTTTCTCCTGCTTCTAAGTTCAGTCATGGCAAATGTTTCATTTTATATTTTAATTTTGCGTACGAAATAAAATGCAAGTCTTTTCAACAACACACTTGCATTGATTTTTAGAGATGCATTAAAACGCAGTTTCTAGTTTTGTACGAAAAACCACGTCTTTTCTGCAATGCTCTGTGTTTAAATACAGCATTGCATGTGAGTTGATGGACTTGCATTTGATTTTTAGAGTTGTGTTTAAACGCAATTGAGTTTCAGTTTCATACAATTTTTCTAGTTTCTTATGACTATCAAACGCAAGTCTTTTCAGCAGTGCACTTGCGTTTAAATGCAAAGTTGCATGTAATTTGATACACCTGCATTTCATTTTATGAGTTGCATTTAATAAGACACAAAGTTTCTAGAAATGGGCCCAGGTTTCTAATCCCGCTTCGGAATAATTATCATTAGAATATTCGGATTAACGAAAAGGCCTATTTCATGTTCAGATAATGAATATCTACTAGGACCTAGGTGTACAAAATTAGTGTATTTTGAGACTAATGATTGAACCTCATTGCATTTTCGGATGAACAAAATCACCAGTAACGTACTATGTAACTAATATATCCCTGCAAGCTGCGTGAACAAATGATTAGCATGCAGAAAGGAGGTGTGATACATGTATAAGTATACAGCTGTATTTGACAAAATATTGTATACACTACTGACTGTCGTCACACAAAATATCTTTTTGACTTAACTTAGAAGGCAAGTGTACATCCCCCGGTACAATGCATGTAATTCTAAACGAGACAAAAAGCGAGGAAATAAAAAATTGTTCAAGAACAATTTCCCACTGCACCCTCATTGGACCATGCAGCTTTAGCTCCACGTGAGTTGCATCATGTTGATATGCCTACACCAAACGATACACACAGACACAAACACTCAGAAGGAGAGAGGGAAAAAGGGAAGAAAGTGAATTACCTTGAGTATTGCATGTAGTACTCAAGTGTAAATGAGTGTATGCCCTTTGTATTCAGGCATACAAGACAACCATTGTTGGGCACGAACAGTACCACGAGATACACTAAAGAATTAGCGATTAGTAATGCTGCGAATCGGAGCAGGAAAACAATTCTCTTTCAGAGTATGACGATTAGAATTTGAGCGAAAAAGTATGTCGACTTAGGGAATTAGACAAGGGAACGCGTATTTCAGCTCAGTCGGCACTGAAAGTCATGTTGATTTACGCGAGTTGTCGACTTGTTAATGTCGACTATGATAAGGAAATTTTCAAGGAATTTCAAGGTATAACAAAGGCAAAAATCTGGACTTTTCTATCATGTCAACTTAGCGAGTTGTCGTCTTATGCGATGTCAACTTAAAGATAATATTAAGTTTTGGTACCTCAAAAGTTTCCCTGAATTTCCTTGTCTTAGTTTGTGTTTTAGGTTAAAGTACCTTTCATATAACTAACACTGTGAGACTTACTCGCCCCAAAGTGCTCTCATGTCTTAGTAATCATGCAATTAACTGTGACCAGCAGCCCCATACGCATAGCGACCAGCAGCCCCATACACATAGCGTAATGGGGCTTCGCATTGTAGTATTCAGGATCATGAAAGATTTAGTATCGCGGGTAAATATCAACTTAAAATCCAAAAATTTCTTCAATTTGAAGACTTTCCAATTAAGTTGAAGTATTGAAAACAGGCTTCGGCAACGTTTGGTTCTGCCAATATTCCCTTTCTGTTCGAATTGATGACTGAAGTTGACTCGGTCGAGAGGACCTTGGGAGAGCTACATACACTGAATACTACGGCCAGCGCATTGGCACACATCACATGCGCACAAATTTCAAATCCATGAACGGATAAGATGTTTGTGTGCGCATGCGCTGGCCGTCAATTCAGTGTAGCTCCCCCAAGGTCCTCTCGACCGAGTCACATTCAGTCATCAATTCGAACAGAAAGGGACTATTGGCAAAACCAAACGTTGCCCGAAGCCTGTTTTCAATACTTCAACTTAACTGGTAAGTCTTCAAATTGAAGAAATTTTTGGATTTTAAGTTGATATTTACCCGCGATACTAAATCTGTCATGATGCTGAATGCTACAATGCGAAGCCCCATTTAGCTATGCACAGTTAGCTATGCGTATGGGACTACACGTTGCTGGTCGCAGTTGTCATGCAATAATGGTTTCGTACAATACATGTACTACCTCGCCGCTGTATGGCGGCGGCTCTGGTATGAAACCATTATTGCATGATTACTAAGACATGAGAGCACTTTGGGGCAAGTAAGTCTCACAGTGTTAGTTATATGAAAGGTACTTTAACCTGAAACACAAACTAAGACAAGGAAATTCAGGGAAACTTTTGAGGTACCAAAACTTTATATTATCTTTAAGCGAGGTTTATAGTGGCGGGTGCAAGGGACTTTTTGGTTCAAGGGACTTTTTGGTTCAAATTCTTCCAAAAGCACCAAATTTGGCACACATGTAGCCCATACCATACTATTTTGATTTTTGATGGGCGCCAAGAAGGGCGCCTCTGGGGCGGCCATATTGGCAAAATCCAATATGGCCGCCATGTAGGTTTAAAGGTCACTTGCAATTGAAAACATAAAAGGGTTACAATAATTTAAAAAGTCAGATTCAGAGGTTTTCTGGGTCAGGAAATTCGAATCTGAAGTTGTTTTTATGGTCTGAAGTCAACTTTTCCTTATAAGGTCACCCTAAAGGCCATTTGGGGTCAAACCATTATATTCACGATAGTAATTTAAAAATGGCATGCTCATTGTCAATATAGCAGGAATGACAGCCTTGCTAATAGAATTCATGTCACAATCATTCCATTTTTTTTTTGTTTTTTTACAGGCGCTAAGAGGAAAGATCCTCACCGACTGGTCATATTTGCGGAATTCAATATGTTTGCATTCACTTTTATGACAGCCAAAAGAGCTCGTTAGAATTCTTTCAAAGAGTTTTCAAGATTTGATTATTGAATTATTATTTTCATCTTCATCTACAATGAATGCGATAAAAAAAAAACATACTTATATGAGAAATTTAATCCTATTGCTACCTAATACATTAATAGTTTAGCAGTAAGGGAAAGGGCTACTCTCTATATTACCAGCATCCATGATGTTGCCACTAAAGAGAGAAGTGCTTTTATTTTTCTGTTGCAGTTCAGGGATCCTCAATCACAATGGATTTTCATAATTCAGATTTGAATTCAATGGAATGATAATTATGAAGATCACTCCTAATCTGGATGAAAAAAAAAAAAAATCTGTCATGTTTAAGAGAGTTTTAGTAGATCAGGTTGGCATCAATTTACTATTTTCAAACTTGTGTAAGAAAGTTCGATTCTAAAGTCCTTATAAGAAATTTTATGTGCCACCACAGCTAATATGCCGTTTGGAGAATATGACGGTTCTGGTGACACCATGTAGGGAACAAGCATATATCACAGGTGCCACAGTGACACCATTAACCAGGTACAGATTATATATGCTATAGTACAACTTTCATGACACCGTCTAGGGTCTATTAAGATTCTATCCAAAGTGCTTGGACGCAAATGGGTATGATAACACAAGACTTGTTAAGTTGGTATCTCGTTGGTCTGAAGACTATAGGTTGCAACTCTAGTCTCCACAACATCTCTACGACGCACATCAGCTGGAGACGAGCCCAATCTCCTGGAGTCGCAGGAGAATCGAACATTTTCGATTTTTGCAGAGACTATTTCCGGCTTCCAACTTGTCTCGGAGACGTCTCTGCGAAGTCTCCATCACTGTGGCCATGTCATGGGGACTAAATTTGTCTGCAACATCTTTGAGATGTCCCCGCATTTTGTGGAGACCCGTAATAACCTAATGGCGACAAGATGGAGAAGTCGCTGAGAAAAAACGTCTCTGATAAGTCCCTGCGACTGCAAAAGCCGTGCCGACATCCACGTGACTTGCAAGCAAATAAGTTGTCCCTTTGTTTGAAGACGTCTCGGACGTCGCACTGGAAATCGCGTTAGTTGTGACAGCGAGAATAATTTTCTTCGAGACGCTGGCATTGCGACAAAGTCTCCCGTCAGATAGGCTCTCAATCCCCCCTCCCCCCACTTTAAGTTTGCAGCAATATCAAACTACTGATCATGGCTCGTCTGACACCTGCTCTACATTGTGCATTTTCACCTTCATTCATTCATTCATTTCATTCATTTTTTTCCATTCCATTTTTTTACACCTCCCAATGCATGCCTTGAAACAGTTGTAGTGCAGAAGAATGAAATTTGGTACTGAAACATTGCGGATAGTGGCTGATAGTAATTGCCATGTACCTGTGCCATCTGTACTCCAACTCCACTCCTTGAAGTCAGGAATCGCATCATGACCCATGCTGTCATGATTCCAGTAGAAACTCGCTTGTAGCAGCACTCATCTTCGAAATGTTGATACAGCGCCGCTTGAGCAGATAGGCTGGTTTCTGATGATCTGCTCCCACGTTATGACGAGATGATGCTTACCCTCGTTGACGCTGGCTGCACCACAAACCTTGTTGCTCATCAGCCCTTGCTGCATGCACGATTATTAAAGTGTTCTACCCGTTGCATGTGAACGGACTTGATACCGTCAAGCTCAGGTCCAGGATGAAATCTGTGTAGTTTATGTGTCAGTGAGTTCTGGTTTGCTGACCCATACTACTTACAGTAGGCATTTTGCATGCCACATCAAAGCAAGTCTGAAGTAATGTCGCACCCTGTCAGTGCCTGTTGGACTCTGGAAGAGAGGTATGCTGTACAGGAAAGAGCTGGAAAGGCCTGTATCTTTCCAATACCAGGACCCACCCGTAACTCCCTCAGATCAAAGGGATTAAAAAAAAAAACAGACTACCGAAAATGTGATGTTATTCTCATCCGATTGTATACTGTTTTCAGAAAATGTTCTGCAACATTATGTCATCCTATGTAAGGATATCTTTGCGTAGATCGCATCTAAGTTGTTGAAAAGTTTAAGGGTTGTAAGATCACAATTCCTGTTGGATATTGCAGTCTCGAATCAGGTGCTGAGGATGAGTTTTTCCATCCCATTTATTCTTGGAGATCTGTGCACTAATAAATGAGGGCAGTTCTTTATTTGTCAGTCTTATTTTTCAGGTTTGAGTGGTGCCACCACCATCTCTTGTCAGAGGACTGCACATTGTTGCTGCGCAAAAATGTTCAGATTATTTTTTTAGGATCAGTATTCCATACAACATCAATATGTGTTTCCCTAGTCATTTGCGCCTCCAATAAAGAAACAGTTTTGTTGGATTAAAAAAAAAGAATAAAAAAGATAAGAAAAAACCTTCAGCTGAATTGTCTCCACCTATTCCGATAAGATACTGCCATTAAAGGACTCTAATGATTGCATGTAGTTAACTGCCCCTAGAATGCTGGTCTGACCTGGATTGAGGAGCTCGATTCCCTGGAATCTAAGCTTCGGCCATTGCTTCCTTCAGTGAAGATGCAGATGCTGACTTGTCAAGAGAGAGAAGGCATATACCAATCTCAGCAGGAGGAGAATCATATGATCGCTTGCAAGCTAGAAGTTGCATATTGACCATGAAAGGTGACGAGGTGGCTCAGTCGGTAGCATATGACTTGCAGTCTAAAGACTTGTTTTCCAGCGCGGGTTTGAATCCCACTTATCTCAAGTCTAGCTGAGCAATGGTGTGAGTTGTCATATCGTCCCCTCTATAGTAGAGGCACAACACCTCAGCACTAGGATATAAAGAAGTGGGAGTCCCGTGTGTGAAAGAATCACAAACCCAGACACATGAAAAGATCCCGAATCGGCAATCCGTTATCGGAAAACTTAAGGTGCATGACCCGGTAAAGTGGTCCACCCGAAGTACATACAACTGGCCAGCTATACAAACAGACCAGCTAGTTATACCCCCGCCAAACGAAGTTTGAAGGGGGTATAAAGGAATCAGCGGACGGTCGGGCGGTCGGTCCGTTGCGAATCTTGCGTCGCGAACTACTTCCTCAGTTTTCAACCGATTCCCATAAAACTTGGCACAGATGTGTGCCTTGGGTTGTAGATGTGCAAGACGTATTTTTTGACAGTACCCAAAAGTACATTGCCATGGTAACGGCATATTATGGGCAAAAATGGGTACAAATCTTGCGTCGCGAACTCCTCCCACAGTTTTTGATCAATTTTTATGAAATTAGGTACAGATGTTCATCTGAATATGTTAATGTGCAAGACACATATTTCCGCAGTGGCCAAAAAGTGCGTTGCCATGGTAACGGCATGTTATTGGTAAAATATAGAGCAAAATGCTTCATGGCAAAACTGCTTCATCAGTGTTCTTCCAATTCTCATGGAATTCATATTGAATGTTTGTCTTAGGATATAGGTCAGCATGACACATTTCTTGACAGTGACAAAAAGTATGTTGCCATGGTAACAGCTCACATATTATGAGCCAAAATGATGGAAAATTTTGTGTTGCAAACTACTTCTTCAGTTTTTGCCCAATTTCCATGAAACTTGGTACAGATGTGTGCCTTTGGTTGTAGATGTGCAAGACGCATTTTTTGACAGTACCTGAAAGTACATTGCCATGGTAACGGCATATTAATGGCAGAAGATCAAGGAAAGATCTTGCGGATTTAACTACTTCCTCAGTTTTTTGACCAAAGCTTATGAAATGTGGCACACACCTTGATCTTGGTGGGAAGATGTGGAAGACATATTTTTCGGACGTGTTGGAAGCTGCATTGCCATGGTAACGGCATATAAATGGCAGAAGATCAAGGAAAGATCTTGCGGATTGAACTACTTCCTCTGTATTCGACTGAAGCTCATGAAATGTGGCACACACATTGGTCTTGGTGGGAAGATGTGCAAGACATATTTTTTGGACGTGTCGGAAGCTGCGTTGCCGTGGTAACGGCATATTAATGGCGGAAGATCAAGGAAAGATCTTGTGGATTGAACTACTTCCTCAGTTTTTGACAAAAGCTTATGAAATGTGGCACACACAATAGTCTTGGTGGGAAGATGTGCAAGACATATTTTTCGGACGTGTCGGAAGCTGCGTTGCCATGGTAACGGCATTTAAATGGCAGAAGATCAAGGAAAGATCATTCCTTGGGTAAGACTGTCGTCACGGGGGTATTAATCACCTTAAGTGATATTTCTACTGTGTAGTTGCATACGGGCTATCCAGCTATCTCGTCAGAGGAAAAATAAAGACAAAATAAGATTAGGTGCATTTATTACCGTCTTTGCCATTGCACCCTGATTCAGCACCTTGGAATAGGATGGCGGCTATATTTAAGTATATATATATATATATATATATATATATATATATTTTTTTTTTTTTTTTTTGAAACAAAGAAAAAATAAAACAAAACCGATAGAAACCCCTTTTCTGTGCTCAAAGTTTCCACTCTATATATATATATATATATATATCGTCGCTGGGGTGACAAGACCTTGTATCTCAAATTTTGGTGAAAATGACTTTTTTGCATTAGTGGTCAAATAATCGGTTAAGTGATGTCCTGTCCAAATCCCAGCTGTCTTACCCCAAAAATGAAGCCACCACGGCATGTCAAAGGAACGGCTATCCCATTCAGTATAGTGCTTTGGCCGCCATGTTTTTTGGCTCTCCTGAACATTTGACATTTTTGAGATACGAGGTCTTGTCGCCCCAGCGACGATATATATATATATGCAGGGCTCGACACTAACGGTGGCCCGGGGCCACCAAAAACGCACGTCGGGCCACCAAAATTTCAGAAATTAAGATTTTGATGGCCCGATCGGGCACCAAATAAAGTCGGATGTTTCCCTTTACTTTTGAAAATGAACAGCGGTAAAAATCGGTTCCGTAACATGCTAAAATAAATGATGTTTGCTTTTAATTTTTGAAATGAATAACGGTAATATTCGACTCCGTATGATGCTAAAATGAATGTTGGATCTTTGCTCATACTTTTAGAAATGAATAACGGTAAGATTCAACTCCGTACGGTGCTAAAATTAATGTCAGATATTTGATTTTGCGTTCGGAAATGAATAAGGATAACATTCAACTCCGGAAGATGCTGAAATAAATGTTGAATGTTTGCCTTGACGTTCGGAAATGAATAATAATAATATTCAACTCCGTACGATGATAAAATAAATGCCGGATGTTTGCTTTTACGTTCGAAAGTAAATACGGTAACAATGACATTCAGCTCCGGAAGATGCTAAAGTAAATGTCGAATGGTCACTTTTACGTTCGGAGATGAATAACAATAATATTCAACTCCTTACGATGATTAAATAAATGTCGGATGCTTGCTTTTACTTTCGAAAGTAAATAGCAATAACATTCGGCTCCGGAAGATGCTAAAATAAATGTCAGATGATTGCTTTTACGTTCTGAAGTAAATAGCAGCAATATTCTGCTCCATACGATAACTGTCGGATGTTTGCTTTTAAATTTCGAAATGAATAACAGTAACATTTAGATGCGTTCGATGGTAGAATTAACGTTTGATGTTTGCTTTGACGTTTGGAAAGGAATAACAATCATAGTATTCAACTCCGTACGATGATAAAATAAATGCCGGATGTTTGCTTTTACGTTCGAAAGTAAATAGCAATAACATTCAGCTCTGGAAGATGCTAAAATAAATGTCGAATGATCCCTTATATATTGACGTTCGGAAATGAATAACAATAATATTCAACTCCGTACGATGATGAAATAAATGTCTGATGTTTGCTTTTATGTTCAAAAGCAAATAGCAATAACATTCATGATAATCTATAAGCCTGTTTGCTAAATCTTAGAACTCATAATAACAGTAAGATGATTGAATTTTCTATTCATTTATTTTAGACATGGGTACCTGTATCACTTCAGTAATACTTAATATTTATTTTTCTATGTTTAGTAGGACCGATGTAGGTTTTCTCATGTTTTTCTTGATTTTTTTTTTTTCGGGCCACCACATGTTATTTTCGGACCATTAAAAAATAAAAATCAATGATTTTGGTGGCCCAATCGGGCCACCAAAAATAAAAGTTAGTGTGGAGCCCTGATATACATGTACAACATGTATATATATATGAGATATAATTTTCATCTATTTGTCATAATCATTATTGATATGTAGGGGATGGCCCTAATTGACCATTGAAAAAGTATGGAAGAGATGACAAATGGGACAAATTAGGGGTACCAGTGAAGTGCAATTGAATGCTCACAGACATCATTTTGAAAAATGCCCGAAATGCCTGATTTGACCCTTATTTGACTTTGAAAGTGACCTTGAGAGGTGATAGTGACCTTGAATTGCAGAAACGATGCGCAGAATCACATTCTGTAACCCCGTAAACCCTTCCACATGGGATTCGTTACTTTAATAAACCTTTTCAATTTGTAACTGCAGCTGACCTTTAACCCGGATGGCGGCCATATTGGATTTCACCAATATGGCGGCCCCAAGGGTTTTTAGTCTTGGCGCCCATCAAAAATCGAGGTACAAGGGACCTATGAGCCAAATTTGGTGCTTTTGGAAGAATCTGAACCAAACAACCCATTTTGAGCCCTTAGGCCCCCAACTATTACTGTATGTGAGAAGCTGAGGTAGCCAGTCAAATGCAGTGCAATCAAATTATTCTAGGTTTGCCTTCTTTCCCTTCGGATACAAAGACCTATCTTGTGACGCAGTGAACACACATAGTTTTGTGTTATGTTGCTTTGTTCAATATTCTCTTCTCATTGACAAAAA
The DNA here is from genome assembly GCF_964275005.1 of Diadema setosum. Classification (NCBI taxonomy): domain Eukaryota; kingdom Metazoa; phylum Echinodermata; class Echinoidea; order Diadematoida; family Diadematidae; genus Diadema; species Diadema setosum. The sequence continues at coordinate 34,776,479 of NC_092685.1, read as the reverse complement.
GAGGCATCATTATTTTTAGATTATGTGTACCAGATTTGATTTTGTTTGGTTATTTGGTTATGTTTTGCTTTTTGTTTTTGGTTGTTGTAAATGGTGACTGCATGTAATATACATCCAAAGGTTGAGGTTTTATCTTTGTAAACACTTTTTGCATGATTAACTTGCTTGTATTGGTAAATATTATCAAATGAATTGAAAATTTGTCCAGATGCTGACGAAGATGTCAGGGAGCGTGACAAGGTCCGTGAAGACCGTCACCGTGAGAGACAAAGAGAAAGAAATATAGCTCGAGCAGCTCCAGACAAGAGGTAAACAGTTCAACCACTTCTGCATGTACGTTGGTAATCTTACAATGAGAAAGTCATGAAAATTGTTAATGCTAGTAGTGTGAAGATAGATAATGCTATTAGCATGATCATTGATGAATCTGACTTTTTATACGGATTTCAGTTCATTGGGCTTGGCCTGCCATATACAGTGTAGTCCAGTCAAAATATGAAATGACCCACAACTAATTGCAACAGAAACGATTCCACTTGCATTTGACCCGGAAGAGCTATTAAAATAACATATTAAAAGTTCCCTAAAATTCGAGTGGTGAATCAGTGTCTAATTTGCATAAATTCAAAATGGCCGCCATACAACCTATTTATGCCTATATCTCGGGATATATAACCCACAGAAAGTAAATTCCGGTGTCTAAACCTATGTTTTTTAGGTCAGGGAATACAAATATGTTATCTTTATCAACTTTCAAGCATCCCTTTATATAGTTTTTGCATATATTTGCATATAACTACATACAAAATGGCCGCCATATTGCCTGTGCAAGCCCGTATCTTCGTATATCATTAATGTAGTATACACTCAGAATTAAGTCGCTATATATATCTGGACATAAAACCTGTAAAAAATAGATTCTGGTGTCTAAACCTATGGTTTTTAGGTCAGGAAATACAATTATGATACAAGCAGTAACTTTCAAGCTTCCATTTATACATTTTCTGCATATATTTGCATTTAATTAAATGCAAATTGGCCGCCATTATAACTCCACAGGCTTATATCTCTATCTGCAAAAGGTACCCAGTGATGGTGTCTGTGGTCTTAATTTTACTGCTGAGAATCACTGATGTAGAATACGTTCCACTCAGGAATATTACCTATATCTCACTAAAAATTTGCATAGCTATATTTAAGCATAAATCTATTCAAATCTTTATCGTGAATATTATTTCTGATATACGAATACGAGCTACAGAACATTAATTGTACTGTAATTAATGCATCCAATATTTCAAGGGCAAAATTGTTAGAATTCCATTCACGACCTTAACGATTATCCTTACACCCAGTTTTATATTCTTGCATTGATTAAAAGTATTGTACTACATCAAACTCACATTTTCTTGAGATAAAGCCTCAGAACAGAAAACAACTGTAAGTAGCATCAAATAGAACATATCTTTATTTAACTATAAGCTCAGCTTAGCTTCCAAAGTGTGCTCAATAGGTACACAACAGTAAAGTCTCAAATTACGTAGTAGGAATCGTTAAAAAGATTTTTATGATTGCATGATATTTAATGTATTATGTCGTGTAATTTTACCCTCATGTTTACTGCTTATACTTGTGTCTATGTTGCAATACTTTTTTTTTTAGGCCAAAGGGGGGGGGGGGGGGGGAAAGTCATCAAGATCATGATCATCCATAAGCTACTCTACAAAAGTTTCATGAGTTTGGACATTTGTTTTAGATGATGTTCTTGTCATATTATCTCATATAGCTTTCAAAGTGTGCTTACGGTACACCAAAATTGGTCTTAAATCATTCAGCAGATTTTTTTCAAACATCTTTTTCCTTACCTGCGATGATTTGCAGCCATGTTTTGTCGATACTTGTGTCTTTTGTTGCAAAACTTTTGGCAAAGGCATGTTTATCAATGAGCAACATATGACCGTGATAATTTGTATGGAAGTGGATTTTGTTATATTTTTGCGTGGTTTCACCCGATGACTTACAGAAAAAAAAAGCCAGAAACAAAACAAAAAAAAAAAAGAAAGAAAAGAAAAAGGAAATGCCTTAACATTTCTATTCCTAGTACTCTGGATTCATCAGTCGATCAATACAAACAGCATCCTTCTCATTGGCTTCAAGCTCATAAAACGCTTATAAATTCTGATAAATGTTACTTCTACCATTTTTCGTGTTGTATCTGTTACATCAGGCTGTTAGCAAACTGGTAGTGTATAGTTGCAGGGCAAACAGATTTGACTGCATACAACCCATATCAGTAGCAGATGCGGGCCATTATAGATCAGACACTGTCTTGTAATGTTGTATTTCTATAATATCTGAGGAGTCAGATGATGCTGTTCTAATTGGTGACTAGGAATGAATAACATTCTTGAAAGACATCAACACAGTTTACAACAAATGTGAGACTTACCACTCTTCTTTTCGTCAGTATGAAATGAAGCCGGGATCCTGTTTGCTTTACATTAATCGACTGCAATTTCACACTATCCTAGTCCAGAGGTTGTGTAGAACACTTTGAGTGTAAGCGAGTTTTCATGTTTTACACTTTTATCATTGATCTATATTTTCAGAGATCACATTACGTACCTTAAGTATCTGTATTATCGCAAGACAGAAAATGAAAATGATGTACTTGAAACGGAAGAAAGTTTTCTTGAAATCCAATGACTTTGATTAATTAGATTTTAAATTCATCTTAGCCAAAGGTTCAAGACAGCAAAAATGGTTCAAGCTAATATTGCAAATAGCCATCATTTATCTTCTGGCGTCCGTCGACAGTCATGCATGCATTTTCAAAAACCATTTTCAGATTCTCTTTTAAGACCCCATGTAATGACAGATCTTCAACAAACTAGGCAAGTAGCATCCCAAGGATGACAGACTATCAAGTTGTTCAAATAGACGCCATGTCCAAAAGGTCCCAGAACCCACAAATTAAGGAATTTATCATAAAAAAAAACTTCACACTCACACACACACACACACACACACACACACACACACACAAGTAGAACCAGTTATAACAGAGCTAGGTAAAAAGTACAAAGATGAATATCTTGGAGACTGCATAGTTTCGCAGTTTTATCTTCCTTCTTTTCAAAATTTTACACATCATATATATATATATATATATATATATATATATATATATATACATATATATATATGGTACCAGTACAGAAAATATGACGAAATAGGGTGGTATTGCATTTCAGTCCAGCAGTGCTATTTAGTCACACCAAATTTTCGACGAATACATTCGTCTTTCTTCAGAATTGCCATTGTCGACCTTCAGGAAGACAAATATATTCGTCGAAAATTTGGTCTGAATAACTAGCACTGTTGGACTAAAATGCATCACCAGTCTACTTCGTCATCACATATATATATATATATATATATATATATATATATATATATATATATATATATATATATATATTTTAAACGTGTGGGCACTAATGTCCCCATCTGTATCTAGAGTTGCTGCTTTTATAAAACCAGAAGAGCATCGAGTAGCATACTTTCAAGATTATTATGGCAGATGCAGGGGTGACCTCCTTGGGGCTAGTGTCAAATAGGTACCAATTTTCACTCTTTCATCTTAAAAAAAAAAAAACAACTGTTCAATTTGTTATCAAACTTGGCTGGTAGAATATTGGTATATAAAATGGGAACCATCCCCCGGCCACAGAATGCCCAAAGGCACCTCAAGTCTGATTTAGGTGCGGCCACCTTTGGGCTGGGACCAAATTATTGGAGGACACTTTTGATTTTTGATCCTCCTTTTGAAAACATAAGGTCAAATTTACAACAAACTTAGTACTGTAAGTGCATTTATCGCTAGTGTCATGCATATATGGACATCATGCCTCCCTGGGCCCTGGAGGTCCCTAAAGGCTTCCAGATATAGCCCTACAGTTTCCCAACGTCTTCCAATTTCCTTTCTCCCAAGTAATAGTCTGTAAACATGCAAGGAAGGGGAACTTGAGATGCTCGGATGAGGGCTGGACCCCTGGGTCTTTTATTCAGAAAGTGAGTGAGTGACATGGTACCCTGATATGACAAGATCGTCATCTAATGTCCAAACTCATGAAACTTTTGTAGAGTAGCTTATGGATATAAGCTACTCTTAATTTGAATAGATTTATGTATGAATATACGCAAATTTTTAGTGAAATATAGGTAATTATTCCTGAGTGGAAGGCATTCTACATCATTGATTCTCAGCAGTGAAATTAAGACCACAGACACCAACAGTGGGTACCTTTTACAAATGGAGATATAAGCCTGTAGAGGCATTGTGGCGGCTTTTTTGCATTTAATTAAATGCAAATATATGCAGAAAATGTATAAAGGGAAGCTTGAAAGTTACTGCTTATAATATATATGATAATTGTATTACTTGACATAAAAAACATAGGTTTAGACACCAGAATCTATTTTCTGCGGGTTTTATGTCCAGATATATGGCGACTTATTCCTGAGTGTACTACATTACTAAGATACCAGCTTGTACAGGCAATATGGCGGCCATTTTGTATGTAATTATATGCAAATATATGCAAAAACTATATAAAGGGATGCTTGAAAGTTGATAAAGATAACATATCTGTATTCCTTGACCTATAAAACATATAGGTTTAGACACCGGAATTTACTTTCTGTCGGTTATATATCCCGAGATATAGGCAGAAATAGGTTGTATGGTGGCCATTTTGAATTTATGCAAATTAAACACTGATCCACCACTTGAATTTTAGGGAACTTTTAATATGTTATTTTAATAGCTCCCCCGGTTCATATGCACGTGGAATCGTTTCTGTTGCAATTAGTTGTGGGTTAACCCACTTTTTGTCGTATTTTGACTGGACTAATAATGATATTGATAAAGTAGAAGGTATACAGAACAGAAAAACTGAGAATGAGATGTTTGGTGCAAGACTGATTCAATGATTTGCAGATTTTACCAGTTTTACAGATATCCCATGCAGTTGTAATTCCTATTGTAGATTTTGAAGCAGCCAGGTCACCCTTAGAAAATCCTAAAAAAGTTACAATATCTACATTTTTAGACTTCATGGATGAAAATTATCAACATATTACATATTATTCTAATTAGTGGAATATGCTAATTAGACTTATAAAGATAATTGACTAAGGCTGTCAAGGTTGCAACCAAGCTTGATTTACTTCAGTATGCCATCTGAACACAAATCAACAGAAAACCTACATTACTTCCACAACATACACATGTGTTACTATATATCGTCGCTGGGGTGATAAGACCTTGTATCTGCAATTTTGGTGAAAATGAGTTTTTTGGATTAATGGTCAAATAATGGGTTAAAGGTCCAGTTTACCTTTGGGAGCAGTGATTTGAAAATTTTTCAAGATATCGCCTGTTATGCATATGTGTAGGTTTGTTGTACCACAAACACCCTCCCATATAAAATATTTGCAATAAAGCCTAAAATAGAAGGAGATGTCAGTATTTTTCTCAATAAACCGTAACTGTAGACGGTTTAGTCTGGAATCGTTTTTATTTTAACTATTGTTCACATTTTGTATATTTAACAATACCTAACATCGATTTTACTGATTCAAATTTTCACAGTGGTTGTTTCTATTCCTAACTCACACTTTAGAACTATTTTAAAGCACTAATGCTGAGTTTTTGTTTCATCTGCAAATGGTAAATTATGCCTTTAAGAGATGTCTTGTCCAAATCCCAACTGTATTACTCCAAAAATGAAGCCACCACGGCATGTCAAAGAAAAGGCTTTCCCATTCGCCACAGTGCTCTGGCTGCCATTTTTTTGGCTCTCCTGAACATTTGACATATTGTAGATACGAGGTCTTATCGCCCCAGCGACGATATGGTATTATATCCCTCATGTGAAGTATCTTGCAAAATGATTGTATAGAGCATGAAAAGGGGGTAGACATTCTATCTTTACTAGCTATCTACGAGCAGCTGAATGCGGTGCAAAGACTTACTATCTAGCGTGATATAGTACATTTGGGAATCCATTATCTGCACCCAATCGCGATTCTGAGATTGATATCTAAATTTCTCACATTAGAATGTAGGCAGTGCACATAGTAGCGATACTAGCTAGCTATACAAGTTACAGAGTGGCTAGCTAGCGAGTGCGGTGCTGATGGCACCGCAGAAATCTGTGGTGCGATGGCGTGTGTGAGTGATCAATGCAATTCATCTCAATTGACAAAGTTACTGCTTCGAGTAACGGAGGAATTTCATAAATTGCAGCAGAAGTACAATGTTGTAGGTTCAGTTTAGGAATAATTACGATATAAGGAAAATGTACAGAGAATTTCACTATTTTTTTTTTTTTTTTTTTTTTTTTTTTAAAGTGCACAGTTCCTTGACTTGTCGTAGATGTATGTTAAGGGTAATATTATTGCCCTTGCCTTCTGAAAGAGGCAAATCAAGTGTTCTTTTATTATGCAAGAAAAAGGAAAATACATGTACTGGTATGTTTAATTTTCTTTTATGTTTTCTTTATATCGTTGTGCACATATAACATCACAAGCTCTGGTAGTCTTCTCACACAGCAGTGACTCAGCAGAAACTTAAAAAATTCATAACTTTTGAATGGGTTGTCCAATTTTCCTCAAACTCTCACTGATGTGTTCTACTAATATTGCTGCATTCACTCAATCCAGATGTCTGTGAAGGTGGACTTGTCCTTTAAGCAGTACAAGTACCTGATTATGCAGAGGCTGCTGTACCACATTAGGCGTTTTCACATCAGCCCGATGTCTCCAAATAGCGCGCTATTTTCTGACTTGGAAATTTTCCCGATAACGAAATAGCGCGCTATCAATTTGATAATGTGAACACAAATTACCGCGCTAATTGTATCGCTCTGATCGAGAAAATTTCTCGACTCCAACTCGGGAAATTTCTGAAATAGCGGGATAGTAGCGCGCTATTTGATAATGTGAAAACGACTCGAGAAATTATCGCGATGAATCTCATTATGCCTAGCATGTGTGACCCGATCGATCGAGGCAAACTGCACACAAGTCATGAGGAATTTTTGAGAGGACACACACATTACCGATGCTGTTTGCACGTACTCAGCTGTCGAATTAGCTATTTTTTAATTTTTAACTATTCGGGCTACCCCCTCTTTGGGCTGATGTGAATAAGAAATGAAATAGCGCTCTAATTTGCAATCGCGGAAAACATTTCAAGCTTGGATTTTTATCGGGCTGATGTGAAAACGCCTATTGAGTATTTTGTGTTTGAATTTGTAAGTATGTAAAGTCAAATCTCTACTTTTGCATGAACACTATTCTGCAGTTTGTACACTACTCATAAGTCACAACTTCTGCATGTGTGTCACAGATTTGATGAATGACTTACCTGTGCAAACAAAACTCTGTTCTTCAAACTGACAGGTCACGAATTGAGAGGCAGCGGGAACGTGATGTCAGTGAGAAAATAGCCCTCGGTCTTCCAGGTGCTAGTGGGACACGGTCAGATGATGCCCAGTTTGACCAAAGACTGTTCAACCAGACCAAGGTGTGGACATTGTTGAGTATTCACAGATGATTTGTTTTACCATATATTTGTTTGAAGATATAAGTGCTGGTCAATGATACTGGCAATGTACTTTACTGTATCCTACACTGAAGAACACTGATCAGCACACCAAAGTCTCATCATCCAAAGCAGGAAGATGATGATACATCTTGATGTCTCCACCCTGCAGGGTGCCAGAGGCATTTGCCCAAATTGACAAAGGTAATTGTAAGTGAAATCAGTGGTTTAAGTATAGTCTGTGGATGAACATGTAGTGTGTAGCGGATGTGCCTTGCACTTAACCATGTCAGCATGTGTTAATTTTTGGATGTCTGTTGGCATACGTGATGTATTGCACACAGTAATGCAGTCAAAATTTGCATAATCCAGGGGCTGGATGTAAACAACCGTTTTATATTTTGGCCTTCATTTTTTATTTATTGGTGACCCGCTACAACAAAAGGATCCTAAAGTCACGGAAGTACAATTTTGTGAAAATGGCATGACATTATTCCTTTACTCTTCTACTTTAATTTCATATGTAGCATAACTCATAATAGTACTCGGTTACGGAGATATCGATGCTTTTATTAGTGCATGTCAAGTGGTTGAGGAAATCAGAGTTTCGAGAAAAATGCCTTCAAAGTTTTCCTTCGGACGCTATCATGATCAAGGGGAGACGAGACAGTTTTCACCGCTTGACAATAAAAGGCATGCTCCTAGCGACCTCCGCAATGTTCATTCAAGCTTAGCACCAGCAGTCTACGCACGACCAATCAGTAATCAGGATGCCTAGCACTGACCAATAAGATCACTCCGTCGTTGCTAGGGGCGGAGTCCAACTGCGGCGCTAAATCCAAATCTTCGGACACGTTTCTGTTACGTAGAAAGTCGGAAAATCATGGCCCAGAAAAACGCTGATTTCTTGCCTTTCCTTTGATCATTTAGCCTCGAAATTTTGGCAGATGATAGACAAAACATTAGACTACAAAATTATGCCAAAAACAGAAATCCAATTGTTTTAACCAATTTTGATGATGTGACTTCAAACTCAATCTTCTCGGCTCAGCCGTCAGCGACTTTAGGATCCTTTTGTTGTAGCGGGTCACATTGTTTCCCCCGAACTCTGGATTTGGCCTTGTCACGCTGCTTCTGCCGCCGCTGCGCCCGCCACAGAGATTTGCTTGTGAGCATTACCAGCTGAAGTTTTTCATGAATCATCCTCAAATTTGGCATGAAGGTGCATTATGGTAAAACAAAGACACCTATTAATTTTGGTGGTGGGGCCCTTATTTGTTCCATCTTTCTACACAAAAAGGTACATTTTCAGGGTGTGCATGATACTGGCTGTGTTTCTTCAGTCACAGCGGACGACTATAATTAACTCCCCCGAAACCCACGAAACGTTTTGGATTTTCAACCGTCATCGAGGCAGTGCGAATCGGGCGTTCTCATTTTCACCAAAATTTCACCTTCTCATATCTCCGCTATACATTGACTAAAATCGCTCAAACTTTCAGTATCAATGCAAAATCATGATTTCTATCTACATACGAAAAATCATGAGAAACGATTGAGAACTTTTTAAGATATTCAACATTTCATGTTTCGCTGTCTCGGAAAACTACCCTCCGATTATTTCCAGACACATCTGGTCGCACCACTTAATATTCATGAAACTTGACATACATATTCATTAGACATGGGCGGACGTTAGCAGGGTGGTGTTCGCTTTGCCGAAGACCTATTTTTGAAGTTACAAGTGAAAATAAATGAGGTATGTTGTCAGAAATCTCAAATTGTACGGGAGCAGCAAACGAGAATAATGACGTCATATTCTAAGAAAAACTGATTTGCGCTTGCGCAATGAATGGACTTTGCCATGCTGCTTCGATCCAGCAAGCTGATTGGTCGATGCAGTGCAGTGTACTGTCACTGCACGAGATGCAAGGTGGCTGCATGCTGTGGGTGCCTAGTACACTGCACATGCATGCTACGCTGTGAGAGTGGGCTGGGTGGTGTTGATATTACAGTACATGTAGCAGTGTGCTGCAGGGGACTTCGCCACCTCAAAAACAAGTACTTACGTTATCAGAACTGGCCTACTAAAAAGAAAGTAGCCAAAATGTTAATATACTCCAGATCAGCTATGATACCAGTTGCAAATTCATGACATTGGATTATTCGGACTTTACACAGATCACTAGTAAGTAACATTACAACTACGAATTCCCGGTACGAGTTACGATCAGAGTAAATTTTACTGCAGTGCCGTACGGCACTGAAGCACAGGTGACATGAGAGCAACAAAGATGTGGGTACGTGGGACTGTACCCTGTCTTCCCGTGTGCGAATGACTATGAAATTTCGTGCGGGAACGAAGGTAGAAAGTGCACCTCTTTCGGTTATTTCCAGACATATCTGGACGCATGACTTTTCGAATGTGATAGTTAAGAGTTCCGTAAAGAAATACATACTTAGTAACATACTTGAAAGTTTTTTGTTGTTCACGAAGTCAAAATGTGAAATTTTAGCAACGATTTTTGACAATTATTTTACGTTTTGAGAGTGAAGTTATGCTCCATTTTGGAATATTTTATCGTCGTTATTTAAAAAATGTAACATAATGGCAGGTTAAAATGAGGTTTTTACTTTTCATAACCGTTTGGATTATCAAAAAATATGAATAAATAGTAAAGTTACAGCAGTTTTGCTACGACACTTTCCTAGCGGTTTTCGTGCGAAACGTGTTCACTCAAGAGGAAAGCGAGGTCAGGTCAAAATGAAAACAGTGAGTTTAATTGCACCCGTCCACTGCGACTGTCTTTGACTATTTTTTTTTTTCCCCCCAAATTTGGTATGTAAATGTATCATAGTCAAATCTAAACACCTGTACCTATTGGTAATGCTGTCCCACAGTTCCACCTTTTACAGTTCAAAGGTCACCCTGATCCAAGTCAAAATTTGCAAAAACACTTATGAATTTATGCAATAACTTGATTGTTACTCAACAGATTTTATTCAGATTTGATAAGGAGGTTTATCGGTAGTCATTTTACATGTACAACACAACAGTTTGTGGTGATGGCACCCTCAGTGTTCTGACATGGATGCCATGTCACCTTTTTTGTATTTGCTCTGTCAGCCACGTTTCTCGGCGGATTTTATTCAAACTTGCTATTGAGGTTTATGGGGGGTTATTCCAGGTAACACAAGTTTTCATTGACAGCGCCCTCAGTATTTCGACTTTTATAGGATGCCATGTAATATTTCTTGTATTTGCTATGCCAGTCTAATTTCTTGTTGGATTTCATTATATCTCATGAAAGGAGTGAGTGCTACACACCTGCTACAGTGAACATGACCCAGTGTATTAAAGGTGCATTGGTCCCGGTGTTTTAGTCAAATGCATACGTGGGCGCACGGCGCAAGTTTCCTATAGAGACTTACGCTATCGACTCCTCTTTAGCGCTTACGCTTTGGCCCACTTCCCCGAGTCCGAAGAATTCCGATTCACTGTAGTCAGTGGTCCGATCACAGTTTGGCTCATGATTCGGCTGAGGGGGATGACAGCTTTAGCAAACTTCTTTCGTGATGTAATAATAACAAGCACATATGCACGCACTCTGGCATTACTATAGACTGTGTGATGCGCAGAGAAGACAAAGAAGGCAACGTTACTTAGCAACACCTACGCGCTTTACTCTTGATGACAGCATAACTTCGGCAATCTTCGTATCAATGCTAACGGTGATCGGCAGTATCATCAGCAGCGCCCTCTACACTACCGGCACTATGCACGTTTGATTTTGGAGACTGCTACTCATAACCTGTAGTGGCACAAGGAGAAGTGTGTGAAAACAACTGAAAAATGCCAAAAGTGCAAACAGTGGTCCCCATTTGCCATAACATACAACATTTTGGCCTAAAAAGTCATCTAAATGGGGTTTGGGGGGACGGGTTCGGGGGATACATGTGCTCGTATGGGTCCCCTGGCCAAGTGCTCTGAGTTTTTGTCGAGCCCACCGGAGGTGAGGGGAGACTAAGGGATCGCCTGCGGCGTCTGTCCGTCCGTCGTCCGTCAGTCCGTCCGTCGTCTGTCCGTAAAGCTACAAAAACTTCAATAACTCTTTACTCTGGGCTTCAATTGCAATCAAACTTTGAGGGAAGAGGGGTCATTCAAAGTTTCACATTTTACCATATATGAAGGTCACCTCAAGGTCAAAGCTCACAGGCAGGGGTCAATGAACTTTAGGGCCCAATGTTAAGTTTTTATGGCTCGTTTCTATTATGGGGCATAACTTTTGATCCATAACTCCATTTGTGACCAAACTTGGATGGTAGATGTCCCTTTGGGAGTGGATGGTCACCACAAGGTCAATAGTCACAAGCATGGGTCAACGAACTTTTAGAGCCCAATGTTAAGTTTTTATGGCGCGTTTCTATTATGGGTCATAACTTTTGATCCATAACTCCATTTGTGACTAAACTTGGATGGTAGATGTCCCTTGGGGAGTGGATGGTCACCACAAGGTCAATGGTCACAAGCATGGGTCAACAAACTTTTAGAGCCCAATGTTAAGTTTTTATGGCGCGTTTCTATTATGGGTCACAACTTTTGATCCACAGGTCCGTTTGTGACCAAACTTAGATGGTAGATGTCCCTTGGGGAGTGGATGGTCACCACAAGGTCAAAGGTCACAGGCAGGGGTCAACAAACTTTAAAGGGACTGTACAGTACTGGTTGAGGTGGGGATTCAAGTTTTGAACATTCCTAAGTGAGATAATGAGAAACCTCTTATGAAATATGAAAGAGAATGTAATTTTAAGATGGATTTAACGTTTATTTGATGAAAATTGGTTTTCAAATGGCTGAGATATCCAAAAGAGTGAAAATAATAAAAGGGGACAGGCCATGTCTTTTATTAGAATCTCTTTGTTTCTCCTTGTTTTTGGATATCTAAGCCATTTCAAAACAGTTTTCATCAAATAAACTTTTGATACCCCTTAGCATTGCATGCTCTTTGACATCTCCATAGAGTGGTTTCTGAATATCTCGCAAAACGTTAAAAGCTAAATCCTCACCTCGACCAGAACTGTACACACCCTTTAAGGGCCCAATGTTAAGTTTTTATGGCACATTTCTTTTTTGCCATAAATTTTTACCCTTTTATATCTCTTTTTATCTGTTATATCTCTTTTTTTTATCTGTTATATCCCATTCGCGTACAATTTCTTGTACGCGAATGGGCGAGACACATTATGGCACTTGCCTTGTTTATGGGGATGGGGGTTGTCCTTCCCATTCAAATTTTATCATTGCAATGTAAGTTAAAACCGTTCAGTGGATTTTCTTAGTGTCTATTGACTTTTTTTTTCCACCAAGGGTCTTGACAGCGGCTTTGCAGGAGGAGAGGATGACAGTTACAATGTCTACAGCGGGCCATGGAGAAAAGACCACAATGTTGCTGGCAATTTGTACAAGCCTAGCAAAAACGCAGACAAAGACGTCTATGGTGACGAGTTGGAAAATCTCATCAGAAACAAAAAGTGAGTTATGTATATCTGTAGTATTTAGTATTGTGTTGTTATTTTTTGTTTTTTGTTTTTTGTTTTTTTAGGGGGAGGGGGGAAGGTGCCTCCTAGGGTATAATGCATGAGGTGGGGTGAGGAGGGGGAGGGGGAGACAGACAAATCCCCCAAATTAAGAAATCTTTACAAATCTTTTTCTCTCAACCCTTAAATGATAAGCTAAGGTTCAGTGTGTCATCACAGGGATGACAATTTATATACTTGATACAAGAACTGCAAACCTCCCCCTATTTATGAAACAACAACAACAAATAAAAAACAAACAAGATATGAAACTCATCACTTGAAGATGAGTTAGGTGATACGCTGGAAGGTCATTAGTTATCAGTCACCTGTATTCGACACATCTTCAAAGGGGACAGTTAGAAATCGAAGCAGTACTAAGTATGGTCTTATTAATTCAAAAGCGATCACACTTAATTTCGCCTCTGAAAATAATGGTAGCACTCATGCACAGGTGATTGCACCATGCATTATAACTTCCCTTTATAAGGTACCATTGCAATGTGTCATGACATTTTGTACAACACCTATAAAGAATTGTGCTATCCGATTGGTCAATTGCCCATCACGTGACATTCAGTTAAAAGTACCATCACACGCTGTGGCTGTCAGCTGTGCTATTTTGTTTGAGCAAAACTGGATAACGGATGTTTACCATTGCACGGCTGTGATGTCACAAACGAACGTTTGCTGCGCGCTTGCAAGCACATACTTTTGTCACTCATTTTTGTAAACAACTTCAACCGATCAATTTTGCGTGCGTACGCATGTACATACTAGTACACTTGACGGCTGACTGTGACTGTGTAGCTTTCTATTCGCCATCATCACAAAAATGGTTGCCATTTCTGTGCTAAATTCAAGAATCTGTGTGGACTACATCTGTTGACATCCCAGAGGTGTTGTAAAAACAAATAGTGTACGGTCTTTACTCGTGCAAGGGAACAAGATTTTCCACTCGGTGAAAGATGAAGTGCACTATTCAACTCTGCTTCACCTCGTTGAATAGACTGCCTCTATCTTTCACCTCGTGCAAAATCTTGTACCATTGCACCTGTGACTATCCACTATTTGTATATATTGTATTATTCAATCACCAGTTATTGACTTACAAGAAGAAAGATATTACAGATATCAATTGAATGCTTACCATGTATGATACTCTGTTCTATACTGCCCCAGATGCCGACAAGTCTTTGGTAATAAAAGATTCTTACATAAATATATAAAAATTCCCACAACAGACTTTGGGAGAAAACTAGGTTTATACATCATACCAATATTTTTTGATAATTTATTACAAAAAAATAATTTGACCAATTCAATTTATTGTCTACCTGAACTTCAAGCAATTTCAGAGAAGAAACCTGCATGATTTGAGAACGACTCATGTTAATAGATACATCGTCAATGATACATTTTTTCTTTGTAAATATCATGAAATTAGTTTTCTGATACTGTAAAAGTGGTTTCTTTCGTGGTGGTTTTATTTTTGGGCTTTTAGGTTGAACCGTGAATTTAACATCACATGAAAATGTTTTGAACTCTCCGCTTGTTACTAGTACAACGCTATTGCGCACATGCACACACAAAGATTCCGCGCATTGAGTGTACAATTGATGGTCAACACACACATAGCGATACCGCGCAATGTAGGTACAAGCATGTTATAAAGTACCCAAGAGACGGGATTTCAAGTAAGCCTGCCTTTAATTCTAATTTCTATTTAATAAATAAAAGAATAATTGGATTATAGTTTGGGTTTTCATGTGCTAAATAAAACAGTTTTTGCCGACTGTGAATTCACAGATTTTGCCAACCGCGATTTTAAACACACGCGAAAAAGTCGGCACCGATGGAAACCGCGAAAGTATCTGTACGCGAAAGAAACCACTTTTACAGTATATCAATTAATTATTTATTCATTCATAGCCAATTTATAACATATTGCAATTCCTTATTAAAAACCTCATGCAGAGAATCAATATCATCATGAGACAAAAATATGCTTGTATCATCAGCAAATGAAATACATTGTAAAATATTAGAAACATTTGGTAAATCATTTATATACAAGAGAAATAAAATAGGCCTGAGGATTGACCCCGGGGCACTCCACATCTTATGTTTTATATTCTGAAACATTCTTATCAATAAATGCAAACTGCTTACAATGCTCAAATAACTTTGAAAAAGTTGTAAAATAACTCCACAAATTCCATACTGACTTGATTTAGCTAAAAAAAATAATATTATGATGAAGAGTGTCAAATGCTTTGCTCAGGTCTAGAAATCAGCCCATTAAAATGTTTCCCCTGTCTATTCCGCAGATCACCTTATGAATAAAATCAAAGCAGAAGATTTGGAGTGCCCCGCTCTAAGACGATACTGATTTTTATGCCTCCGCCAACAAAGTGGCCGGAGGCATTATGTTTTAGGGTTGTCCGTCCGTCCGTACGTCCGTCCGTTTTGTTTTTTCGATATCTCAAGAACCGTGTGGTGGTTTTACATCAAACTTGGTATGAGGGTATATCCTGGGGGGATAATACTTTGTTTAGATTTTAGGGTCACGGGGTCAAAGGTCACAGGTTATTTTGTGAAAAAAAAGTTGAAATTTCATGTTTTTCTCCTTATCTCGCAAATGGTTCAAGGTATCTTCATGGAACTTAGTATATATGCATGTACCGATGGGCAGTGATTATCTAGGGAAGTTGGGGGTCATGGGTCAAAGGTCAGGGGGTCAAAGGTCAAGGTCAACTCCTCAAAATATCACTACTTTCCTTATATTTATGCAATGCCCGAAGGATTTTTTTTTAACTTGATGTATGCATGTATTACCCAATATATAATCTGTGGGAAGTTTCTTGCCAAAAGGTCAAAGGTCAAAAGGTCAAGTGAAAGTGCTAAATTGCACTTTTTCCTCCATATCTCGAAAGTAACTCAAGGTATCATCATGAAATTTACATATTTATGCATGGTCTACCTAACAGTGATTCTCTTTGGTGGAACTGTGAGGTCAAAGGTCAAAGGCCAGGTTTAGATAATACTATTTTACCATTTGATACTGAAATTATACTTTTTCTCAATACCTTGAAAATTACTCAATGCATAAACTTATGAAAGGGTCAAAAGTCAAGTAAAAATCATCAGTTCCCCAAATACCTGCACTCTGACGTCTTAATCATTAAAGTGAACATTCAGCACATTTGTTGCAAACCTGTCATTTTAATATTTTGCCAATTGTGTGAAACTGTCATCACAAATTGTCAAGACATTGTACTATAGACCTATTAGGAGAACCATGCATTATGGCGGAGGCATACCAGTCGCCGTAGCGACATTTCTAGTTCTTGATAACATGTAGCAATGAAGGCTGAGATTACTAGATTTTGACTTTTGCTGACCCCATTTAAGTGCCCTTTACTACAGTGTAAAATAAATGAGTTTGCAAGCCTAGTACATGCTCTATTCATATCCGATTCATATTTTGCATCGTTCGATAGCACATGGAGTTGGCCTTTGAAAGGGGATACATGTACCGCTTGACTTCTTTCGCACATGCGGGTTACCAACCTGTCCATTGCTTGTCAACCGGTAAAAAGATTCTTATTTAGGGGCATTGGAGCTTTTCAGAGAATTGCAGAAGGAATGGGATAAGATGAGACAAGAAGTGTGTGTGTGTGTGTGTGTGTGTGTGTGTGTGTGCACGCGTGTGTGTGCGCACACGCTTGTTTGAGCACATTTACATGTGTATACAGTAGTTTTTGTGTAGGCTGTGTATTTGAATGAATTTCAGTACTTAAGCAAGGAATGTCAAATCAAATTCTGTCTTTTATGTATTGGACACTAAAATATCTCTTTCTACAATTCCTCATGCTAGGTTTGTGCCAGACAAGGGTTTTGCTGGTGCTGACTCCTCTCGGCGTCGTGATGGTCCAGTGCAGTTTGAGCGTGAGGAGGACGAGGACGTCTTTGGTCTAGCCAATTTCTTCAAGACTGTGAAGAAGGCGGACAAGCGGCCAGCAGAGGAGAGCTCCAGGAATCGGGAGGATCATGAGAGGGGGAGCAGCAGCAAGAGGAGAAAAGACTACTGAGGGTCTCAGCTGACCACTGGCCCCGAAGAATGTAAAGCGGAACATACATGTCAATTCTAGTACAGGGGAATCCCTAACAACGAGGTCATTTGGTCCAGCTTATTTACCTTGTTAATATCCGGGCCCTTGTATCTGCACACTTAGAACACACCCATATGTGTACACTGTGTGAACATGTTCAACTTTGAAAAGGTTACACACATACACAGGTGTAGTACAAAGTAATATTGTTAAGCAGGAAATCAGTAAATGTGACAGGGAAAGTGCTAAGAGTGTTCTGTCGAAAAGAAAAGAAAAGAAAAAACTTTTATTCTTGACGCTTGTGGTCATGTTGTAGAACAGGACCTGCCTTTCCTTATGTTATGTTGAGGAATCTTCACATCTTCTGCACATTGTTAACCCGTTGAGGACGGTCTGATTTTGCTTTAACACGCATTTCCCATAGACACTTGCCCGAGTATACTCAGGACTCGTCCTCAACAGGTTAATATTGTCTCAGTCACACCATACCACATAGTGGCGTAGGCGCAAAGTAATAATGATTAAAGAAAAGAGGAAGCAAATTAAGCAAGTGTAAAAAACAGACATGTGAGGGTATTGATTTCACAGAAATGCACCGCAGTGTTGGGGATTGCTGTCCCACATGTTCATGAATAATGTATCAAGTAAGGGTGGTTCCAATTCTCTCATATTTTTAAAACACTGACATCTCCCTAGCAATTGATAGGCCCATTATTTTTATTCATTATTCCTAAAAAGACTGGGCTATTTTGATGCCTCGCAGGACTGGTGGGGGGGCTTATTGGGGCCCCCCCCCCCAAGATCTTGGCCATTGACCGCGTGATCGCAAGGAAAATTGGCACGCGTGTCACCCACAAGGTAATCTACAAAATTTGAATAGGTAATTATTTCACAATTATTCAAATTTATTTTTGATAAATTAATTTTGCTAATTTATGCATGAAATTAAAGAAATTGGTTGTAAATGTGTAATTAAAGGTCCAAAACTGCTATTTTTTGGTCTAGGTACTCTTTGTAGGATTCTTATTGAATGTGCATCAAAAAAACAGCGGTATCAAAAATTTTTTCTTATGTATTTTATTGTTTTTAAAAATTTCTTGTGTATTTCATTGTTTTAGACTTTTTGTTTTTCATTGTTTTTGTTTTTTTTCAGTGGAAATCATCTGCGACACTATTCTGGTCGTAAACAACATGAAATTAATTGATTTTGATCAGTAAAAGTAAAAATATTGATACACTTATGAATTTTGGTCAGAAACAGAATTTGCATTTGATTTGTACATGAAATCACGTTTTTGAGCAATTTCGGGTCTGACATGCACTTACAAAATATTGCGTAACTTCGGAACCGCGTACCCGGGCATCGCGAATTTGTCTCAAAAGTTGTGCAAGACTTAAAAGAAAAAAGTCGTAAAACGTCGCGGCACGAAATGTTTATGTTACAGATTTATCGTGAAAAATGTTGAGGGGGGCCCAAACCCCCCCCCCCCCAGTCTTTTTAGGGTTAAAGCCAATCAGAGCTCAGATGATAAGCACACATGTACCATGCAGGGGGTAATCACCAATACTACAAGCACATAGTGATTGATAATGTCGCCAAGTATAGAGAGTGGTTGTTCAACAGGAGTTTGCTGGTTTTGACATGGCACTCTGGTGTTGGACCAAAAATTTTCCTCTTTATGTATATTTTATGCACAAATTCTTCTTAGTTTTTTTTTTCTGTTTTTTTCCTTTTATTCTGCCTGAAATTTATTTACACCCAAAGAAATTTTCCATAGGTGAACATGTAGAGGTTAGTTGGGACCTGAAGATTTTCTTTAATAAAAGTGGATGCGATAATGGGACTCCCCTGTATCGCCCACTTTGAATGATGCGACACATTCTTTAGAATATTTTTTTTGTGTGTATGTGTATGTGTCTGTGTGTTTGTGTGTGTGTATATCATTGCTTGAACATGGCAACTATCAGCATTTTCGTTTCAGTAATGTAGAAAGAGTAGTAAGATAAAGTTTAATCATGTAAGCCCTCACCCAGGGAGGTTAATTACTTACACACAGATAATCTTGTACGACTAGTGATGTCAGCTGTGAAATTATATGCCACAATGATACCTTTCCAATTCAGGCATCTGCTTCCTGGCAGATCAGCTTTATATTCGAACACATCAGTGAAAGTTTGAGGAAAATTGGACAATTCTGTTCAAACGTGATGTTTTTTACTTTCAGTGCTGCCATTGGTGGATGAGAAGACAACATTATGTAATGTCATGTATTGACAAAAATATTAAGAGAATTCCCCAGAATTGAATTCTTAATGAAAGGGACATATTCCATGGACTTGTTGCTGACATATATGTGACCCGCGACAACGGTTTCAGGCAAAAGTCGCAAGAGCAAATTTTCTCCTAGGCGGGGTACAAACATTTCGATCATTATTTTTGTTGATTTTGTTTTTTTGTAGAAATCGAATCTTTGATATGTTTTCTACATCTACACTAAATTTCATATCTTAAGACTAAGTTTTTCCTATCTAAATGGAATTTTAAACACCCTATGTTGGATCACACTTGTCAGTTTTGAGCTTCTTTTGAACACCGCGCCGATATGCCCAGTGTTGCTACGGCGCAGGGTCTCGCATGTGATTGGCTAGTGCGTCGCACGTATTTACATAGTTCGGCTTTCGGAGACACGACTCGAACGTTTCAGGAATGTTTTGTCCACACTTGCATGCATTATGCTCCATTGTTCTTGCTACAATAGGTACGCTCGCTCTGTAGTGTATGCTGTTTAAGTTTGGCTTTCTATCCGCGCTTCACTACTGCAATGTTTGACAACGGAAGTGAAACAAAAAGTGAACGGCAGCGCTAACTTTCAACGTGAAAACAGATTCATGGGGAACATGGTTTGATCACGTCAGAGTCGCAAATCACCACACAAATCGTGCAACATGCGATCACAAACTCATCCATCAATTGCTGCGATATGACATAATTGTGTGAAAAGAAAACTTACAATATTCTCGAAACTGCCAACTCGTAGTAAATATTATGACAGCAGGTTGACTCAAATGACATTAGATGAAAGGAAAGGAGTGGTCACAAATGACCAATATTCAAATACTACACGTCAAGATTGCACCAGAAAACGTATTTGTTTGATTTTTTTTAATAATAAACACCACCACACAATGCAACACGTTCATGGCTTGAAAAACAAAACAAAAAAGGAAGCATGACCCTCGTCAGCTCTAGCAATTTTCTCTGCCTTCGAAACGTCCCCAGTGATTTAAAGACAAATCAACCACAATCAAAACGCGATTTATAAAGATGTAGATACGGAATCGCCACCCGCTCAGTCTAGTTTCGTTTACACACGGGCATGGTGTGTTAATGTCATTGGGTAATGCGTGCACCATACACATGTACACCATTAGGCTTCAGTGCATGCGATTTGTATCCGCCATCTTGAAAGACGTACTGGTAAACAAACCTCCGAGCAAAACGCATTGTGTATGTCGGCTCCAAATGCCGAGTTCCGAGGAGGCGCCCGGGAAATTTGACTCTCTCAGTGAGCCAATCAGAAGGCACTGGGGTTGCTAGAGGCACAGCTTAATCTCGATTGGTATCATCGTACGGATGGGTGATTCTCACTCCGCATCGCCGTTCGGACAGTGTCTTTGAGAAAGAGGTGAATCTTCAAAGCCCGTTTTCTCGTAACTTTGTCAGGCTAACAACTTAAAAAGTGCATTATATTTTGCTTTATATGCACACTTGCGGTGTTGGAGAATACAAGTGTTTTATATCAATGCAAAGCCGAGGAAATGGGCAATGTGATTCAATGAAAAAGTGAATTTTCAAAATTCCCAACTTTTGCCTGAAACCGTTGTTGCCAGTCACATATATGTTAAAATTGCCAGGTAATATCATTCCCTCTGCTCTGTTGTTACCATGAAGGTATGCCAGTTAGGTGAAAATATGTTGAATTTTCTATATATCATTTTCTAAACATGATGTCACAAACTGTTGCGGTCTTCTCATCAACTCATGGCAGCATCAAAATCTTAATATTAATAATAATAATAATAATAATAATATATATATATATATATATATATATATATATATATATGCACTTAGAAAAAAAAAGAAAGTAAATACTTTTTCCAGTTCATATTTTTCATAGAAGATTTTTATAAAAATCATTGTGTCATTAAAGGTTATTTAATTAGCTATCAACCAGGTAGGTTTATACAAAGGGAAATTTTATGCATGAGTGAACACATTCATTTTTGCCTTTCAAGGCACAAAAGTGAAAATTGCTTAAAGTCACATTATGATATTAATATGCAAATGCCCTTTATGATAACAATAACAAAAGACCAATTTAACACAATGAGAGACATGTATGTAATAGCAGAAATGAGTTTTCATTCTCTTTATTCTCTATATATTCTCAAGCAAAATGTAGTGGGGAAACTGAAGAGGGAACATGGGAATTTTCTGTCATCTCAAAGTTTAAATCACGTAGGGAGTAAGCCGTAAAAGTGATAAAATGGACAGAATGTCTTTATTTCCTTTTTTTTTATTAAGGATTTTAAGAATTCATGAGACAAATTCAAGAACCAAATATTATTTCAAATTTTCTCAATGTGGAATAACATTTCAAATTTCTACCACCTTTGTTACCATTGCTTCTACTCTTAAATGCCATTTGAATATGGATTTGACAGAAGATTCTTTATTTTCTCCATTATTTTTTGCCTTTCTTTATCTTTTGAGTGTTACACAGACATTACAAAGATCATGGGTTGATTTTTGTGAATTAATTTGCATTTCTTATAACGTTGAATCTGTCTTTTGTTTCATTGTTATATGGAAGAGCACATACGCTTGAATGACAACTTATCCATTTTTTGCAATTTTTACTTTTGTCCCTTGGAAGAAAAAATGAATGTGTTCACTCATGTGTAAGGTTCCCTTTTTCTTGACCTACTAAGTTGATAGCCAATTGAATTACTTTTTACATGGTATATAAGACATTAATATTAGCCAAATAATCTATGAGAAGGATGAAGTTGAAAAAGTGTTTACTTTCTTTCTTTTTTTGTGCTGAGTGTATATATAACTTTTCAGTGGATTGTCCAGTTTTCCTCAAACTTTCTCTGATGTGCATTCACTCAATTCACATGTACATTTGGGTTTCATTCCCCTTAAACCCTATCTAAACTGAGGGGGGGGGGGGGTCACCCCTCGACATTTTGCACTGCACCATTTCATGACTTTTTTTTTTCTTTGAAGTCTCCCGCATATTTTCAAACCAAATTTGCAACGTCCAGGTACACTGTTTTGAAGTTACATAATGTTTTGCATATGCACATCAACCCAAAAACAGCTCAAATTTGTGATATCGTGTGCAAATTAATAATTTGATAAATTGATATAAATTAGATTATTTCAACTTTTAATCATTGGCATTAATTCTAATGTAAATAAGCTTGAAAAAAGTGCCTCCAACAAATTATGGCCAAAAAGCAATAGAAAACAAAAGGTTAAAAAAAAAACAAAATGCATAAGAAATTCACAAAACAATAGAAAACTAAAGAAATAGAATTTTATTGTGATATTTATGTGCCAAAAAAGAATTGTTCGACATGTCTTACAGAATTCAGTCTTTTTAACGGAGTTACAGGTGAAAATATGATTTCATGCATAAATTTGCATAATTGATTTACTAGAAATAGAAAATAAATATTTATCTATTATATGACCATATAGTCTTGTAGGTGACATCTGGCTCTTTGGATAGGCAAAATTTGGAGCGAGGAATGAAATAGGGACCAAATTGGGGCCCAAATTTTCACATATTTAGCTTCTTTGTAAAAAAAAAAAACATGACAGATTTTCTTTGTACTTGGCAGGTGATGAATCTCAAATTGTTCAAATGGGCATCATGCCCTATTTGGTTGGTGGCCCAGAACCCCCAAATGAGAGGATCTTCAAAAGTTCTTCATTTAAATCCAAGAATGGTAAATCTAGTATGCTGTAAGTACATTATTGATTGCTGTTTTTAATATGTTTGTGTCACATCCAGGGGTGCCCCCATTGTTGTCGGGGGGGGGGGGGGGAACCAAAGTGGGAGCCTATTTTCACATTTTCATATTCCTAAAAATGCATGGTCAAATTTGTCACCAAACACGGCAGGTATTATTGCCAGGATGATAGAATATTATATGCTTGTACAAATGGGCACCATATGTCCCTATGGTGGTCTGCATGGGACCTAAGAGCCCCCAAATTAGAGAATCTGTAGAAGGAATCATCATCTTCAAGTAAGGACAGTGTACATCAATAGAGAGTATACTTTCAAGTTTATTAATGCTATATCTAGGGGTGGCCCCTTTGCAACTGCAACCAAAATGGGGGGCAAGTTTTCACATTTTGATCTTCTTTTTGAGAATGCGTGGTCAAATTTTCTATAACTTGGCAGGTATGTTCACCAGTGTGATAGAATATGCAAGTGGACACTACTTGGGAGAGCACTAGATGTATTGGTTCTCTTGGTAAGCTTTTGTTTGTGTGTGTATGTGTTTGTTTTCTGGGAGGATTTCTGTGGAGCTTTAGTGGCACTATCACATTTTATTTTCCTCCAGCAGTTTTATTGTAATACCTTTGAATACCCAGGGCTCCACACTAACTTTCTTTTTTTTTTGTGGCCCAACGGGGCCACCAAAATCATCAATTTCAAATTTTTGGTGGCCCGAGAGAAAAATTTGGTGGCCCGAAAAAAAAAAGACATTAAAAGTCCTTTCTTTTTTTAAGGAGTCAAATATCTAAGTTTTATCATAGTAAGAATTGGAAGCTGGACATATCTTTTCATAAATAAACCTCAACAAACTCGCAACACTCACTCTCAGGCACTCATTCAGTCCTTTTCATCCATCCTTTAAACAAATTTAACTGCTGAATGGTGAAGACTAAGTATAAATATTCATTGACAGGCACATGGGTTGCAACATCTTAACATAAATAAATGACATCAGATTACATGCAAATAATTAAAGGACAAGTTCACCTTCCTAAACATAAGGATTGAGAGAATGTAGCAATATTAGTAGAACACATCATTGAAAGTTTGAGGAAAATTGGACAATCCATTCAAAAGTTATGAATTTTTGAAGTTTTTGTGCAGTAACCGCTGGATGACAAGACTACTGCAGTGTGTGAATAATGTAGATGTCACATGCGTACAACAATATAAGGAAAATATAAAGAGAATTTCACAAAATCTCATCTTTTGAAAAAAGTACACATTCCCCCGACTCGTTACCGACTAATGGTATGGGTAATATTATTCCCCCTGCCTTTAGAAAGAGGCAAGTCAAGTGCTCTTATTATTTGAAAAAAGCGAAAATATGTTGAATTTTCTTTACATTTTCTTTATACTGTTGTACGCATATGACTCACAAGCTGTAGTAGTCTCCTCATCCAGCGGTTCCAACACAAAAATTTTAAAAATTCATATTAACTTTTGCATCGATTGTCCAATTTTCCTCAAACTTTCACTGATGTGTTCTACTAATATTGTTGCATTCTCTCAATCCTTATGTTTATGAAGGTGAACTTGTCCTTTAAGAAGCTAGAAGAGCATATTTCTATTTCTCAAAACACAAAAGACAAAGTTACTTTTATGTCCTTTTTAAGGTTCTGGAGCAAAAAATTACGAATTTATTGACATACTTTTCATAAGATTTTAGTGGCCTGAGGCGGGCCACCAAATTTGCTCTTTTTTAAAATTTGGTGGCCCGACTTTCATTTGTGGTGGCCCTAGGCCACTGGGTCACCGTTAGTGTCGAGCCTTGCCTAACCAGCGTTCCCCCCCCCCCCCCAGCAATCACAGGTTACATTGTTAACTTACTTTGATGATGCCGTATAGAAATGTAATTCTAGATTTGAAACAAATTAAGCAATGCAAAACATTGTGATAGTATGAAGAAATCTCTG
This sequence comes from Diadema setosum, assembly GCF_964275005.1. Classification (NCBI taxonomy): domain Eukaryota; kingdom Metazoa; phylum Echinodermata; class Echinoidea; order Diadematoida; family Diadematidae; genus Diadema; species Diadema setosum. The sequence continues at coordinate 34,751,176 of NC_092685.1, read as the reverse complement.
TAAATATAATAATGTCTCAAGTCATGTGCAGATTTGACTTTGTTTTGTTTAGATCAATTTGTAAATACATGTAATACTTGTAGAAATAAGTTTCCAGTGTACTGAACAGCTGTAGCATGATACACTATTGTGCTATACTCTATAATCATCTTCATACAAGCACCACAATACCGTCAACCTTGCTTACTTCAAATCAGGGGGTACTGCAGAAAGTGGTTCAAATTAAATGAACTTGACAGTCTGCGTACGTCAAATTGCCTCAACTTATTTGACATTGGAATTTTTTATTTGATGCTCAAAATGGTGTATGTAATGCTAATTGTATGCTTTCTGTTTTTCACAGTTGTGAATAAATGGAATCATGGAAAAAGAAGCTGTTCTTTTATTGCCCATTTCTGTTTTTCTGGTGAAAGATTTGAACACTGTAACAAGCAAAAATCTGAAGAAAATGAATGCAAGAGTTGTAGATATTCAAGCTGAACTGTGTCCATGTCTGGTGTGTATATAGTATACTAGGTATGCATTTGGTCACATTCTCGTCATTTGGAGATAAGCATGAACACTTGCTCTTCCAGCGTTTTGTGGAGCAACTTGTTGCTGTAAGCATTTTACGGTCAAAGAGTACTGTGTGCATACTACACATATGTATGTACACTGTGTTTGGGGACTTTTTTTTAATACATACTGTGTATTGCATTGGACACAAGATTGTTCTGACCTCAGAAGCATTTATGATTGAATGTGTAAAGTTTTGTGATGCTGTCTGTGCTGCCCATGTGTGCTTAATCTTTGTATTTGTATGTCTCAGAATAGTTATGGATGTTGGAATTTTGCTTCGAGTAATGTGTGGGGAAAACAATAAGTAAGTGCATACAACATAGTCTTATTTTTGTGTTCTGATACTGCTCTGGTTGAATGTACCGGTATACATTTTAAGAGATGTGCATTACAATAGAGAAAGGAAGCAAGTTACCAACCATCCATATTTCTTGTTGAGATTAAAAGTAAGGTCGTGCACATTACCCAAAAACACAAATTTCACTCTTCGATTTATCACCTAGGTGATGTACCACTCAGCTCTGTAAGTACTTTTCATCATCTGAGAGAGTGATCAGCTCAAACTTGACATGGAATGCGCATAGTACCTCATTTGTCTCTTGTGCCAATCATCTTCTCAGGTCAATTCGAACTATAGCCCAAGGGGCATCTACGTACTAAATGCTTTCTTTTCTCTGTACAAAGCCTTGGTGTTGCCAATTGAGTATAGCATCCCAGCTTGGTTTCCCGCAACATCATCTCAATCACTGACAATCGAATGCGTCCAACGCACTGCTACCCAAATAGCACGCAAACAAATGAAATGTCTTATGCAGAATGTCTTGAGGTCCTTCACTGGTCTACCCGTCTTCTAGGAGAGAATATCTTCTGTTCCTTTTCGGTTAGTGTCTGTCTGGTGTTAGCACTTGCTCCAAACTTGCTGCAAACCTACCGATTAATCCTTGGCAAACTGAAACCTCGACATTTTGTCACCTTCCAGAACCCAAGCATTTTTCTACTCCCCCTCCCATCTTCTTCCTTGGATTTGGGATACACTGCCAGCACACGTCAAAGATGCTGTTGTGCCCTTACCTCTTTCTTCCTTTCTCAGCTCATTGAAATTGGCTATTTTATCCATTCATTAAATTCTATTCTTGCATCAACCTCTCTGTACATTTCACCATAGATACTGTGTTAAATTATATTGTTTTGCTTAAATGAAGTACATGTATGTGAATAAAACTTGGCCTATGTATGTCTAGATAAGCTTTTGGGTGCACACACTCAAGGTCAAAGGACAAGATCAAGTTATCAAAATATCACTACATTATTGTATTTCCCCCATGCCTGAGAGTCCTTTTATGTTACTTTGCGTGTGCATACTGTAAAACGAGGAATGTTTGTGTGCATTTTAATTTCGCAAATTTCGCGAGAGCCAGGATTCGTGAAATTAAAATGCACATGAAAGTTCTTGTCTACACTGTATGCATGGAATGCATATGGCAATTCGCAAAAATTTCATGCTGCGAAAAAGGCCATCGGCTCCAATTCGCGAAAATTTCCTGCCGATAATATATCATGTTTATTGCCAGGTAAAGAAGACTCTCTAGGCAAAGCTCTGGGCCATATACAATTAAGGTCAGTTCTAATACAAGTCAAGTAAAAATGTTAAAATTTCATTACTTCTGCAGTATTTAAATTTGGTACGTACAATGATCTATAGGTGTAATTATGCAAGACACTTTTTGTGTTTGTACCCGACAAGGCGTTGCCAAGTTAACTGCATATTTTCTTGGTAATCTTGTGGAGTAAATTAGTTCACAATTTTTCGGCAATTGAAATCAATTTGGTGGATATTATGGCATTGAGGTATAGATGTGCAAGACATGTTTTTTGTGTGTGTGTTTGTTGGACAAAGCATTGCCATGGTAACCACAATTTTACCAAAACCTGTGGAGCAAATTACTTCCACAGTATTTAAGCAATTTACAGTGTGTTTCAAGTTTGGTATGTATTGTATAATGATCTTATTGTAGTTATGCAAGAGACTCTGTGTTTGTACCTGACAAGGCCTCGCCTTTGATGGTACACCTGCATTCCTGGTATTTTCTTTAAAATCTTGTGGAGTGAACTACTTCCACAATTCTGAAGCAATTGAAATCAAATTTGGTGGATATTATGGCATTGAGGAATACATGTAGATGTTGGAGACCCGATTTTTATGTTTGCCAGACAGAGCATTGTTATGGTAACCATAATTTTTACCAAAACCTTATGGAGCAAACTACATGTACTTCCACAGTATTTAAGTAATTTATTTCAAATTTGGTATGTAGAATGATCTAAGTTAAGAAAGACACTCTTTGTGTTTGTACCCGACAAGGTGTTGTCATAGTAACTGCATATTTTCTTGAAAATCTTGTGGAGGTAACTACATGAATTTCCGCAATTGTGAAGCAATCACACTCACAAGGTACTACATACACACACACACACACACATACTCACACATACACTTACATTATCAAACTCTGGTTCAGTTCTTTTTCATAGGAGTCCGAGCTGCTGGAGCAGGGGTATTAATCACCTTCAGTGATAGTTCAAGTTTGTATAGGCCCTACTGTCTCTTGGTAAACAGACATGGGAGAACCTTTGATTTTTTTGTGAACTTGGCCTATTGTCAAATTTACACAAATCATGGCAATTTTTGCTCTGGAATTTTGTTGCTAACGTCTTGTGATTTACCTTTCTATGAATCACGATACATTTACTCTTACGTCAGCGGTCAAGCAGTTGGTCCGTTGCAAAATCACCCCTTGATTTTACGTGAGGACTCAAAATAGGTGAAATGGATCAACTGAGTCAATCTTGAGTTTTTCATATTTTCTGAAAGAGCTATCTTTTTTCTACATTATTCTTTAGTTTGGGATTATAACATGAATGGGAAATTGTGTTTTCCGCAGATTTTCTACAACTCCTTTTTAGGGGAGAGTAGAATGATTAGGTTTGTACAGTGAAACCCCATTATAACGAGGTCCATGAGACTGGTAATATTTACCTCGTTATAACCGGTACCTCATTATAACCGTACGCATCAAAAACAAAGAAAAATGTAAGCACAACGTCATATATCAATCAAACCTAAGAACATCCTTTGCGTTATTATTACACAATTATAGATCATTGTTATTGAGAGAATAAAGGGAAATTGTTTGTGAATGGATACAAAAAAAGACGAAAAAAAGTAAGGGTTGAAATGCGTTAATTTTTTTTTTTTAGTTGCGCATTATGTTCTTGAGAAGTAGGCCTACTCGGCAGGATCATAATATTCGTGATTCTTTCTACACCTATCTCTTCCTCTTGTATTAACCATTCTGAAAGAATGATGGCTTTTTTGTGTGTGAAATACAGTGTCAAATGACAATGAACAAAATCAGATTGTATAAAATGAGTTTAAGTTTTTCTAAACACCAGCCCAAAATAGAGTAAAATACATGCACGCGTTGTTTACCGAACTTCCGAGAAATTTTACATTGTTCGTGCCCAGTGGGAATATGATGATTTCATGAATTATTTCGGCTGTAATCCTATACAAAGTTTGATTGTTTCACCCGAAGGGCTTAAAACCGAAGGGATTAAAAATGCATTCTTTATTTTCTTCTGAAAATCTCCTCCAATTTTGTACATCCATTCTTGAAAGAATATGCGACAGGGTTGAATTTGGCAGGTTGTGATCCTTTTTACGCAAATCTGTACCTCATAGACCATTCTGAAAGAAAGTAAAATCTTCATTTTGAAATGCAGTGTTAAATAATAATGAACAAACCTGGATCTATTCAAACTGTTAAATGCGTTTGTTTCTTTTTCTGAACACCGACTCATGCAAGGAAATTAAAGGACAAGTTCACCTTCATAAACATAAGGATTGAGAGAATGCAACAATATTAGTAGAACACATCAGTGAAAGTTTGAGGAAAATTTGACAATCGATGCAAAAGTTATGAATTTTTAAAATTTTTGTGTTGGAACCGCTGGATGAGGAGACTACTACAGCTTGTGAGTCATAATGCGTACAACAGTATAAAGAAAATGTACAAGAAAATTCCACATATTTTCACTTTTTTCGCATAATAAAAGAGCACTGGACTTACCTCTTTCTAAAGGCAGGGGGAATAATATTACCCATAACATTTATCGGTAACGAGTCGGGGGAATGTGTACTTTTCTCAAAAGATGGAATTTTGTGAAATTCTCTTCATATTTTCGTTGTATTGTTGTACGCATGTGACATCTAAGTTATTCATACACTGCAGTAGTCTTATCATCCAGCGGTTACTGCACAAAAACTTCAAAAATTCATAACTTTTGAACAGAATGTCTGATTATCCTCAAACTTTCAATGATGTGTTCTACTAATATTGCTACATTCTCTCAATCCTTATGTTTATGAAGGTGAACTTGTCCTTTAATATGCGTTATTCAACTATTTTCACGCTACTGTCACCTGGCGGGATTGCGATGATTTCATTTATTATTTCGGCTTTAATCATACACACTCATATTTACATTATCATTTGTAACATATTTCATGAACAAACCCAGATCTATTCAAACTGTTAAATGCGTTTGTTTCTTATTCAGAACACCGACTCAAGGAGATAAACATCTGTTATTCCACTATTTTTACGCTACTGTCACCAGGCGGGATCGCAACGTTTTCATTAATTATTTCGGCTTTAATCATACACACTCATATTTACATTATCATTTGTTACATGATAATGAACAAACTCGGATCTATTCAAACTGCTTTGAAAGTTGGCATTAATCATGGATAGAATGTGTTAATAGAACATGCTCAATTTCAGCTTAAAGTGATAATCCCTTCATTGTTGTTGCTCCAGTGGTTGACATCCTGTGTTTTAATTGTCCCTCTCATCACACAGCTAGCGCGGCTTGGTGAAAGATTAAGCGCTTGAATAGACCCTGTACTTCAGAGCCTCTTTTCTCAGTCCACACTTTTCCAGAGTGTGTGCTTTCTTTCAAGTATTTAGGTATAGGTTAGGGGAGTCCATTTGAATTTAGTTATACTAGGTGTTACAAAAAACATTTCCCACTTTCGATCCTTAATAGTTCAAAAACTGCATATCAGATAACCCTGACATTGATATGAACAATAGCTGAATAGTGTACAGTTTTGTTGGAGGTAATCTAAAAATGATAGCATAAATCAGTTTCATTAAATTCAAGATTTATTTTGAAATTAGGTTTCAGATTTTGCTCTTGTTTTCAATCCTCTACAAAATTTTGATTTTGCACAGGGGTCAATTGGTGTGTATGGTAGTGTGTGGTTAACGCCGTGACAATGGTCCTGAACAATGGCCAGGATTGGAATTCTCTATTACGTATTCATGAGAAATTCCACTGTCACAGCTAGTCTTTATTCATCCTGAAATGTAATGTATGCAAGCACATGAAAACATGTACTTATGTTTGTTTGTTTTTTCATGTGCATGCATTTTACCCATACCATGAATTCAGACTAGCAGTGCCCGGGGCAAGTTATCATGAATTATTAATAAAGCATTCATGTGCCTTGGAGCAAGAGTCGAGAAGCCTAGTCAGCAGAGCTCTGAAAAGGTGGTATTCATGGTATTCATGTTTATTGTTCAGGGTCATTGTAAGCGCACACTCACATACACATCATTGGTTCTTGTGTAAAGTTCAATTTTGTACACAGAGTTCAAATTTGACCAAAATCTGGAACTTAACTTTAAAATTAATCATGAATTTAATGAAACTCATTGATGCTCTCATATTAAAATCACCTCCAACTAAATTGTACACTATTCAGCTATTAATCATATCAATAACAATGTAATCTGATGTATAGTTTTCAAACTATTAAGGATCAAAAGTGGGAAATGTTTTTTTTAACACCTAGTACATCATTTTAAAGCTTAGAGTCTGCTCTTTCAGAATCTCTCCTCAACTAAAAATCCATGTCTGGCGACTTTTTAGGTGATCCGAGTATCCTCTCGGATCACCTTCTGTATCTGTACGGATTCTTTCTTCTTCGTCTTTGTTGATTTCTTTATTTCTGGACAAAAGTTGTGCAGAGGTTAACTCAGAAAGTCCTCTGCCTATCAATTTCAAAATTATACCACATATGTATCGTGTCCCAAAGACGACAGATCTAATAAAATCATGTGATCAGTCGACCGTGACGTCACTATGACGTCACTATATGAAATCACATTTTCATTCATATCTCATTAATGGAATGGGATTTCTCAATGAAATTTACATCTCATATAGTTCAAGTCAAGCTTTTTCTACTCATATTCTCAAAATTCATTTCTACACTTAAAATGTACGCGTATGCTCACGTTGAAATGTTGACATGTTCCAATCGAGCTCAAAATTTTTTTGCACATGTTTCAGATCATTTGGAGCATTTTTCAAAAAATATAAAAAAATGGACGGACGCGTATGAGCACACGCATATACGCACGCACAGCTCATATGCAATAGAAATTTCCCGTTTTTTTCACACGGATCGGATGTCTGAAATGTCAAGGAATAATTCTACCCAGTTTCAAGTCAAACCGACTATTATGACGTCATACGGGCCAGTCAAAGTTGAAATTCCGCGTGCGCGTCAATGGCAATATACCGTATGTCCCAAAAAAATGACAACGGGGCCCTAAGCAATGATATCTGTAAAAATATTGCATTAATCTAAATACAAATTCAGGGTATGAAACTATAACTCATTGCCCACATCTTACAGAAAACCCCATTCGATTTGCTTCAGTGGTCAAAGAGATATGAGGAATTTTGTAGAGGATGTCGGGAATCTCTTTTGTCCAAGTTCTGTCTATTGTTCACACACAAAATCATCGAAGTGTTAAACTTGGAAGAATCAGACTCGTAACATGCTTTACTACAATCCCCATTTCTCTGTGACCGCTTAACTAAATCGAATGGGGATTTCTGCAAAATAGAGCTAAGATGTTATATTTTAAGACCCTGAAGTAGCATTGAAAAAAATAATCATATTGGATGTTATCAATGCGAATATCTTATTGTAATTTTTGTGGGACATACTGCAGTATGTCCCTCAAAAATTACAAATTGCAAATTACAAATTCGAATTGATAACATCCAAAATGATCGACCTGTCTAAGTGCTACTTCGGGGCCTTAAAATATAACATCTTAGCTCTATTTTGCAGAAAACCTCATTCAATTTGGTTAAGCGGTCACAGAGAAATGTAGATTGTTGGAAAGCATGTCATGAGTCTAATTTTTCCAATTTTAGCAATTCAATGTTCTAGTGCGTGAATAAAAGACAGAACTTGGACAAAAGAGATTCCCGACATCCTCTACAAAATTCCTCATTTCTCTTTGACCACTGAAGCAAATCGAATGGGGTTTTCTGTAAGATGTGGGCAACGAGTTATAGTTTCATACCCTGAATTTGTATTTAGATCGATTCACTATTTTTAAAGATATCATTGCGGGGGTTCCCGTTGTAATTTTTTTTGGGACATACTGTACAGTGCAACTATGCCAAAAAACCGCCAATTCTAAATCCGATTTTACTCGTCAGGATGGATAGTAACCCCCCATTTTCTTTACATATTCTGAAAGCTGATCGAGTTGTAACCGTACTTGTCATATCATGGGTTGGCGATGCTAGAAAAATTATTAAAAGATATCAAATTTCTTTAATAAAATAAAAAAGTAAATTTTCAAAATGACGTCATCAAATTTCAAGATCACTCGAGCGTATCTCACTTATCCTTTGCCGATTCTCACCCAGATTTCAGTATGTTGTAGCTTATTAAATGCTCTTTCTTGAGTGTATATCAAAATTTTGATTGGATGACAGCATCACCTTGTAAAATGGATTGAAAGTAACCTTGTCAAATTTGACCAGTTTACGTGTTATCTCTATGGGAGTGCAGTTTTTCTGGAAATGAAAATTGACATGACTCTCTTTTTCGAGCCCTAGCTCACTTATCCTTCGGTGAATTTCTCCCAGATTTTAATATGGTGTAACTGAGGCTTTGGGCTATCATAAGTGTACTCCCCATCTTTTCATACGACGTCGGGATCAGGTCGAAAAACTTTGTTAATATTGGCACTTGGCTTCGATGTAGCGTCATTTTGCTTAATACACAGAGCCTATGGGGGATGAAATAACTCAGTGGATAGCGCATCCGACTTTTAGTCTAAAGGTCCCAGGTTCGAAGCTCACACCTGCTTTTGCTTAAAAAAACAAAAAAAAAACCACTTTTTTCTTCTCTTTCTTTAGTTAGTCTTATTCTCCATTTCTAACTTTATCTTTTTCTGATTTTTAATACGTCTCCTTCAAATTTCTATACGATACCTTAACTTTTTCTTTATTTATCTTTCTTTTTTTTTTACTTTCTGTGCAATAGATCAACAACAACAATGGCTATCAACCCCATATTTTGCACATGTTTAGTTCATGTCACAAACATCATTTCATAAAATAACAACTACTTCCTCTGACACCATCTTGGGTAGGTAAATTAGGGTCAAAGGTCAAATGTGTTTAATCCTGTATCTTGGTAAATACACGTCCTATCTATCCCACATTTTGCACACGTAAGGAATTTCTTGCAAGAATCATTTTACAAAATAACAACTTTTTGCTCAGATGCCATCTTGGCTGTGTAAAGTGGGGTCAAAGGTCAAATATACTTCATTTTGTAATCTCATTAATGTATGTGGTATCACCGTCATATTTTGCACACACATGGACCTCGATAGATGGATCATTTTGTAAAATAACAACGCTTAGGTCGGACGTCATTTTGGCTGTGCAAATGAGGTATTATCTCTAAGGGAGTACATTTTTTTCTGGAAATGAAAAATGACATGACTGTCTTTATCGAGCACTAGCTAATTTATCCTTCATACATTTTCTTTATGAGATAGACATCAATGGAAAGATAAACGTTTCTTCTTTCATTTGATGTACAACTTAATGTTCGTCGTTCATGCATGACTGAGTTAAAACAATGGAAAGTGGTGCTATCAAATTTTCATTTGCACGCGCAAATAGCGACTTTAAGCGAATTTTTCAGACTTTTAACGTTACATTTTCGAAAAACAAAGTTCATAACCCTAATATTCATATTTTCTTCTTTCATATGAGACCTTACGCGTCAAATTTGAATAACGCATGCTTGAGAAAAATTGCATGAAAACACGCCTCATTTCTACCAATTCTACGGATAGTTGAAAAACAAGCATTCAGCTCTCCCGACTTAGCATTAGACAATTGGCTCGTCTGCACCATTGAATCACACACAAAACAACCGCAGTGCTACAGTGGGGGGGGGGGGGGGGGGGTAGGTGTTTACAGAGAATGCTGTATGAGACGGAAAGCCCTTTGTTGTCATTTATTTAGAATAAGCTATGAGACATAACCAATAATTGAAGACTAATATCGTGAGTATTCTCAGGCTGCACGCAGTCCAATGGCTATGGGGAATCAACATTACAACAATGATACACACTTTGATGATTTTGTACCTCAAACTTATTTCACTGTTTTCATTCCTCGAATATCTACATTTCCCTCACGCGTGCATGGTTAGTCCTTCATCATTGACAGGGTTTGGGAGTTTTTGAAGGGGGAGGTGAAGCAGAAAGAGCGGGTACAACACTTTATTTATCGCTGAACTTGTGCTTCTAACATTTCAAAGGTGCAAGTGCAGGGAAGAAAGTCGTCTTTTTTTTTGGGGGGGGGGGGGCTCAGAAGTTTTTTTTTCAGTCCGTTACTCCCACCCCACCTTCCCAAACATTCCGCTGATGAACACCCTTTGCTCTGTAGTTAGCTGCATGGTCAGGCAAGCGTCTGATCATGTGCTAATTTATGACTCTTATTCACAACCGAACCATCTGTAACAATCCCTTTTACCCCTCCCTTCATGTTTGTGTAAATTCATTGAAGCATGAAGGCCATTGTTATCTGCCAAGTTGGGCAGGTGTTGGGAAAGCTAACTGGCTCCTTTTTTACTATCTATCTATCAGGGTAAAATGGAAGCATATTTTAAAATTAAGTTTTCTCGAGCAGGCGTTGATCATTTTTAAAGCATATCAAATAAAAGGAAAAAGAATGGATATTAAAGCTATGATTTCATTTTTTGCAAAAGATTGCTGAAAATGTCTGAAATACTCATTCAAAGTCGCCATTTGCTCGTGGAAATGAAAATTTTAGTATCACTACTGTCTATTGCAGAGACTCCAACCCCAAGCACCTTCTGATCTGGAGATTCTCCCGCCCGAAACCCCTAGCAAACGGGAGACTCTAAGTTGATGCGTGCGAAGCGCGAAGTTCCTAGGGTTCTAGATGCTCTCTGGTGCTATCTAAGGCTTATTTTTTCAACGGTACGATAGCAATAAGTAAGAAATCTTTCCAACGGGAGACACAGAGCCAGGGCGGGAGAAATTAAATCTCAAGCGGGAGAACGGGATATTTTGCAAAAATGGGTTTTCGGCGGGAGATCTCCCGTCGAAAACGGGAGAGTTGGAGTCTCTGCTATTGTTCTAACTCAGTCATGCACAAATTCTGAACAATGAGTTGTGCATCAAATGAAAGAAGAGAAGTGTATCTTTCAATCCACGTACAACTAATAAAGCAAATATATGATTAAGATCGCAAAGAATTGCAATGAAACTCGGTTTCATTTTTTCTGGGACACGCTGTACTGCCTAAGAGCGCAGGTATTTGGGGATTTGAGGATTTTTACTTCACTTTTGAACCTTTTTTTATAAGTCTATGCATTGATCAAACTTTTAAGGTATGGAGAAAAAGTTTAATTTCACGATCAAATAGTAAATTTTTTGCATTTTAACTTGGCCTTGACCCTGGAACTTTGAAACTATGACCCTAAAATTCCCTAGAGAATCACTGTCATGGTGATACCTTGAGTCACTTTCGAGATATGGACCAAGAAATGAAATTTAGCATTTTCACTTGACCTTTGACCTTTGGGCAAGAAACTTCCAAGAGAACCTCTATTGGGTTATACATGTATATAAAGTTTCAAGAAAAATCTGGCTAGTATTGCAATAAAATCAGGGAAAAAGTGAAATTATGAGAATTTGACCTTGACTTTTGACCCATGACCCCCATATTCCCTAGATAATCACTGCTAGTCAGTACATGCATACATACTAAGTTCCATGAAGATAGCTCGAACCATTTCTAAGATAAGGAGAAAAAAGTGAAATTTTAACATTTTCACTTGACCTCTGACCTTTGACCTCATGATTTGAAACTCTCTCTGGAGAATCTTTATTTGGTATTACATGTATACACCAAGTTTCCAGAAAAAACCTCCAGGCATTGCATAGATATGGGAAAAAATAGTGAAGTTTTGAGCATTTGACCTAGACCTTTTGACCCTTGACCTTGAGCATGTGCCCCCAAAAGTTGATAGGCACAACTTCGCCCACTAATGCATATACATACCAAGTCTCATTAGGATACCTTAAACAGTTTTTTAGTTACGCTGTCCACAATATTCATTACAGACGGACGGTAGGACAGACGGACGGACAACCCGAAAACATAATGCCTCCGGCGACACTTCGTGGCGGAGGCATAAAAACACGTTATAAATCATATCTCCGAAACGGAAGAGTATTTTGCACTGAAATTTACATGTGGTAAAGTTCTAGGCAATCTCAATCTATCCATTATAATTGTTTTCAAATTCTTCTGTAGCCGGTTGACGTATTCGTACGCGCGTGTTGAGATTTTAACATGCTCCAATCGAGCTCAGAATTGTTTTCCACACATTTCAAGCCATTTGGAGCATTTCACACACAAAAAAAAAATCGACTTACGCGGACGCGCGTGCGCATGTATGGACACGCACCTTATACGCCATGAAAATTCTGTTTTTATACCCCCGCCAAACGAAGTTTGAAGGGGGTATATAGGAATCAGCGGACGGTCGGGCGGTCGGGCGGTCGGTCGGGCGGGCGGTCGGGCGGTCGGTCCGTTGCAAATCTTGCGTCGCGAACTATTTCCTCAGTTTTCAACCGATTCCCATAAAACTTGGCACAGATGTGTGCCTTGGGTTGTTGATGTGCAAGACGTATTTTTTGACAGTACCCAAAAGTACGTTGCCATGGTAACGGCATATTATGGGCAAAAATGGGTACAAATCTTGCGTCGCGAACTCCTCCCACAGTTTTTGATCAATTTTTATGAAATTAGGTACAGATGTTCATCTGAATATGTTAATGTGCAAGACACATATTTCCGCAGTGGCAAAAAGTGCGTTGCCATGGTAACGGCATGTTATTGGTAAAATATAGGGCAAAATGCTTCATGGCAAAACTGCTTCATCAGTGTTCTTCCAATTCTCATGGAATTCATATTGAATGTTTGTCTTAGGATATAGGTCAGCATGACACATTTCTTGACAGTGACAAAAAGTATGTTGCCATGGTAACAGCTCACATATTATGAGCCAAAATGATGGAAAATTTTGTGTTGCAAACTACTTCCTCAGTTTTTGCCCAATTTCCATGAAACTTGGTACAGATGTGTGCCTTTGGTTGTAGATGTGCAAGACGCATTTTTCGACAGTACCCAAAAGTACGTTGCCATGGTAACGGCATATTAATGGCAGAAGATCAAGGAAAGATCTTGCGGATTTAACTACTTCCTCAGTTTTTTGACCAAAGCTTATGAAATGTTGTTTTGACCAAAGCTTATTAAATGTTGTTTGGCGGGGGTATAACCAGTCGGTGTAGCGACATTTCTAGTTTTACTTGGATCGGATGTCTAAAATGTCACGGAATATTTTTACCAAGTTTCAAGCCAATCCAACTCAATATGACGTCATACGGGCCCGTCAAAGTTAAAATTCCGCGTGTGCGTCAATGGCGATAATAGCAACGGTGCAAATATGCCCAAAAAAAAAAAAAACACGCTAATTTTAACCGATTTTACTCGTCAGGATGGACGGTGTCCCCCCATTTTCTTTACATATTCTGAAAGCTGGTGAGTTGTACATATCCTTTCATGGGTAGCCGATGCTAGCAAAATGACTAAAATTTATCAAATTTCACAATGAAATAAAACAACTAAATTTTTTAGAATGTCATCAAATTTCAAGTTTACTCAAGAGTATCTCACTTATCCTTCGCCGATTTTCAGTATTTCAGTATGTTGTAGGTTTTTGAATGGTCTTTTAGATACGTATAGCAAAATGTTGATTGGATGACATCATCTTTGAATTTTTCCCGAATTTTAATATGTTGTCGCTGATACTTTAGGCTATCTCTAATGCGCCCTCCATTTTTTCATTGGACGTCGGGATTACATCGAAAAACGTGGTTGAAATTGACGGTTAGCTTCAATGTCGGGAGATATGTCTTTCTTTTTGTGACTTTCTTTGCAATAGCTCAAGAAAAACACGCCCGTCAACCCCCATATTTTACACGTTCAGTCCATTTCAAGTACACCATTTCATAAAATAACTATTTCATCAGATACTGTCTTGTGTAGGTAAATTAGGGTCAAAGGTCATAAATGTTTTATCCTGTATCTTGGTGAATACCTGTCCAATCTTTGCCATGTTTTGCACACGTATAGACGGTGTCGCAAGAATCATTTCACCACTTTTGGCTCAAATGCCATCTTGGGTGTGCAAGGTGGGGTCAAAGGTCAAATATACTTCATTCTGTATCTTTGTTAGTGTATACGGAATTTGATACCAAAGATGGCAGGACTGACTCCCTTTTTAGCTCACCTGAGCCGAAGGCTCAAGACAGTGAGCTATTGCGATCGCCCTTCGTCCGGTGTCCGTCGTGCGTCGTGCGTCGTGCGTCGTTCGTCGTCCGTCGTGCGTCGTGCGTAAACTTTTTACATTTTCATCTTCTTCTTGAGAACCCCATGACCGATTTTCACCAAACTTGGCAGGTAGCATCCCTAGGGGGATAGGATCTCAATTTGTTCAAATGGGCACCATGGCCCACCTGGGGGGCCCCAGGGGGCCCAAACCCCCTAAAATTAAGGAATCTTTAAAAATCTTCTTCTCTAGAACCAGAAGTGATAGGGCTTAGTTAATACTATGAGTTAGTACATTGATGACTGTAGTTTCAAGTTTGTTCATGGGGGAATCAGGGGTGCCCCCCTTGGGACCCAGGGGAGGGGGCTTGGGAGGGGTCCTAATGGGGCCTAAATTGTACTTTTTCATCTTCACTTTGAGATCCCAATGTCTGATTTTCACCAAACTTGGTAGGTAGCATCCCTATGGGAATAGGATCTCAATTTGTTTAAATGGGCACCATGGCCCACCTGGGACCCCCAGGGGGCCCAAATCCCCTAAAATTAAGGAATCTTTAAAAATCTTCTCTAGAACCAGAAGTGACAGGGCTTAGATGATACTATGAGTTAGTACATTGATGACTGTAGTTTGTTCATGGGATTGGCGGAATCAGAGGTGCCCCCCCCCCCCCTTGGGACCCAGGAGAGGGGATGGGGATGGGTCCTAATGGGACCTGAATTGTACATGTTCCTCTTCTTTTTGAAAACCTCATGATGAATTTTGACCAAACCTAGCAGGTAGCATCCCTAGGGGAATAGAATCTCAATTCCTTCAAATGGGCACCATGTCCCTCTTGGGGGCCCGTAGCCCCCCCCCCCCCCCCCCACACACACACACACACATTAAGGAATAATAAAATCTACTACTCTAGAACCAGAAATGGTAAAGCAAAGTTAATACCAGGAGTTTGTACATTGATGACTTAAGTTCCAAGTTTGTTCATTGCAGATCCATCAGGGCTGCCTGCCCCCCCCCCCCCACCCTGGAGTTGAGGAGGGGGGATCCATAAATGCAGACGTAAGTTTCCAATGTTCTCAGGTATGAGTGTGCAAGAATGCATGGAAGGTGAAATTGATATACTCAGGTGAGCGCGTGACCCCCGGGTCTCCTGTCTAAATAAGAATCCAAACATCACACGGCCAATGTCCCCTAAACACAAATGAAACTGGTATGGTCATGCCTATTGGGATCAGGACTCAAATCATTGATTTCCGAATAGATAGGATCGCCTAATTTGTCAGTGTTGACAAATTCCAAATCTAGTTGTTGGTTTTGTGATGCAGGGTCACATATACTGTAGCTTGAAATTTGGCACATGTGACCACTATCGTACATAGATGTGCACACTTAATCTTTCGTCATTGTTGAACAATGCGTTGTCATGGTAACACCATATTCTGAATTCAAATCATACAAAAATACTGTGGATTCAGTTAACTCCCTCGGTCTTTGAGCAATTAGCTTGAAATTTGGCACATGTGATCGCTATAGTACATGTATGTGTAAACTTAATCTTTGATCATCATTGTTGAACAACATGTTAATATGGTAACAGCATTTTTTTTACTAAAAAACATAAAAAAATATTGTGGATTCAGCTTGCTCCCTCAGTCTTTGAGCATTTAGCTTGAAATTTGGTACATGCGACAGCTATAGTACAAAAATGTGCATACTTAATCTTTCGTCAATGTTCAACAATGCGTTGCCATGGTAATAGCATATTTTGAATGAAAACTCCTACAAAAATACTGTCGATTTAACTCCCAGAGTTTTTGAGCATTTGGCCTGAAATTTGGCACATGTGACTGCTACAGTGCATACATGGGCAAATTTATTGTCATTGTTGAACAATGCGTTGCCATGGTTACAGCTTATTTTGATTGAAAATCATACAAAAATACTGCGGATTCAGTTGACTCCCTCAGTCTGAGCATTTCGCTTGAAATTATGGCATATGTGACTGTTATAATACGAAGATGTGCAAACTTTATCTTTCGTCATTGTTGAATGATGTGTTGCCATGTATAACAGTTTATTTTGAATGAAAATCATACAAAAATTTTGATTCAGCTAACTCTCAGTTTTTTTAGCATTTGACCTGAAATTTGGCACATGTGACCACTACATTACCTAGATGTGCAAAATTTATCTTTCTTCATTGTCAAAAAATGTGTTGCCATGGTAACAGCATATTTTGATTGAAAATCATGCGATGTGATTTCAGCTAACTCCCTCAACTTTTGAGCATTTTACTTAAAATTTGGCACATGTGACGGCTATGATTTATAGTTGTGCAAACTTCTTTTTTTGTTAATGTCAATCATTGTGTTTCCATGGTAACATCATTTTTTTTATGGAAAATCATAGAAATTGCAGATTTACTCATCTTGCTCCCTCAGGTTTTGAGCACTTGACTTGAGATATGGCACATGTGACTATCAGTGAGCAAAATATACATGTATTCAATGTTGAACAATACATTGCCTTGGTAACTATTTTTTTTTTCAATAAAAAGCATACAAAGTAATTGCTGGTTGAGCCAACTCCCTCGATGTTAGGTAGGGATATTAATCACATTGAGTGATATTTACTTTTTGTTCTTAATACATATGTAGCCTACATCCAAATTCCGAAGCCTGCATTTTCATTAGTGGTGCTAATACAGTGACGTGACTATGTGATGCCTTTTATATACAAATATACACGGTCACTGATAAAGATGAAGCTATACAGTAAAAGTGGACATTTTTGCGGTGTTGAAATTTTCGCACATTTTGCGCAACCAGAAGCTTGCGCAAAAATAAAACCACAGGAATATTTTTTTGCCTGGCATGTGTTCTAGTTGTTGATGTCTTGATTCCGTGGAATTAAAAGCACAGGAATATTTTTGCCTGGCATGTGTTCTAGTAGTTGATGTCTTGATTCCATGGAATTAAAAGCACGCAAAACTTTTCTTACGCAGCCGAGCGCAAAAAAAAAAATTAGTCCCGCGAAAATGTCCACTTTTACAGTACACTGTATTTACAAGGCAAGACTAAACTGTGTTCAAAAATGGTGAGGTACATTGTAGGCCTACCTATGTAAGTAAGTTTGAGTGACATCACAAGTTGGCCGACGCTTCACATCAAAGATGGGTTTCTTTTTTGAATTGCCAATTGGCATACATTGTATGCCATACAAGCTATCCACTTCAAAGTAGACACACAATCTCCCAAGCAAGACATTGGTGGTCACTAAGATTTCTCTCACAGCTGCTGAGCAATGTTCAACATAAAATTCTGCCAATCTGCTCAAGCTCACTTGATTGATTGATTGATTGATTGATTTTATTTCTGCCTTTTTCCAAATCACACAATAGAATACACATATTTAGAAATTAACGTTACACGACATTTAAGCAAGCATATACTGTCTTGCAAATTAATTCAAGGTACATATACACACACACACTATGAACGTGACAGTATTCGATGTACTCGTATAAAACATGTAGCATATCATTCACAAAAAAAAAGTTCGGAGGCGAATCGTTAAATCAACACTTGTAGAGTATGTAAATAATAACTTATTATTCATTCAGAGTATATCACGTCGTTTCATTAAACGAATTTTAGAAAAAAAAAGAATATAACACAGGGGATATGAATAAATTGAGTTTCAAAATTCAATATTTTTTGGTTATTATAATAACAGAAAAGCAGGAAACCGCGATCATAAGCAGCAGCTTGACATGGATCGAGGCCTCGGGGTAAAATTCGAGACTTAAAATCGATTTACATATTTGTACAACGGACGTGTCTACAAAAATAGAATCAATAGTCAAATCCAAAATATTGTAATAATTTATGAAATCAAAAGTAAAGGGGGAATTCAAAAAAGTTTTCGTTTATTTGTTATCAATAGGCATTTTTTACCATAATACTGTGCTGAGGTGAGTGCTCTTTATGTGCTGTGCTGTGCTGTGCTGTGCTGAGCTGTGCATGCGATGAAATACAATTTTGTTAATTTAATGTTTGGGTATACATACCTGATTAAATTGATTCTGGTTTATTCTTTGTGTCACATGTATGTCTTCTACATACTTCTGTATACAATTTTGATGCGCAGCAAAGTACTAAAACTAATACTATATCAATATAAACTGTTTGTGAGTGAACTTAAAAAAAAAACCCAAAACTTCTTATCACCCATACATCATTATATTTCGATAAAAGATATTTTTTCATAAGTGCCTTAAAAGAATGTAATTTGGTGGTTGTCTTCATCTGCTCGGGGAGATTATTCCAAACGTCAGGTCCATGATGTCTATAATTGACTTGTGAGCTATCATTAACTTGGGATTGTGGAGGTGATAATCTTTAGAATGTCGAGTTGGGTAAGCGTGGACGCTGGAGTTCACAGTGAATAGGTTGTGGAACAAGGAAGGGAGGGTGTTGGATTTGTATCTGTACATGAATATCGCGCTTTGTAATGTATGAATATCATGGATTTTCAAAGTTTTCAATTTAAAAAATAATGGTTCAGAATTTGCAAGATAATGTGAGTTGGTACAAATGCGGAGTGCTCTTTTTTTGGAGAAGATGAGCTGATTGAATTTTTGTCTTGTTAGAATTTGCCCATACCATATTGCAGTATGTGATGTATGGTAAAATCAGTGCATTATATAAAATAAAAAGATACTTTTCTATCAAAAAATCTTTCAGTTTGAACAATATACCTACGTTTCTTGATACAATATTACTTATATTATTTACATGTTCATTCCAGGTAAGATTAGCGTCAATAATTACACCAAGAAATTTAGTAGACTTTTTTTCTACAAGGGGTAACCCATTAATATATAAATTACATTCAATATCAGAAGAATGAACGTTTTTGAAATGTATACAATTAGTTTTATCAATATTTAAAGATAATTTATTGCATTTGAACCAGGAAGAAACTTTACTTGAGTCAATTTAAACAGTGAGTTTACATAACAAATTCATAATTTTCTATATACAATCATATTTACATGTACATGTAAAATATTTGCCAAGAGAGGTGGTTATGTTTTCATTACCCTTTGTTATTTTCTTTTTTGGATAAAACTTGCAGGAAAGGTTGAGAATTACACAAGGAACAGATGATTAAATTTTGGTAGTGATTCCGAAATTTTCTTGGATTTTACGAAGGATTTTTATGCCTCCACCACGAAGTGGTGCCGGAGGCATTGTTTTCGGGTTGTCCGTCCGCATTCGTTTACGGGATAACTTGAGTAATATTGACTGGAATTTTACCAAACTTGGTCCAAGTATAAAGTATGATGGGGCAATTACTTGATAAGATTTTGGGTGAAATTGGCTAAAGGCCAAAGGTCAAAAGTCAAGGTCAAATCATGAAATTGTATACATTTACGCGATAATTCAAAACTGCATCAAGCAAATTTCACCAAACTTTGTCCGAGTATGATGGGACAATTACTTGATAAGTTTTTGAGTGAAATTGGACAGAGGTAAAAGGTCAAAGATCAAGTTCAAATCCTAAAATTTATCTGTTTATGTGATAACTTAAAAAATGGATGAAGCAACTTGGTCCAAGGATGATGTATGATATGGGGCAATTAGTTGAGTGGTTTTTTTTAGTGAAATTGGCAAGAGGTCAAAGGTCAAGGTCAAATGCTAAATATGTTGCTATTTCCTCCATATCTACGCAATGCCCGAAGGTATTTTCTTGAAACTCAGTGTAGACATGTACTACTGCGTAAAGATTTTCCAGAGAGTTTCATGTCATAAGGTCAAAGGTCAGGTGAAAATGTTACAATTTCACTTTTTTCGCAAATGGTTCAATGTATCTTCATGGAACTAGGTACATGCACATGTACTGACTGGCAGGGATTATCTAGGGAATTAGGGGTCATGGGTCAATAGTCAGGGGGTCAATGGTCAAGGTCAACTCCTCAAAATTTCACTATTTCTCTCATATACTATTTGCAATGCTTGCAGGAATATTTTTAATAAAACTTAAAATATACATGCATTACCTATAATGGAGATTCTGTGGGAAATTTCCTGCCAGAATGTCAAAGGTTAAGGGTCAAAGGCCAGGCTAAAATGCACACACACAAAAAAAAAATGTTCTATACTGTAATTACACATTTTCTTCATACCTTGAAAATTACTCAATGCATAAACTTATAAAAGGGTTAGTCAAAAGTCGTGTAAAAATTCTCAATTTCCCAAATACATGTACCTGCACTCTTTAATAGACTATTACAGCAAACCTAGTTCAAGGAAAGTGAACATTCAAGACATTTCTGACAAACCTGTCATTTTAATATTTTGCCAGTTATGTGAAACTGTCATCACACATTGTGAAGACATTGTACTGTACACCTATTGGGAGCATCATGCGTTATGGCGGAGGCATACCAGTAGCTATAGCGACACTTCTAGTTTATATTTTGTGGCGACGTTACAAAGGCTTCTATATTGGAAAATTGGGTGATTTTTCAGCATGCATACGTACATGTGAAATCAGTGATCTCTACAGAAGAGCAAGATCATCGGTGGAAAGTAGCTGCTTGGTGGAGGTCTGCGCTGTCAGAGTACTTTTCTAGATTTATATGAGATTTACTTAAATTTTAAACCTCATATTCTGTTTAAAGAAAAATGTAACTATATATGGCAAAGAAAGACATTCGTTACTGCTCTTGATTGGCAATCCAGTGTATAGGCCCTATGGTGTCTCTCAGCTATTAAAATACTTAATATACAGAGAGAGAGAAAAAAAAAGACATGGGTAGGGCCTGTGTAGTATAGCTGCTGCAGTGAACTAGTGTAGCTCGTATTGAATGCTTGTACATTGCTTTAAATTGTCAGCTCTGCCAAAGCTTTTGAGATGGTGGCATAAAAGCATGAACTAATATGCCCATATCATTTAAGAAATTAATCATCAACTCGGCAATAATTTTCACAAAAGTGCCAGACTTGGGAGGGAAAAGAGGGGGACTTTTAAACACAGGAATGCCCCTCACATTCCTCAAGTTTTGAATAGTGTAAACAAGAAGAGTGGATGCACAACCAAGGAGGTTTAGGAGACGGAGTTCCAACTGGCTGTAATTATTCAAACAGCTGTCATTTTTCTATTGATGCACCATAGAATTCCACAGGTGAACTTGTGCCTTTGATGATCTGGGTTCCATGCCGCCGTCTCTTATGAGCAATCTGAAGATTTATTTTAGACTCTGAAATAGTGTCAGCTATATTCTGCGTGTTTATATTTGTTAAATAGGATAGTGTTCACTAATGATAAAGCATATGAAACAAAAGTAAACCCCGTCCAGGATTACACCTGTGCGAAAGTGTAAAAATGAGCTGTATGTTGAGAAATATTTGAAACTGTACCCGCACTTCTAAGCCGATTTTATCATCTTTCCGATCGCTTCCGATAAATGAAACTAATATGGTGTAATTTTCATTCATTTACATGCTAGATTAGTGTAAAGTTATGTAAAGTCAAGTAATTTTGATTTTTTTTTTATGTCATCAATTTTTGAACAATTTTTATTCGCACATCCATCATGGGTCTGTACATAATGTGTACCACCTGATTTGTAAGAAGGTACGGCGAAAAGCAATTACCATCATAAAGACATGTCTTCCTTTGAGAGTGGCTAGTCATGGTGCAATGACACAGGAATCAATTAAATGTCTTCCTGTCTGTGAGGCAGCTCCAGTTTAGCACATACTTTAAATACTTCTGAGAGGTGGCATGATCAAAACATGGGATCAAAGGGAATGAGACTTTGTTAATCCATTAATCTTAAACCTCCTTGGCACAACTAGCTCTACCTCAAATGAGACAAGAGACCAAGTGGGTCTACCGCTCCACAGCGCCCCCCCCCCCTCCCCTTTTCAATTCATCTTTCAATGCATTCATGCAGACCTATGAAGGCCATAGCAAACTTTGGGGCCCCCAGGGGCATAGTGTTTATTTGCATATTCTTTCAAACGAGCAATAATACCTGCCAAGTTTGTAGACAATTTAACCATGCATTTTCACAAGGAGCAAAATGTAAAAACTGTCCCGAAATTTGGCCCCTGTAGGCCTATATGCCCCTGTGTCAGAAACACTGAAGGTGATTACTACAGTGGTACAGTACATGTAATACTTTCTGCTACTCTTGAAAAATATGTCTTGCACAACTTCACCATATACCAATCATATCATATACCAGTCATACACCAATCAATCAAACTTAACAGCAGTCTTTGCATTGTTATTACACAAGTATAGATCATCATTATCGAGAGAGAATAAAAAGGAATTATTTGTAAATTCATGAAAAAAAAAATGGGGTTGAAATACATTCTTCATGTTCTACCAAAAATCTCTTCGCATATAAATATGTCGGAATGCATTCTTGAGAAATACTCGGCATGGTGATATTTGTGATACTTTCTACGCCAAGACCCCGTTTACAGTGCGAGGCTCGGCCGCGGCCGAGCCGCGGCCGAGCCCAGCCCCGCTTCACTGTAAACGCGCAAAAGGCCAAATGCGAGGCCAAAATTGGCCTCGCATTTGGCCTCGCTCTGGAGGTGGTCTCGGCCGCGGCCGAGCCGCGGCCGAGCCCAGCCTCTTCTTGGTGTAAACCAAAGACGCTTAATAAATAAGACACGAAAGTGCGCGCTAATCCTGTACAAAACAAATGGACAGCGCGCGGTCTTCAAGCGTATACGCACATCACCTGAGACGCGCTGCCTTGACGCTTGATAAACAACAGCAGCGGCTTCAGGGACAGCGCGTCTCAGGTGACGTGTGTCTTTGCCTGAGACGCGCTGTCTTTGCAGATGTTGTTGTTGTTTATCAAGCGTTTTTGATTGTGAGATCATGTTGTTGCCAAATTTTTACCTCCACGAAATAATCCTTATTACTCTAAAATCTCGTTCTTCAAAATTATCCCCTTCATCGAAAAAAAGCTACGACTATAATTTTTAAATCTTTTTAAGATGACAAGAATACCACTACCTTTGGAAATGAATGATGTTTCTAGGTGTACTGAGTTTGTACTTAGCTCTCTTTTGTATCGTCATGTAGGGTAGCCATTTTGTGTCCACCTTTATCGCGCGCCTTCGTATCTTATATCTCTACTATCTTTGGTGTAAACGCAAACTGGGCCAAATGCGCGGCCAATTGCGCGGCCAATTTTAGTCTGGCTTCCAAACCCTCTGCCTGTATCTTTCGCTATTCAGGATATTAACCCCCTCAACGTCGAAAACTAGTATAGTTTAAGGTGGTTTTGTCCTGCAAAGGATTTTTTCCTTCGGCAAAGGCCTTTGCCCGAACGGCGACTTCGTCGCCACCGAATTCATTTGGCAAAGGGTCTGAAAACCAGACAATACCAAATTGCGTTTGTTTACAAGCAGAGCGCCACTACGACAAAATATTGAAAGGTTTGAATCAAAAGCGCGGCCGAGCCCAGCAGTGTAAACGGACAAAATTGCGAGGCTCGGCCGCGCAATTGAGGCCGGACTCGGCCGCGGCCGAGCCGCGGCCGAGCCCGGCCCCGCACTGTAAACGGGGTCCTATACAGTGCACTCCAGTTATAACGAACACAGTTTTAACAAAATTTCCGGTTACAACGAAGTAAAAATTTAGGCCGCAGCGTTACCCATTCTATGTATTTCTATTGTTTATTTGTTTGGTTAAACAAAATTTCGATAAAACGGAAGAAAACTGCCGGTCCCGGCCGAGGACTTCATTGTAACGGGAGTCCACTGTACAAATTGTACATTGTAAACTAGAAATGTCGCTATGGCAACTGGTATGCCTCCGCCATAATGCATGGTTCTCCAAATAGGTCTATAGCACAATGTCTTGACAATGTGTGATGACAGTTTTACATAACTGGCAAAATATTAAAATGACAGGTTTGTCACAAATGCATTGAATGTTAACATTCCTTGAACTAGGTTTATTTGGTTGAATGGCTATACTGTCTAATAAGAGTGCAGGTATTTGGGGGTTTGTACCCAACTTTTGAGAAGTGAAATTCAGCACTTTCACTTGACCTTTGACTTTTGACCTTTTGACAAGAAACTTCCAAGAGAATCTGTATTGGGTAATACATACATACACTAAGTTTCAAGAAAAAATCCTGCAGGCACTGCATAGATAAGGGAAATAATGACATTTTGATGAGTTGACTTCGACCTTTGACCCATGACCTTTGACCCATGACCCCTAAATTCCCTACATGATCACTGCCAGTCAGTACATGCATATATACTAAGTTCCATGAAGATACCTTGAAATATTTGTGAGATATGGAGAAAAAAGTAAAATTTTAACATTTTCACTTGACCTTTGACCCTTGAACTTTGACCTCATGACCCAAAACTCTCTCTGGGGAATTTTTATTTGGTAGTTCATGTATACACTAAGTTTCAAGAAAATACCTCAAAATGTAAAAACTGGCCCCCAATCTCATCCTCCCCCCCCCCCCCCCCATCACAGGGACATGAACAACTGCAGTCACCGATGTCCTTATACATGTAGCATATATAACTCCACCACTTACTGTTTTAGTGAAGATTTTTTTTAATCCCTTATTATGCACCTTTGGGACACTTTGGGAGAGGTATTGTGCCCACTGAAGACATTGAGGTTTCATCACCCTACAGATATTACCTGCCAAGTAAGGGCGGACGTCCACTTGGGCGCGGACAAGCCCCGGAAGGGTTGCGGAAGCAAATTTTGTTATTTCGGCATTCTGTCCGCGACAGACGCGGAATAACTTTGTGAATCGGCTTGTCCTGGGACATTCCTAGGACTGTCCGCGGACTGTCCGCGGACTGTCCGCGGACTGACTGCGGACATTCCTAGGAATCACTCCGGAAGAGCGCGAAATACCTCGGAATATGCTAATCGTAGCTGGGCAGCGCGGAAACATCTAGGATTACACCAGGAATGAACGCGGACAATTAGGATGCCTTCCGGACAACACAAGTTAGGCATGCGGACAAACTGCGAACAATACCAGGAAAATGGAAAGGTATAAATTTGGCGCTGACTTTGACTTTTCCTCATTTGACTGCTAGCCGTCACTAGTGATGCTCCTTGTTGTGCTTCCGCAGTAGCGGCTGATATTATTATGATTGGTCAAGATTATTTGATAAATGTGACCACCAAAAGTCGAAGAATAGGATTGTCTGCATGTCGGCTGCCGACTCATTTTTTTTTTTTTTTTTATTTGTCTCATCTGGGAGAACAATTTTTTTCTCTGCCTACAGTCACATGGATGATATTCGCAACCTTTTTGAACCATATATATATATATATATATATATATATATACATATATATATGTATATATATATATATATATATATATATATATATATACATATATATATGTATATATAATCATGTTGATAAGGTAGTCCACGTGTGGGCAAAATAAAAAGATAAGTAACAAAACTGCAACAAAGTTCATGCTGTATTCACCAACGATTTATTTCTTCACAAGACATAAACCGTTGGTGAATACAGCATGAACTTTGTAAAGTTCATGCTGTATTCACCAACGGTTTATTTCTTCACAAGAAAAAAACCGTTGGTGAATACAGCATGAACTTTGTTGCAGTTTTGTTACTTATATATATATATATATATATATATATATATATACACATATATATTCTTTATTCCCTTTTTTTAGACCTGTGCTTTATCCATCGTTAAGTATGTTATTTACATGTTTTGTCTGATACTTCTGTAGAGCATGCCAAAATGATCCTAATCATTAAATTTGTTTTGCTTTCTCTCATTTTTACCCTTGTGCATCTCTAACCCTCTCTTATTTTGATCACTTTTGAACATTTTCAAGTCCGAGAATTTTTTTTCTTCATGCTTAGAGCTTACTAGCCTATTGTCAATGAAGTGTAAAAATGGGGAAATATTTTTAACCTACTTTAATTTACTTTTGTTGGGGGGGGGGTTCAGCTGGGCTGTCAAATTGGACAATCGAGTTTATTTGCAACTAAAACAAAAAGAAGAAAAAAATATTAGGTAATAAAAACTACGAAAATCATTCAGGTAACGAATATTTCTGAAATGATTTGTGATGCTTAATGTGTACTTAAATATATACACTCAGCAAAAAACAAAAAAGAAAGGCAGAAATTTAACACTTTTTCGACTTCATGATTTATTGCTTTTTCTCTCATTTCACTTGAGTTTTGAAGTGACAGAAAATTCTTCATTTTCCTCCATCATCTTTAGCTTTCATTGTTATTTTGGGCTTCAAAGATATTACATTGTAATGAGACCACAGGTATATCTTTGCAATTTAATTCATATCATGCTTTTTAGTGTGATGAATTTGTTTTTTGTTCTAATATGTTGTATCATTAGAAAGCATTTACGTATGAATAACAAGTTGTTCATGTTTACATAATACATTAACATTTAGCCAAAAATTCTATGCTTTTTTTTTTTCTTAGTGTACTTCCACCTACTTTTGTGATTTTTCAGCTGGGCTGTCACATGGGACAACCTAGTTTGTTGGCAAATAAAATACGAAAACAACATACAGGAAAATGTACTATAGTAAGTAATAGGAACCAGGAAAGTCACTCAGATGAAAAATAATTTCTGAAAAGATCAAATCAAAACAAACTAGGAAGTTATGGGGCCGATTTCACTTCTTTGTGGTTGCTTTTGGCAAAGTCTCTACTACCTTCTTCTTTGCCTTCTGGGACCGGAAATTCCTTAGATTTACCTGTTCTTCATCACTAGACGAAAGGTGTGCCTGTGATGGGGATATTTGCATGGGGGCCTCGCCTCCCTTCTTGCTCATTTTGCGTTTCATTGGCATGACGCTCGCGGAAAGTGTCGACATTTTCGTGTCTGGATCACAAAATTTCCGCATCGGTTCCGGACACTTGCATAATAATATACATCCGCATCGGCTCCGCGCTGTCCTAAAACATTCCTGGTGTCTTCCGCTTTCATTCGGGAAGCTTCCCCACACCGCGGGATTCTTTCCGGAGCGTGTGCGGAAGGAGCGGAAGGGTTCCGGACAAGCGGGACATCCTCAGGACATCGTCAGGACAAGTCGCCGAAGGTGTCAGGAAGTTCATTTCCGCGTCCAAATTTTGGTCTCGATCAAAATTTGGACGCGGAAATTTTTCTCTCTCTCGAAGGTGCGGAAACGCCCGGACATGTTTAGGACAGTGAGCTGACACGTTCAGGAACGTGCGGACAGGTTCCCGAAGGAGTGCGGAATACCAAATTTACATTCCGGGGCTTGTCCGCGTCTTGTCCGCGCCCTAGTGGACGCCTGGTCTAAGATGAAAATCCTTCATGGGGTTTTCAAGAAGACAATTAAAGATTGTGATTCCGGTGACAAAGACATTCTCAAGAACTATACAGTACAGACCAGTTTCCAATATCAAGCTTAGATCCAATATCATTAAACATGTAGTCACATCTCAACTTGTTCAGTACGGTACACTTGTACATGGACAACTTTCATCTCTCCAAGTTCTTGCAGTCTGCCTATAAGAGTGACCATAGTTGCAAGAAAGCCCTCCTCAAAGTCCAAGATCCAACTCAGCATTGACAAAAAGAAAGGGGTGATGCTAGTAATGCTTGACCTGTCTGCTGCATTCGGTACAACTGATCATAGAATTCTGCTTGATTGCTTAAACAATACCTTTGGTATCAAAGGTTCAGCTCTACAGTGGATGGCTTCTTATCTCACAAATTGAAGGAGTCGTGTCTGCGTGTCTGGTCACTTGTCTACGGTGAGAACTTCAGAGATTGATATTCCGCAGGGATCTAATTGGGCCCTTATCACCATGTACACCAGTCCTCTTGGAAATCTTCATGTTGAAAAATGTAAAGTATCATATGTATGCTGATGATGTGCAAATATATCTTGAGTTTGACCCCAGTGATCCTTCTAGTGTTTAACTCACTCTTAGAGCACTGTCCAGATGTATGGGTAAAGTGCAGGAATGGAAGACTGTGAACAAGCTGAAACTCAATGAAGAAAAAAACAGAATTTCTTGTTCTTGCCTCCAAACATTATCGACAGCTTGTACAGGACGTCAAACTTCTTCTTGGTACAACTCTCAACTCTCCATCTGACCATGCGCACAATCTAGGAGTTATCTTTTCCTCTGATGCAAAGATGAGCACTCATGTTTCACAGATTTGCACGTTAGCGTACCATTACATCAGAAATCTGTGAAGAATCAGAAAATTCATTAATGCTTCTACTTGCCACACGGAAGACGTTGCATTGGTCTTTTCGCGACTCAACTTCTATAATGCACTTCCTGGCTGAATTAGGCTGATGTGGATCGCTTGCAGAAAGTACAGAATGCTGCCTCTAGACTTGTGTACCATATTCGTTCACATTCTCATGCCACTCCTCATTATACATCAACTCCACTGGCTGCCAGTCAAGGCAAGAATATCCTTCAAGCTTCTCCTTCTGGTCTACAAAATAACACAGTCAACTATAGAGCCCCAGAGTACCTTAGGGAGTGTCCAATACGACATTCTCACTCTTGAGTCTAGGCGTACTCGTCTCTCATTGTCAGTTACCTGCACTCTACCATGCACAAAACTAGCTGGTGATGCAGCTTTCTCCTGCTTCCAAGGCTTTGGAAAAAGCTCCCTCCTATTCTGAAATCAGAAACACTGAATCACTTTAAACAAAATTTGAAGACCTACTACAATGTATTTTGATATTCAATATATGCACTTGACTTGTATGCCCTACTGTCACTGCCTCGTAATTTGTATATTTTTTCTCCTATGGTGACCAGGGATAACATCTCATTGGTATTGTATATTTTTCTCCTATGGTGACCAGGGATGACATCTCATAGCACTATGTATCCAGAGGAAACGGCCCTCTAAAAATATCAACTATTATTAATAGCTCTCTTGAGTCTTTTGGTTCAAGGCAAGCTTAAAAAGCAAAGGCATTGAAAACAAAACAAAAATAGAGTTCATTTCACTGAATTGAATGCTTCATGCCAAGACAGGCGTGTAGTACATTTATGAATCAATCGTACAATGCAGTGTCTCAAACTTTCGTGGAAGACACTACACAAACAGCAAGCATGGCTGTGCAGCGATTTTACTCAACAAACAAAACAAAACAAAACAAAAACAAAAATAGAGTTCATTTCACTTCGCTTGACCTAGTTCTTAGCAGAAAAGTCGACAATATTGTATCGAATGTGAATCTTGTTACATCTCTGCCCTCTGACCACTCCGCCGTCATCACCACCCTCAACCTCAAAGGCCCAGCGAACCCTAGGAAGCAGATCACCTCCAGAAATCTACGGTCTATGGACCTCTGCTCCTTTAAATACGACATTGCAGCATCACTTTCCCAGATCAGAGAGCCAGCGTGTCCCTCCGAGGCTGTCCTGCAGCTCAACTCTCATGTAACAAGACTGCTTGACAAGTACGCTCCGCTCAAGACCAGATCAGTAACAGTGCGGCCGAATAATCCTTGGTACACGGCAGAAGTAAAGGAGGCTAAGAGGCGCAGACGCCGCGCAGAGCGCCGTATGATCAAGTCTGGTCTTTGCATTGACAGAGGGCTGTATCGGCAATAGTGTGAGTCCTACTACAACCGCCTTGCCGACGCTAAGTCAAGGCACCTAAGACAGGAGATTTCTGCCGCAGACACCAAACAACTTTTCAACATCATCAAAAAACTCACAATTGCACATCCGGATTCTGTTCTTCCTGACCATACTTCAAATCTTGTACTGGCCAATCGGTTCGCTGAGTTTTTCGACAACAAGATTAGCACCATTGCTTCTTCATTCCCAGTGTCTCCTGAAATCTCTTTCTTAAATTCCTCTCACATAGATGTAAACACCGAGTGTGTATTTTCAGAGTTTGCTTTAATCAGCGAGTCACAAGTGAAACGTCTCATTAATTCTTTTCCGTCCAAGTCATGTTCTCTAGATCCTCTTCCCACATGGCTACTAAAAGAGTGTCAAGATGAATTTCTTCCTGCAATAACTCACATTCTGAACCTCTCATTGTCATCTGGCGTAGTTCCTGAGCACTTCAAAACGTCTCACATATTGCCCCTTTTGAAGAAATCTAGTTTAGACCATAATGATTTGAACAATTTCCGCCCCATTGCTAATTTGTCTTTTATTGGTAAAGTTCTTGAGAAAGTGGTGGCTCGCCAACTCAGAGATCACCTCGATGAACACCAGTTGTTTCCTACTAGTCAGTCTGCCTATAGGCACTTTCATTCCACAGAAACCGCCTTACTGAAAGTACTCAATGACCTCCTCTTAGCAGTAGACAAAGGCCACGAAGCTGCTCTCCTGCTTTTAGATTATTCTGCTGCGTTTGACACTATCAATCATGTAATTCTTCTGAACAGATTAGAGTCCAACTTTGGTCTTACGGGAACAGTCTTGAGATGGATTGCATCTTACTTACATGACCGCCACCAGATGGTAAACGTTAACGGCGCACTTTCTCAGTCATTCCCTCACAGACATGGTGTCCCTCAGGGGTCTGTGGTTGGTCCTTTACTATTTATTCTATACACAGCCCCTCTGTCTTCGGTAATCAACTCTCATGAAGATATTCTACATGTTATGTACGCCGACGATACTCAAATTTATATAATCATAAAACCAAATACTCAAGTCGAAGCACTCTGCAAACTCAGTAGATGTGTCGAGGATATTAAGCAATGGTCATGTGATAATTATTTGAAATTGAATTGTGTTAAATCAGAATTTTTATATGTTCATTCTCAGTTTAGGCGAGGAGGTTCTCTCACTGAATTTTCCCTCGAAGACAGTACTATACCCACCTCTCAGTCCGTCAGAGATCTCGTAGTTATTGTAGATAAGCACCTGAATTTTCAACAACACATTAAGAACTCATGTCGTTCTGCTGCTTGGGGTATCTGTAAAATTGGTAAAATCCGTAAGTTATTGGAACAGTCTTCCACTGAACGTCTCATTCACGCATTTGTTTCTTCCCACCTTGACTACTGCAATTCCCTTCTTGTTGGTCTCCCTGCTTCTAGTATTGCACCACTTCAAAGAATTCAAAACACAGCTGCTTGTAACCCTTACAAAAAGATCTGACCACATTACTCCTGTTCTCCAATCCCTCCACTGGCTCCCCATACATCAACGTATCACCTTCAAAATCCTTCTTATCGTTTACAAGATATGTAATAATCTTGCTCCATCTTACCTCAAAGACTTAATTTCTTTCTGCTCCTCCACTTCAACCCGTTCTCTTCGTTCTTCCTCCACTCTCCAACTATCACATGGTCCCCGCACCTGCACCCGCTATGGTGATAGGGGTTTTTCTGTTATTTCCCCGTCTCTCTGGAATAAACTTCCTCTCCATATTCGTAATGCTGATAACGTTGATAAGGTCAAGTCATTGTTGAAAACTTATCTGTTTACTCAACTTTAATTATGTTGTTTTGCTGCTGTATGTTATATCATAATACGTATATTTACATAATGCTGTATTTTATTTTAATGTCATACTTCTTTTTTTTTTCCTGATCGATGCGCTTAGAAACATCAGTATTAAGCGCTATATAAATGTTATTCATTATCATTCACTATGGCTTTGCGGTCTTGAAAAATAGACTGCTTTGAAAATACTTTCTTAGTCCATCTGTTTGAAAGAAATGCATATTTTCCAATCAGGTTTCCCAAAAATCAAATGGCTTCTTTAAATTCGCTAACATGAGAGAGTTATTTGACGGGCAAAAAACACTGACAAAAATATTGGCTCAAAGAAGCCTAGACAAGGGTATCATGCATAGCTGCACACAAACCCATTTTTTTCTACTGGTCCGACCTGTCTGGCGGACCAGTAGGTACCCAGCTTTTCCATTTTTTACTGGTCCATTCCTGAAAAAGTTACTAGTCCGACAGTGATTTTTACTGGTCAGAGACGGTCGGACCAGTGCCAGTGTGCAGCGTTGTATCATGAAAATTTCATCTGTTCTTGACAGAAAGAATTTTGCCTCCCTCTATATTTATCAAGGTTTGTTATCCCATATGCCACACATTTAATTCTATTCACACATGGGTAATTCCGTGAAGTTGGGGCACAAAGTGTGACATTTTAGCATAACTCAATACCGGTACTACAATTATGCTATACATACATGTATATTGTGTAAAGGCTTTACATTTGTATCGAGACCATACATTTTCCTGGAAATTTTGTGCCATTCAGACTCAATTTTGATGAAGTTATTAAAACGATATGTAACGGTGTCCTGTAGCATCGTTACGTGTCCATGTAGCATCGTGATAGTTAAAATCTGGTCGTAAAAGACAAATTAATGCAATTAGCTTGACCAAAATTTGATATAATATGCATAATTACTAGATTAGTAAGATAGCTAAATATCTTAACTCTCCTTTCCACAGTTTTACTTTTACAAGACAATTACACAATGTGTCACTATGCTACGCGGTGTCCACCAAATGTCACAAAAAAAAAAGGACACCGCATAGCATCGTGATGCATTTTGTAATTTTCTTTTAAAATTAAAACTGTGTACAGGAAATTTGAGATATTTAGCTATCTCATTCATATCTTGTAAATATGCATATTGCATCAAATTTTGGTCAAGCTAATTGCCATAATTTGTCTCTTAGGACCAAATTTTAAAATATCAGAATGCTACATGGACACGTCACGATGCTACAGGACACTGTTACATATTGTTTAATAAGTTCATAAAAATTGAGTCTGAATGGCACAAAATTTCCAGGAAAATGTGTGGCCTCAATGCAAATGTAAAGCCTACAAACAACAAGAGACCCGGGGGTCACGCGCTCACCTGAGTATCGCAACTTCTCCTTCCATGCACTCTTGCACACTCTTACCTGAGAACATTGGAAACTTGGGTCTGCACATGGATCCCCCCCCCCCCTCTCAACTCCAGTGTGGGGGGGGGGGGGGGGGGGCAAGCAGCCCTGGATCTGCAATGAACAAACTTGGAACTGAAGTCATCAATGTACAAACTCATGGTATTAACTATGCTTTATCATTTCTGGTTCTAGAGTAGAAGATTTTAAACATTCCTTAATGTGGGGGACATGGTGCCCATTTTAGTGAAGGAATTGAGATTCTATCCCCCTAGGGATGCTACCTGCTAAGTTTGGTCAAAATTCATCATGAGGTTTTCAAGAAGAAGATGAACATGTACAATCCAGGCCCCATTACAACTGTAGTGTAGGACTTCTCTCCATCCCTTCTGCTGGGTCCCAAGGGGGGGGGGGGGGGGGGGGGGGGTTACCCCTGATTCTGCCAATCCCATGAACAAACTTGAAACTACAGTCATCAATGTACTAACTCATAGTGTTATCTAAGCCCTATCACTTCTGGTACTAGACGATTTTTAAAGATTCCTTAATTTTAGGGGGTTTGGGCCCCCCTGGGGCTCCCCAGGTGCGCCATGGTGCCCATTTGAACAAATTGAGATCCTATCCCCCTAGGGATGCTACCTACCAAGTTTGGTGAAAATCAGACATGGGGATATCAAAGTGAAGATGAAAATGTACAATTTAGGCCCCATTAGGACCCCTCCCACCCCCCACCCCCCACCCCTCCCCTGGGTCCCAAGGGGGGCACCCCTGATTCCCCCATGAACAAACTTGAAACTACAGTCATCAATGTACTAACTTCATAGTACATGTATTAACTAAGCTCTATCACTTCTGGTTCCAGAGAAGAAGATTTTTAATGATTCCTTAATTTTAGGGTGTTTGGGCCCCCCTGGGGCCCCCTAGGTGGGCCTTGGTGCCCATTTTTTCTCTGTATATGCAACCAATTAGTGAAGTATTTCGCAAGCATTGTATTAGTTATCATTGTTATGCGGATGATATACAACTTTATTTGTCTTTTAAACCCACTCTGTCTTCATTGTCATCCGCCATTGTAAAACTCGAAGCATGTTTGCAAGACCTGAAAATTTGGCTTACATCCAATGGCCTTAAACTAAATGATAAATATGAGTTTCTGTTATTGGGATCAAAGCATAATATGTTAAGCAAAGTTGATTATCAGTCATGTCATGTCAACATCAGTAGCACTTGCATTACTCCGTCGAAAACAGCCCGTAATTTAGGTGTCATATTTGATCAGGAAATGTCATTTCGAAGTCATGTAACTCATATTCAGCGGAATGTTCGATATCAGTTGCATAATTTAAGTTTCATAAGGAAATATTTGTCTAAATCTGCAGCTGAGATACTTATTCATGCTTTGATTTCTTCTCGGTTGGATTTTTCGAATTCATTGTTGTGTAATCTTTCAAAAAAAGATGTCACAAAACTTCAACGGTTGCAAAATTCTGCTGCCCCATTGTTAACTTTTACTAATAAGTTTGATTCCATGTCACCAGTTCTTCGTTTCTTATTGGTTACCTGTAGAAAAAAGGATTATTTTCAAGATTCTGTTATTAGTACATCATTCAGTTCATTCTTTTTCCCCAATATACATAAGTAATTCTGTTCAAAAATACAAT
The DNA here is from genome assembly GCF_964275005.1 of Diadema setosum. Lineage (NCBI taxonomy): Eukaryota > Metazoa > Echinodermata > Echinoidea > Diadematoida > Diadematidae > Diadema > Diadema setosum. The sequence goes on along the minus strand of NC_092685.1, from coordinate 34,716,188 downwards.
CCGACACGAAGGCTACGTTCATCATCAGATGCATTCTTACTCCAAACACCCAGAGTAAAACATGGGTATGGTGATCGTGCTTTTTCCGTTATGGGACCAAAATTGTGGAATCAGTTACCTTTTCAGTTAAGGGAACTGTCATCTACACAGTCATTCAAATCCAAACTTAAAACTTATCTGTAATTCCTTTCATACTGAGGACTGTAATTGCTGTATGTCATTAATATCGGATCAATATTGTATTTTTAATTGATATATGTTGTATTCTTTATTTCGTATATATTTGCTTTTGTTTACCATTTTCTTCTTTGTTGAAATGTTTGAATATGTATATGCATGTAAATATATGATATTTTTTCATTTTTGAAGCGCCATGAGCACTGAAAAGTGGACCTGTGCGCTATACAAGTAGCCACTATTATTATTATTATTATTATTATTATTATTTGAACAATTTGAGATCCTATCCCCCTAGGGATGCTACCTGCCAAGTTTGGTGAAAATCGGTCATGGGGTTCCCAAGAAGAAGATGACAATGTAAAAAGTTTACGCACGACGGACGACGGACGATGCACGACGGACTCCGCATGAAGAGCGATCGCAATAGCTCACTTGGGCCTTCGGCTCAGGTGAGCTAATAAATGTATGGCATAATTGATATTGAGTTATGCTGAAATGTATTTTTTAAATATCACGATGCTACATGGACACTGCCCCAACTTTATGGAATTACCCCCATGCACACACACAAATGTATAATATCCACATGTTGATTAAAATATATGACAGCAAAATCATGTTGTTACATCAAGTGTTTGTAAATGAAACTACAAAAAAAGCAGTAACTGACTTGATTACAAAAATGTTTTTCATTTTTTTTTTCTTTTTTCATAACTGTAAATTTGCTGTTCGACATATACATTGTACAGTAAATTCTACACAATTCAAAGCCACGAGAGAGAAATCGCCAAACTCAAAGCCAAAACATAAGTCTAGATTTTCCCCAATGCATTGACGTGCAAAACGTTTCTACTGTGTGAAAGTTACGGCGTAATTTTTTTTTTCTTCTTTTTTACTGTTATGCACTCAATGTGACCAGTCAGTCTAGAATGGAACTTGGATGCCAGAGTAGTTTCTGTGTATCATGTGCCACGATATGATGTTATAGGCCTATGACTTGAATGCATGCAGTACTCTTTTTTTTTTCTCTCTCTGGTGTCTGCATGGGTACAACTTCTCTGCTTTTAGTCATGAAGACAATGTTCAAGTGGCTTTCATTGTTGGTGACTAGTTATGTATGGCACTGCTGTCTGCACTGAACACTGGATAGCAAAACAGCAGTGACCCGTTATTTTAATGTACCTAATGACACACAGTATATGAAGACATACACAGTCCCTCTTGTTATATACAGTTTTGTACTACTGTATGTAGTTCATTAGTGCCGTGTTTTCCTATGTAATGTCCAATCAATGTAACTCCTTAAAAAAGTGTATACAATACATGGAAAAATCCACGTTAACAGGAACAAACAACAGAAACCTGCATAATCAAGCATTAATATCATACATACACTTTATGTACGTAAATTTCCGGCATGAAAAAGTAAAAGAAAAAATAAGAGACCAGTCAGAACACAGCACCAGATAATTCGCTCGTATTTATTCAACTTGTATGCAAGCCCGCTCTAGGCTTGCATACGTAATGAGCTGCAGAAGGGGATTTTGTCCTTGGCTTTCAGCAGCAAAAATACACCTTATATTCACAAATTTGGTATCAAATCCAAGGAAAATATGTAAGCTATCGTCACATGTTATTCAAATTACTGTAAATGAAAAATATCATAGCGTAATTTGAGCTTGAAAAATGATGAAAAAAGTAATTCTTGTAGAACACGTTCAAGACGTCAAAAGAATACCAAATTCACCTTGCGTCTCAATGAAAATGCATCATTTGGTAGCTCATCTCTAAATCTTTGTTTCCATGTAAATATCTTTACAATTTGATTTGTTGCTTAATCCGGTCAGGAACCAGTAAAATATACATCAATGTCAGTGCTGGTCAGCTTGAAACCGTGCAATCTCAAGAGTAAGCTCTCTCATTGGACAGCGCTTGCATTCAGCGCTTGCATTACGTCATTACGCTGCTACGGTTTCATGCCACGTGCGTGCAGAGCGCATGCTTGCATAGGCACGCATGTAGATTTCTGTACTTTGGACAGAAGCTAGAAGCTAGAAGCGTGGTACAGCGCGCGCGAATGCAAGCGCTGTCCAATGAGAGAGCTCTTTCGCGCCACTGTACACTTTGTGTGGAGCATACTTCCAGCTTAGGAGTGAATTTTACAGACATTTCAAAACGGAAAAACTAGTATAAATCATGCTTGTATCTCCTTGACTCCAATATGATGAGCATCTAAGTTTCCTCTCTACGAAAAAGCCAAAATCAGAAACAACAGTTTCTTAATCTGGTCAGGAACCAAAAACGAACTTTAGACTACAAAATCTTCCGTGAAAAGCAGGTAAAATTTACGCAAATTCAACTGATCATATCGTCATGATAAGATCCGATATTATTACGCAAATTTAGTATTAAAATACAGATCAAAGTCTGGAGAACACTTTACTGTGACTTGTAGCCATGACGAATGTATGTACAAGTTGCTACACTGTGAAAACCATAGCCCTGTCAAACTCGACGACGAGACACTTTTCGAACGCAAAGATCGTCAACGAGAGTGCTGAATAAATCTTGCCGGATCGGCTCATTAGCATACGTGCTGCGGACTGACTGAGACATGGCATCTTGCACTCAACCAAGTATCACAAGGTCACCTCACAGACTCTTACCAAAGAATATCGCAAACTAGGAGTGGGAGGGGGATGGTTTCCACTTGTTTATATATTACACTGGCAAAGCTAACTACAACTGCATGTAGAATATTTGACTCTGCATTTTTTCTTCTTTTTTTTTTTAATCAAAATGTGAAAACCTAACCCCAATTCTGTGCAGGCCCAATACCTGGATCTACCATAAATAACCTTGAAAGTATGTTCACTAATGTATTCAGAGTGCAAGTATTTCTGGTTTTAAAGAAATTATTATACACGGATTCTTTATTTTTCTACTTCTTCTTCGTCTTCTTGATTTACTCTTATTTGGGGGTTCTGAGGTCCCCTTGGAGTCCCCAGGTGGGTGGGTGCATGGTGCCCATTTGTATAAATGTATATTGTTGCCCTAGTGAAAATGCCTTCCAAGTATGGTGACAAATTTGACCATGTGTACTACTACTTAGTTTATAACTACCAGTTCCAGAGATGAAGACTGGAGGGCTTTGTCCCCTCCCCCCCCCCCCCCCTTGGGCCGCCAAGTGGGAACTGCTGCCCATTTGTACAGATAGGGCCTATATACCTGTATTTAATCCCCCCCCCCCCCCAGCACTACCTGCCAATTTTGGTGAAAATCTGACCATAAGTTTTCAAGAAGATGAAAATGTGAAAATTGGCCTCAACTTGGTCCTCCAACCCCATGCCCACCTCCGTGAACAAATTTGAAACTACAGTCACCAATCTAATTCATTTACTCATTGCACTAACTTAGCTCTATCACTTCTGGTTCTAGAGAAGATTTAAAAATTCCATAATTGGGCTTTGCCCTCTCCTCCCTCCCCCAATACATGTATTAATTACTACTTTTGGGGCAGCTGAAAAAAAAAATACTGGAAATTAACCTACGGATCGTGATGTCATGCATGCAATACAATCTCCTCTAGTAATAATATCACAAATGCACATGTCCTTGCACATCTTGTAAATAAACTGCATGCATGTATGAGCTTGCACCTGTCTTCATCTCAACGGTTATGTACTCATGAGTACATAACTGTTGAAATGAAGCATGATCATGATCATGTCCACTGCACTGTGCGAACTAAAAAACACCCTACTGTATTTTCATACAGCCTCATAAATCATTTTCAAACATGTACAAACTCACTGTATTTTACACTATAATGCACTTGCTTCTGAGTCTCTAGTCTGGTAGAAGACTTTGGTTCATTATGGAATACACGTAACTATATTGCTCAAATTGCAAGCTCTGCATTGTACTGTACTCATCTCATGCAGTTAGTTAGGGTACAAATATGTAAGATACACACATGGTAGCGCAGACGTTGGTACCTAATACAGTACGTACACATACACAGCAGTACTGTAAAGTCATCCCAAAATGTGTAAAAGTGCTCAAATTAATGGCAAAATATTAAACTTTCAACTGACTTTGTAGACTCAGATGCAACATTCTAGATTGTGAAATTTTTAGTTACTTTCTGCATGACTGAAAATCACTGAGGCAGTGCAAAACTACACTAGCTCCTTGCGCTAACTTGCCATTGCCCATGCATGCAGCCACTTTAGATCAGAAAAATATAAAGACATCACATATAAGGACCTCCTGCATTAGCCCTCTCCAAAAATCCAGAAGAGAAACTACTGTACTTTCTGTTTTTTACTTGGCTTAGTTGTGGAATTTCATTTCCAATGGCTGGAGAGAGAGGGAGGCATTCCTCTTGTCAAACTCTTGAACCCCATTTTGACAGAGCCTTTCAAACTAGAGTTATCAAGGCAATGTCCCTTAACGTCAGGGTAATCCGCTTTCACCCTGCCTGTTAAAACGGTTCCCTCAAAATGTTGTTCGGATGTTGTTGTGGTAACTTTTGCCAAATTCTACCCTGGCACTACCCTGACATTACCGCAAAACTGCCTGGACAACCATTCTATTAGAACACAACTGCAGTAGCATTTCCTTGATATACTCAACCCGCATGGACAACATTGCAGACAGATAATGACTGTAACCACTAATCTCTATGTAGTTGAGATCAGTGATTGTATGTGCACAATCTAGAACAACAGGTGGCTCTGGCCAGCAGACAGTGGTAGTCGCATCAGTGGACACACCCCCTTTGTGGAAACCTACACGGTAAGGGTTTTGGTGTGTGTCTGTTAAAACCAAGGAGGTTCAAGAGAATGGAGTCACAACTGTCGTATTTCCTTTGAAGTCACGTTTGATGCCGCCACTCGAAAGTATTTGAAGCATGAGGCAAACTGGATCTGCCGCGCAGATAGGGAGACAATTGACTCATGTCTCATTGCATAATCATCAGCCACTTTCTAACGAAAATATGTCTTTGTGATGGTAATTACTTTTCGCCATCCCTACTTATAAAAGATAGGTGGTATATAATGGTAAAGACACAGGGATGCGCGAATAGAAATTGCGCAAAAAATGATGAAATGAAAATGAAAATTACTCGACTGGCCGTGCCCGGCCACTAATCTGATATATCTATCAATATAGAATTATACTCGAAGATTATTCCATATCAGTTTTATTTGGAGGAATTGAGTGGAAAAGTGATAAAACCGGCTTTCCGGGAGGGTACAGTTTTAAACACTTTCACATGATACAGCTCTGATTTACACTTTTGCACATATTTCTTGAAGGGATTGACCTTTGTTTATTGAGCTTTATCATTAAGTGAGATTTCGTTTCATTTAATAGATAAACAAGCAAAATATAGCCAACATTAAGTTCACGTTCAAAATGAATCTTCAGATTGCTCAGCAAGACGGCGGCATCAAACCCCGCCACCAAAGGCACAGATGCACCTGTGGAATTCCTTTGTACATCAATAGAAAAGTGACAACTGTTTGAATAATTACAGCCAGTTGGAACTCCATCTCTTAAACCTCCTTGTTAAAACCAAACCCCCCTCCTCTCTCTATCGCAGTTTTATTTTACATCATGTTGGTACAGTCGAGTAAATGGCAAACAATGATATGGCATTTACATCAAATGTCTGTTATGAAAGTCAATTTCATATCTCATTGTCCACTGTCATTCTCAATAATGTCTGCTATTTGGAGCTTCCGCGCAGCATCTGGACTTTTCTGCTTTGCTTGAATATTGATCTGCAAATGAATGAAAACAGCAAAAAAAAATTAAAAAAAAATGAGACACTACCACACTCTACACAAATGCAATTGAAGCATATTACTGTGTCACATGTCCATTACAGTTGAACTTTAATCACTACATTGTATAAACATGTGCCAAATGCACATCATGCTTGATGCCTTATAAACTGCTATTTACAGTGTAGGTGGGTGTCAACTCCTGCTAGTATAACAAACATGATTATAATGAAATTCTTGTCAAAATGAAGAAAAAATTAAGGTCCAAAAAATTATCATCTAATATCTTTATCTGCTTTACTGTTCTGCTATAATAACAAAATTTTGATAAAAACAAACAAAAATAGTCAGTCCTGAGGATTTAAATATAACTAGAGTTGCCTGTACAATTTATAAAGTCAACCTCGCGTAAGTCGACATAATCGGGACTGAGAGAAACACGTCGACTTGCGCGAAAGTCGACTTACGCGTAAGTCAATGTTTTGTCGACTTATAAATGAAAACTAATTTCCCCTATACAGAGTAAGATCATCACGATGCGAATCGCTACCCAAATCTTACTCCTTTTGCCGCCAAAACATACCTACTGACATTAGCAACAATTATGTTTTAGTTCATGCATAAATCTCGTGCGGATTAGTAACGACAACGCACAACTCCCAAATCTCTCGAGAGATTTTGAGAGAGCAGGATCGGAAACCTGGGCCCATTTCTAGACACTGTACGTTTTAAATTTGATTTGAAAAATCAAACACATATTCCCCAAATTGCATGCAACTTTGCTATTCAAAATTAAGTGCGTTGCTGCGAAGATATGCGTGCGAATTCGTATGATTCTGTCGAGACGATTTTTCAGTGCCAACTGAGTTGAAATAGGATGTGTGATTTTCCTTCCCTAAGTCGCCATATTTGTTTTTCTTAAATTTCTATTGCCATAGTCCTCGCGCTCCAATTCGCAACGTTACCGCTCTGTACGGCGCGGGCCAGACTGAAATGAAAAGAAGAAGAAAAGTTTGTTAATCTGAAAACGACATCTTTCGGATTACTAACCTTCGTAAAACCAAATCTCCTTCCATCGTCAGACTAATTTAACTTTGGACTGAGATTTAAACCTTCGGCATAGCGAACTGTAACAATAATTCGCTACTATTTTTTCATTGACATTTCGTGAGAAACAGTATGCGTTTCGGTAGTTTGAAATGTGTAAATGTTGCGATGTCTTTCCCCTGCTAGTGCAGACTAAGTTCGGTCACGGCGAAAGTTCCGTTACGAAATAAAAAAATAATGCCAGTCTTTTCAACAATAACACACTTCCGTAGATGTTTAGAGATGCGTTTAAACGCAGTTTCTTATAGTTTCGTTAAAAAACTGCAAGTCTTCTCTGCAACACTTTTGCGTTTGAATACAGCGTTGCGTGTGATTTGATGGACTTGCATTTGATTTTTAGAATTGTGTTTAAACGCAATTGAGTTTAAAAGTTCCCTACAATTTTCTAGTTTCGCATGATTTTTAAACGCAAGTCTTTTCGGCGTTCCGTGTGATTTGATGGACTTGCATTTGATTTTCGGGGTTGCGTTTACTTCTTAATTTTGCGTACGAAATAAAAAATAGTGCAAGTCTTTTCAACAATAACGCACTTCCGTAGATGTTTAGAAATACGTTTAAACGCAGTTGCGCGTGATTTGATCGACTTCATTTGATTTTTAGAGTTGCGTTCAAACGCAATTGAGTTTCAGGTTCATACAACTATTTTCTAGTTTCATATAGTTATCAAACGCAAGCCTTTTCAGCAATGCACTTGCGTTTAAGTGCAAAGTTGCTCGTGATTTGATACACCTGCATTTGATTTTTAGTTGCATTTAATTACATGTAGTTGCATTTTAATCAGTTTTCTAAAAACTGGCCCAGGTTTCTAATACCGCTTCGGAATAATTAGAATATTCGGATAAACGGAAACACCTACTTCATGTTCTGATAATGATTCTCTACTAGGACCTATAGGTGTACAAAATTTGTGCGTTTTGAGAATAACGAGAAGGAGAAAATGGGGAAAGTGAACTGCTTTGGGTACTACATGTAATTCTCCAATGTAAATGAGTGTATATGTTCTTTCTGGTGTACAAGACATGGACGCATGGCGCGAACGCTACCACGCCGTACACTAGCGAATTACCGAGTAGAAATGCTGCGAATCAGAGCGGGAAAACAATTCTTTTTCTGAGAATGGCGATAAGATTTTGAGTGAAAAATTCATGTCGACTTAGACAAGGGAATTAACACGTATTTCAGCTCAGTTGGCACTCAAAAATCAGGTCGACTTACGCGAGTTGTCAACTTATAAATGTCGACTAAGACGAAGAAATTTTCAAGGAATAACAAAGGCAAAAATCAGGACTTTTTTATCGTGTCGACTTAAGCGAGTTGTCGACTTGTGCGATGTCGACTTAAGCGAGGTTTACCTAGTTATTTGGCTAATCCACAGGAATGACATATCCTTGTGGAATCATCAAACATAACATTTCTTTAACTTCGATTGTAAGTGGCTTTTGTTATTTATCCTGTAATGCATCATAATTATGGCACAGATGTCCTACCTGCTGTCCATCGAGTCGATGTTCTTCATGTTTCAGGGCATTCTGTAATCCATTAGGGTTGCCAAACACCACAAACCCAAATCCTTTTGAGAAGCCAGTGCTGTAATCCTACACAAAATGAAAGTGACAACACAAAGTCAGGTACTGTATATAATTCTCAGTGTAGGTTTGAAAGCATGTTCATAAAGTTTTGCAAGATTGAGCAATCATGGAAAGCAATTCAGATGAAATAAAAATCTGGGTCAAAGCAGCTCACTCTGTTCCTACAACATACAGATTTGGAAAGATATTTGTCATAAATGTTGAATATCAATTTGTTGCAAATAATTATGAAACATGAAATCATGCTTGAATCCTGATGTATGTCAGTCATTTTTTCGCCTTTTCTTCTCTAAACAGGTATAATATAACATGCTTTAACTGCTAATTCCAGCTCTCATCTCACTATACAGTGTACATACAGTGTATTTCTAAGTACAAGTGTAGTACACATTTCAGCTGTATATATCAAAACTGCAAAATTTTCATTTACACTGACAAGACTACAAAATAAAGGAACAAGCATGTCTTTACTCAAACCACTGGAGGGAACATTGGAGCTGGAATGACAATATACCTGTACATACATTATAATACATTAAAATGCAATGACAATTAATATAATAGATATTATGAACTTTCATAATAAAATATAGTTATTTCCCTTCATTTTACATGCAATATTATCCACAAGGAAAAGCAATACAACAAACGTATGAAAGCTTGCCCTCTATGTAATTATTGCTTTCCATATGCCACATGGGTCTCTCCCTCTAAGCCGAAATAATCCTGTAAGGATACACTGTCATTTATTTGCTGTCTGTCCTCACATCACACCTGAGCTGAAGTTCAGTGGGGGAAATATCTAAGAAATAAATACTTACAAAGGCAACTCTGCAATTCTTCACCGCTCCGAACCGAGAAAAATGTTCTCGTAGTTCCTCTGAAAATACAAAAAAATGAATAAAACACACAGTGTACTCCCCTTATAACGAACAAAATTATAACAAAATTGTAAAAATTCAGGCTGCAACATAATTGGCTCTATGGTTTTTTTTTTATTGTTTATTTATTCGGTTATAGGGCAAGTCCAAGATAACGCGCGCATTACATATGGGACATTCAGAGACTTTTATGACCTGAAAAACAGTGTTAATGGCCTTTGATCATATTGAACTTTATCATGGTGATTGATATCTAGGAGAAGTATAATAATGTAAAAGATGGAGAAAAATGACCTTCACAATTATGTTCTAGAAGAGGAAATATGTGCCGTTACATATGGGACCAGAAAAATTGGTTTTTTGAACATTTTTTTCAACCTCAAAACTCTCTGAAAGTATTTCATTCTACACCTCGTAACTCACTGTGATGAAAGTCACAACACTCAAGATTATTAGAGGTAAGTTTCATGTCATGAGGCAAAAAGCTCTAATTACGGGTTCTAATTAAAGACAGACATGACGTGTTACGTATGGGACAGTTACGTATGGGACACTTTGTCCCCCATTCGTTTAGTGTGTGGAATACCATGTCAATGGGTATTTTACATAATTATTGAAATAAAATCAGTTGGAACTACTCAAATACTGACCCAGATTGTCAAGGAAACAATATTCCCCGATATCTATCATCATAATCATATTCATATTCAATCATATTTTTATATTTTATGGCCAACCTGATTATGCATCCCCTTTGTCCCCCATTTGTTTAGTGTGTAAAGAACCATGTGGGTATTTTGCAAAATACCCATAAACAATTATTTTGCATAATTATTTAGGTAGAATCAGTTGAAATTACTCAAATTCTGATTCAGATTGTCAAAGTGTTACTTCTATTGATGAAGGGCAGTTTGCCATTCAGTTCAATAAAAAACAACTTGACACAAGAAATATTAATTTTGATAAATATGCAATACCTGCTGCATGGAACCCCAGTAATTGAGTAGATATATGTCTGTCTAGCAATCGCGTCATTGATTCGAGTCACACCTCAGTATGTATACCCATGAATTTTGTCGTGGCTACTACCGGGGGTACTGAAAACTGAATAAAGACAATTTGTTTATCACTTACAATTAAAAAAAAAAATGATACAAAAAACACTAATTTGAAGTAACATCTTCATTATCATCACATGCATGTGTTACACAATGCAGCTACACTACAAGGTAGCTAGAGCTCTACATTGTGCCGTGAACAGTACCCGATATACTAGTAGTCGAACTGCAATTTTTCAATCTGCTTGTGTATTCGGTTTCAGTACCCTTTAAATCAGAGGTCTCTACATCGTATTTAAAGGGACTGCAAAGTTCTGGTTCAGATGGGAATTCTGATTTCAACTTTTACAAGATAATTAGCACTTCTTTTATACAATTCTAAGAGGAATTCAAAGTTAACATGACAAAAATCCGCTTTTAAATGGCTGAGATATCCAGAAACGTGTTGTCCTAACAAAGGATGGGTCACATTTTTTATTAGGACCACTTAATTTTATTTTGTATTTGTTCTTTGATATCTCAGTCATTTCAAATTGGATCTCCAACAAATAAACTTTGAATTCCTCTAGTCTTAGAATTGTATGCTCTTTAATAATTCATATACTGTATACGCCATATATTTCGCGAGTCTAAATTTTCGCGAATCGGGACTGCCCGACAATTTCGCGAGTGGTTAAATTCGCAATTGTGGAGTCCTGTACTGAATGGAGAAATGTGTAAGCATACGTCACATTCATATCGGCATCAGAGTCAATATTTTCGCATGTTTTGAATTTCGCGAATAGCAGCTGACACGCGAAATTCATGAAAAATAAAGACCTTGCGAAATATTCGGCGTATTCAGTAATTTGTTTCCAATCATCTTGTAAAATGTTGAAATCTGAATCCCCATTTCTATAAAACTATACCATCCCTTTAATGCTGATTTTCATTGTGTATTTTGCTATCTCCCCTCCCCCTTTCTGAAAATTGTTCAGTCAAGTACATGTATTGTTTCATGTGTCTATAACTCAAAAGTAGAGGCAAAGTTGGGATGCTTTCTTCAGGATGATTGACCATTTGTATGAGAGACCTGCCCAGCTAGCTACATGCATTCACATGCAATACATGTATGAGGATGTCCCATGCGTAATGCATTTGTCCCATACGTAACATTATTTCATTGCCTAATGAAAAATATTTTTTACTATTTTTTCTTCTATCTATATGCTATTTAACTTCTCTAAACGATAAATTAGAACTTTCTAAAAGGGCATTCAAATAACCTGAGAAATTTCAGAAAAAAAAAAAACCTTAAAAAAATGACCTCAATTTGTTACGTATGGGACATCTCATGACAGGACACGGGCAAATTTGCATAATCATTTGCATAATCCCTAAATTTTCATACCAAGTTAAACTATTTGATGAACTTTTTATGTCCACATATTAAGCAAATATCATTTGCTTTCCTTTGAATAAATATGAATTTTTATAAATGTCCCATACGTAATGCTGTGTTTCACATTTATGCAAATGAAGCCCTTGAAATTTGCAAAAATTTACATAATATCATTTTTTCCTCTATGGAAATCAAAACTTCAACTCATCAGCTTCAAAATGATACCAAACGTGTCAATATTGAGCAAAGATGAAATTTTGCCTTCTGAGGGGACCTTATCTTGGACTTGCCCTATAACAAAATTTTGATATAACGAAATAAATATGCCAGTCCTGAGGACTTCGCTATAACGGGAGTCCACTGTATTGCAAACAAGTCAAAATTAGTATCATTCCTGGCATTAGGAATGATAACAGCAGAGTCATGCATCTAACCTGTTGCAAAAAGGAGCAGGATCAATTTGATCTTTGCTGCATGTGAATTTTTCACTTCAACTTTTTGCAATAAAAATAGATTTGACTTAAAATTGTCTAAACCAGAATAGTTCAAGTCAAAGCAACAGAATAAAAATAGCAGATCACTTAACAATTCGAGAAAAATGTACTATTAGTACCAATGGTTGATTTCCATACGTTCTGGCATTAATTTCCTTTTGTTTAAATAGTATCTGTTTGTCTTTGTATATTTCATTTGTTCTCATTTTAAGTTACTGATTTTAATTTTCCCGTGGTTGTACATATGTATAGAAACTAGTTCATATTGGTTTATTTAACAGGCCCATACGCATCATTTTGATGGAGTTCAAGGCTTTATAAGAGACACAATTATTATTCAACAAAATAAAGTAAGGCACAAAGCATTTTTTCTGTAAAGTTGGATAACAATTTAAAGTGGATTCTGAAAAAAAATGGATAAAACTAAATCTATATGGAAAACAACAGCATACCATAATTTTAAGTCGATCTTAACTTTTAAGTTTGACATAAAAACTACCTTCTCTGTGAAACACCCCCATTTATAGCTACCTGCCTGTTTGAGTCTGTACCCAATGTTATGTATGTTGCTCACCTTATAAAGCCCAAGCTATTTTGACCCTTCCCAGGCCCAATGGGAGCACATTGTGCACCCCCTAGCCCTATACATGTATAACTTTGTTATTTTGTTCATGTACAATGCTCACTGCTAAATTGGGAGGGGTCGGGCATTACTCTATCAAACAATGCACAGTTAATCACCCCCCCCCCCCCGATAACCACAGCAACAAGTACACACACACTACGACACGTAGACTTAACAGCTCGATATGAAAAGACACAGCAGTTTCATAAGAAGAAAAAATTTTATTTGTTTTGACAAAAAATCAAAACAAACAGAATTTTTTCTTCTTCTCATCATGGAGAGTGGACATATGTGTCGAACAAAAAAATCACAGTGCGAACTTGACCATCAGCTGTGAGATGGATGAGAAGTGAAGAGGAGGCCTCATGAGCGATGTGAGGAGGGAGCCTCTGGAGTACCCCCGAGGTGCTGATGATTGGGAGAGTGCCTTGTGAGACGGAGCCCCCCACCCCATGAGCGGATTTCCCAGACTGCTCTTGTGGTATCGGATCTCTGGCTATGACATATTTTTACGTACTGCGCATACGTCAGTGTCGACCCCTTGCTCACCACCCAATTTTCGAACACATTCACCCCGATTATCACACATGCACCGTCCATCCAAATTCATTCACACTGCACTCACGCCGCATTGTTTATGACGTCATACTCCTGTCGCAATGGACGATATCGTGCAAAAGATCTTGATGACTCTGAGCAAATCAGTGCCTACTTCCGTTGTTGTTTTTTTCTATCTACCTATCTATTTCTTTTCAAGAGAGAATATTAGTAAATTAAATACATGAAAGTTTATAATCGTTATACGCCACATGCAGCACCACTGACAAACTACACTCAACAGCCTCTGGTACCTACTAGTTTATTTGCCCACTTTCAGTGTCCTGCAATTTGCAACTGCATACCGTAGTGCCACACATGCATGTAAACGAAATGTTGTACATTTTGACGGGTCAGTATGACGTCATACTGACTCGAATTGACCTCAGACAAACCTGGCAATCACGTGCTCAATAAAAGTGATTCCATGCCAAAAATATGATTTTTGCCTTACGTACGCCCATATTGGCGCAAATGACAAGTGGACATGTGTGCATGCAAAATTTTGAAATGCTCAAAATGGCTTGAAAAGTATGCCAAATGATTTTGAAGTCATTTGGAGCATTTTTTTAGTTTTGACGCACGCATATGCGCCCGTCATGAGATAGCCTATCGACTATGTTAGACTTCTATAATGCAATTACTATTGCATGTGACTTTATTAAGATACTGCTCAAGAAATTTGGTACAGAAATGACTATTACAGTAATTACAAGTACGGAGATATGACTGATCATCTGACTTGACTTCAAAAAGACAAAATGGCGCATAGATGACGTCATGCATGACTGAGCTGACTGACCTGGCTGACCAGGTACTAGACCTACATGTATCTAGGCCCTAGACCTATATATAGACCTAGTTCAGACTTGACTCTGTCTCTGTGACATGACTGTATGAAATTGCACGGACATTATGCTGAGATACAGTGATAACATATAGCAGAAAGAAAGAAGAATAAAAAACAGAATAAAAGAAAGAATTCGTACAATCACAATTAAAGGGACTGTACAGTACTGGTTGAGGTGGGGATTCATGTTTTGAATATATTCCTAAGTGAGGTAATGAGAAACCTCTTATGAAATATGAAAGAGAATGTAATTTTCATCAGGATTCACCATTTATTTGATGAAATTGGTTTTCAAATGGCTGAGATATCCCAAAAAGTGATAATAAAAGGCGACAGGCCATCACACCTTTCTCTTTGACTTTGTTTCACATTGTTTTTGGATATCTCAGCCATTTCAAAACCGATTTTCATCAAATAAACTTTTGACACCCCTTAGAATTGCATGATACTTGACATCTCATAGAGTGGTTTCTGAATATCTTGCAAAACGTTAAAGGACAAGTTCACTTTCATGTGTCTACATGTGGATTGAGTTAATGCAACTAGCTTAAATTGTTATGCAAGAAAAGTGAAAATATGTTGATTTTTCTTTATTCTTTCTTTGAGTCGCTGTACACATGTGACATCACAAGCTACCAGTACTAGCATGACTAGGCCTAGTAGTAGTATGCACTAAAATAGTAGACATCTAGATCTATAAATGTTTATCTACATGTAGGCCTAACTATACACAGCCCAGTCACCGCTGTACATACGTAGCGCGACAGGGCTGTACCAACGAAGCTCCAAACACGAAGAGGGTTAACTATACACAGCCCAGTCGCCGCTGTACATACGTAGCGCGACAGGGCTGTACCAACGAAGCTCCAAACACGAAGAGGGTCCAACGATAGCATGCGATCGGATTGAATTTTGATACTTTAGATCATTTTTTTTTGTCACTTCAAACTCATCTGACGAACAAAATGATAATGAGACTTCATATCTATGCTATGAATATTGAAATTTAGATTTGATAACTTACCTAAAATGATGGTTATATGCAGCATGTGTGAACGGTTCACGAACGGTACATCGTCTTTCACGCCAGGCCATTTCCAATATCCGGGAGGTCACATGATCTGAATGCCCTTTCAAAAGGTCGCGCTGTCGACCGTGCTGCTACACCAACACTCAAGCAGCGCATCGCACGCACGCAAAAGATTTCCGCAGAGATCAAGGCGCCATTTTGAATTCTGCAACGATGAACCCTGACGGTGTTAGGGAATCCGCCAGAAAGTATCATTTTTTTGGTTCCACGGACTTATCACGAGGGCTCTCAATGGACTTACGAACCTTCTGTAATACAAGCATGCACTTAAGGTGAGTAACGTTTGGTAACGTGTACATTGTTTATAAAGAACGTATAAATTTTCATAAGTTTTGTAGTTGTGTTGTGGTTCCCCACTTTGTAGGTGCCCGCTCGTTGGTCAGACGCTGTATTCGCGTAGCGTATTAACAGCGTCTGGTCGGGCTAGAAGAGGGTCCAACGATCGCATGCGATCGGATTGAATTTTGATACTTTAGATCATTTTTTTGTCACTTCAAACTCATCTGACGAACAAAATGATAATGAGACTTCATATCCATGCTATGAATATTGAAATTTAGATTTAATAACTTACCTAAAATGATGGTTATATGCAGCATGTGTGAACGGCTCACGAACGGTACATCGTCTTTCACGCCAGGCCATTTCCAATACTAGTATCCGGGAGGTCACATGATCTGAATGCCCTTTCAAAAGGTCGCGCTGTCGACCGTGCTGCTACACCAACACTCAAGCAGCGCATCGCACGCACGCAAAAGATTTCCGCAGAGATCAAGGCGCCATTTTGAATTCTGCAACGATGAACCCTGATGGTGTTAGGGAACCCGCCAGAAAGTATCATTTTTTGGTTCCACGGACTTATCACGAGGGCTCTCAATGGACTTACGAACCTTCTGTAATACAAGCATGCACTTAAGGTGAGTAACGTTTGGTAACGTGTACATTGTTTATAAAGAACGTATGAATTTTCATAAGTTTTGTAGTTGTGTTGTGGTTCCCCACTATGTAGGTGCCCGCTCGTTGGTCAGACGCTGTATTCGCGTAGCGTATTAGAACTAGTCTTCTCATCCAGCAGTGTCAGTGATGGGTTACGCCATTTCCTGACCCACTTTATCTGACACACTCTTTCTGACACACTTTTTTTGCCATTCACTTTGTACACGGGGCAGTTTTCATAAGACGGCCTCTGTTATTGGCTACTGTGCTAATGAATATTCAAGACTATGGTATGGCTTGGAAGATCACGTGCACGCGGCAGGTTAAGCAACGCTATACAACGTAGTACTCGTAGTCTACGTACCAAAGAGATTTTTCTCCTCACTACGGAAAATCTCTTTGGTATGTACAAAATCCGCCGCTGTACAGTATCTGCCGTAACTTATCGCGGCAGATTTTAGCCCATGTTGGAACGATAACTGCCGATTGAAACGATAACCGCCGGCGGATACTGTTTTAGAGCAAAAAACTGCCGCTACACCGGTGGCTTGTGTGTGTTTACAACATGTGTGCATATGGAGGAAGCATGGGGTTGAAAAAACAGCACACGTGCAACGTGGTGAGGTAAAAAACAAATCGGACGTAAGAAGTCGTACATTCAAGAGCTAAACAGACAGATAGCGAAATCAAAGTCCACTGAAAAGGTCTTGACACTGTAATGTACTGGTATGTTCCAAATTCATGTCTGGCTTAGTTTCGAGAGAATTTTCTACACTTGTGAAGGTTTTCTTTGCAAGAGATCAGGAGTGATCGAGATCGGTGAAGTAGCTAAACGTGTACTCTATTGCGTGTACGTGGCTGGGAGAGTGCGGCAAGAACGCTAGGAATGCACCACCAGCAGGTACGGTGGGCTGCAAATTCTTGGAGCAAAATTAGCCTTCATTGTTCAGCCCGTCTAGTATTTATATATTCATAATAATTCTAATTCTTCATGAAATCACAATAAAAATACTTGATATATTCATGATACATTTTAGAAGCGTAACGTGAAATATTTTGACTTTTTTTTTTGCAATCCAAAGAAAAAATATTTTGAATAAAAAATTAATAATAGATAATAGTTCTTGACTCAAGTCTAAACTTCGTGCGTCTTCTTGCAGTCACCCCGCAGTTGCCCATGGATACGACGCATAAATAATCAGCTGTTTGCTGAGTCATTCCTACCCCACTGCCTCTGTTCAAATTGAGATCGATTGTGAATTTATCGGTGGCATATAGTTTCATGACCTAATCCAATAAAACTAGACAAATTTAAACAAAAATCCCTTTCAATATCACTTTTTGCCACGATAGTTTTCAGATTTCACTAGCTTCATTATCGAAGCTGTTCTGAGGCTGTTGGACATTTGAAAGAACTGCTTTGTAAGAAATCACCTTTTATTTATTATCTATTTTCACACACAAGAATTGTGATGACTTACATAATCTTTTAAAACTATTCTAATGTCATAATATTTCATGATGGTATGTATTCTGTCTTTACATGGCAAGATGGCATTTTTTTTCTTCCATCCAGGGTCAAAGAAGGAAGTGACAGGAAGGAAACCAAAACAATAGGGAGGAAATGAAAAGGATAGAATGAAACACCTGCTCAGCGGGCTCTTTTTTATTGATACATGTATTTACAATGGTGAATGCAGTACATCAGAATTTAAGTACAGTTCTAAATAATTTATTATTTGAAAAATGAGCAAAGAAAATGGGATATCATCGAGTTCTAAATCTAAATGAAAACTAAATTAGCATCACCATTTAGATCTAATATTTACTAAAGAATAGCCCTGATGCAACCTTTTGGTTGAGTTTCTTTAGAGAAACGAATTTTTGGAGCACTAACCCAAGTGAACAACCAAAAGGTTTTAAAAAAAATGATGAAATGCAGGTCTCTAGACCACTCCTGTGCATGAGCGAGCAACAGCCCCCGTGGACAGTGTCACTCTCGTCCTTGGCCTAGGGCTAGGCTACTCGTGTCGTTCTCGCCATCATCAACGTCATGGTCACACGAAATAAATTGCATCATCAAAAGGGTTCGTATATCATCACCAGAATCATTGTGATCATCATCACTATCATCTCAACCACAGCAAAACCCTGAATATCATTCCCACCATAGTCACTCCCAGCTCACAAAAACACATCAGCAAACGTACAGACATTGCAGACTTTGTAGCTAACTACGTTAGACCAGGGAGGTGGAAGAACGTTCTTCCACCTCCCTGGTTAGACTTTAGATCAATGTTGGTTGTACACAAAATGAAACGGAGGTGGAAAACTAGTAATGAATACACGGAGATCTCAACGATGGCATTTTACCGTAGAAAAAATACTCTGAATATCTGCACCGCAAAAAAAATTGAGGTAAAAAACTACGTTGAGGGAAACCAGGGTGAAAACCCGCTGCTTGGAAGACGAACGATGAAGACACTGTACGGTAAAAATGCACACGGAAACAAACGAGTGGGTACCATACAAAGTTAGCTACACGCAGCCGCTGTAGGGACAGTTCGCGACAGCGGCTGCGTGTCCTACAGCGGCTGCGTGTAGTTACATACAAAGTATGAATGTTCTCTCACACACGTAGATAATCTACATCGTGTTCAATAAAAAAACTCAACAAACACTCGAACAAAAACTCACCTCTAAATTGTTGCAAACGAGATAATCACTTCAAAAAATGGGGGAAAAACACTTGTGGTAGTACGATTGTACTCTAAGAATAACAGAGATGAGATGATACGAAAGCAAAAGAGAGAAAAAGAGAGAGAAATGGACAGGAAACCTGCAGAAGTTATGCCACACTCACTGGCACCATGGACCTACAAAACGCAATTCGACACATACAGGTAATCAGATATCGTCATGAGATCTATCACGATACCACGCGTAAGTCAATAGCATCAGACCGAGTGACTCATTATGAAAAAAAAAAAATCGTAAGGCTGTTGAATATTCATTAGCACAGTAGCCAATAACAGAGGCCGTCTCATGAAAACTGCCCCGTGTACAAAATGAATGGCAAAAAAAGTGTGTCAGAAAGAGTGTGTCAGATGAAGTGGGTCAGGAAATGGCGTAACCCGTCAGGGATCCAGCCGTGACTGAGCAAAAACTTCAAGAATTCATAATTTTTTATACGGATTGTCCGATTTTCCTAAAACCTTCGCTGATGTGTTCTAACAGTTACTAATATTGCTGGATTCACTCAACCCACATGTCTAAGATTAAGAATGTGAACTTGTCCTTTAAAAGCTAAATCCTCACCTCAACCAGAAAGTTCTGTACAGTAATTGAGTAAATACACACCCTTAACCAATCATATTAGAATCATAATCACGTTAATTAATAGAAAACAGACTGGCTGGCGTATCACCTAAAAACCTCAAAAACTGAAAGCGGGACGAGCAGATCTGCCTCTGCATGTACTTACGAGCACCAACTGTCCACGGTAATCGAGACACAAACACTTCTAAGCTCTTCTTTGCTGCCATTTTTCAGCAGATAGACCTAGGACCTACCGTAAACTTTACATGTAGGGACCTACTCAACGCCAATCAATATTGCACTGCACAGTACATGTACTGGTATATCGTCGGTTCATTGACTGTATGTACTTCGCAGATCCCAGATGAAGCACGTGATGGATATGGGACGCCAAGTGTCGCATGGCCTACTCAGTATTTCGTAGAATACGAAATCAGTCATTTCGTCGACGAAATACATAGCATGTACATTGTATGTTAGCCCTACTACATATCGACCACCCTTATTGAAACCGACCGCGTATAATTCGCGCACTGAACACTTAGTACGCACTTCTCTGCGCGCAAAGCACATAAAAATGGATTGGCTTTGAATGTAGATTAGGATGGTGTGGGAAAACGCGATAATTCACTGTTCATTAATGGTTTTATAGTCCAGTCAAAATATGAAATGACCCACAACTAATTGCAACAGAAACGATTCCACTTGCATTTGACCCGGAAGAGCTATTAAAATAACATATTAAAAGTTCCCTAAAATTCGAGTGGTGGATCAGTGTCTAATTTGCATAAATTCAAAATGGCCGCCATACAACCTATTTATGCCTATATCTCGGGATATATAACCCACAGAAAGTAAATTCCGGTGTCTAAACCTATGTTTTTTAGGTCAGGGAATACAAATATGTTATCTTTATCAACTTTCAAGCATCCCTTTATATAGTTTTTGCATATATTTGCATATAACTACATACAAAATGGCCGCCATATTGCCTGTGCAAGCCCGTATCTTCGTATATCATTAATGTAGTATACACTCAGAATTAAGTCGCTATATATATCTGGACATAAAACCTGTAGAAAATAGATTCTGGTGTCTAAACCTATGGTTTTTAGGTCAGGAAATACAATTATGATACAAGCAGTAACTTTCAAGCTTCCATTTATATATTTTCTGCATATATTTGCATTTAATTAAATGCAAATTGGCCGCCATTATAACTCCACAGGCTTATATCTCTATCTGCAAAAGGTACCCAGTGATGGTGTCTGTGGTCTTAATTTTACTGCTGAGAATCACTGATGTAGAATACGTTCCACTCAGGAATATTACCTATATCTCACTAAAAATTTGCATAGCTATATTTAAGCATAAATCTATTCAAATTTTTATCGTGAATATTATTTCTGATATACGAATACGAGCTACAGAACATTAATTGTACTGTAATTAATGCATCCAATATTTCAAGGGCAAAATTGTTAGAATTCCATTCACGACCTTAACGATTATCCTTACACCCAGTTTTATATTCTTGCATTGATTAAAAGTATTGTACTACATTAAACTCACATTTTCTTGAGATAAAGCCTCAGAACAGAAAACAACTGTAAGTAGCATCAAATAGAACATATCTTTATTTAACTATAAGCTCAGCTTAGCTTCCAAAGTGTGCTCAATAGGTACACAACAGTAAAGTCTCAAATTACGTAGTAGGAATCGTTAAAAAGATTTTTATGATTGCATGATGTTTAATGTATTATGTCGTGTAATTTTACCCTCATGTTTACTGCTTATACTTGTGTCTATGTTGCAATACTTTTTTTTTAGGCCAAAGGGGGGAGGGAGGGGAAAGTCATCAAGATCATGATCATCCATAAGCTACTCTACAAAAGTTTCATGAGTTTGGACATTTGTTTTAGATGATGTTCTTGTCATATTATCTCATATAGCTTTCAAAGTGTGCTTACGGTACACCAAAATTGGTCTTAAATCATTCAGCAGATTTTTTTCAAACATCTTTTTCCTTACCTGCGATGATTTGCAGCCATGTTTTGTCGATACTTGTGTCTTTTGTTGCAAAACTTTTGGCAAAGGCATGTTTATCAATGAGCAACATATGACCGTGATAATTTGTATGGAAGTGGATTTTGTTATATTTTTGCGTGGTTTCACCCGATGACTTACAGAAAAAAAAAGCCAGAAACAAAAAAAAAAAGAAAGAAAGAAAAGAAAAAGGAAATGCCTTAACATTTCTATTCCTAGTACTCTGGATTCATCAGTCGATCAATACAAACAGCATCCTTCTCATTGGCTTCAAGCTCATAAAACGCTTATAAATTCTGATAAATGTTACTTCTACCATTTTTCGTGTTGTATCTGTTACATCAGGCTGTTAGCAAACTGGTAGTGTATAGTTGCAGGGCAAACAGATTTGACTGCATACAACCCATATCAGTGGCAGATGCGGGCCATTATAGATCAGACACTGTCTTGTAATGTTGTATTTCTATAATATCTGAGGAGTCAGATGATGCTGTTCTAATTGGTGACTAGGAATGAATAACATTCTTGAAAGACATCAACACAGTTTACAACAAATGTGAGACTTACCACTCTTCTTTTCGTCAGTATGAAATGAAGCCGGGATCCTGTTTGCTTTACATTAATCGACTGCAATTTCACACTATCCTAGTCCAGAGGTTGTGTAGAACACTTTGAGTGTAAGCGAGTTTTCATGTTTTACACTTTTATCATTGATCTATATTTTCAGAGATCACATTACATACCTTAAGTATCTGTATTATCGCAAGACAGAAAATGAAAATGATGTACTTGAAACGGAAGAAAGTTTTCTTGAAATCCAATGACTTTGATTAATTAGATTTTAAATTCATCTTAGCCAAAGGTTCAAGACAGCAAAAATGGTTCAAGCTAATATTGCAAATAGCCATCATTTATCTTCTGGCGTCCGTCGACAGTCATGCATGCATTTTCAAAAACCATTTTCAGATTCTCTTTTAAGACCCCATGTAATGACAGATCTTCAACAAACTAGGCAAGTAGCATCCCAAGGATGACAGACTATCAAGTTGTTCAAATAGACGCCATGTCCAAAAGGTCCCAGAACCCACAAATTAAGGAATTTATCATAAAAAAAACCCTCACACTCACACACACACACACACACACACACACACAAGTAGAACCAGTTATAACAGAGCTAGGTAAAAAGTACAAAGATGAATATCTTGGAGACTGCATAGTTTCGCAGTTTTATCTTCCTTCTTTTCAAAATTTTACACATCATATATATATATATATATATATATATATATATATATATATGGTACCAGTACAGAAAATATGACGAAGTAGGGTGGTAATGCATTTTAGTCCAGCAGTGCTATTTAGTCACACCAAATTTTCGACGAATACATTCGTCTTTCTTCAGAATTGCCATTGTCGACCTTCAGGAAGACAAATATATTCGTCGAAAATTTGGTCTGAATAACTAGCACTGTTGGACTAAAATGCATCACCAGTCTACTTCGTCATCACATATATGTATATATATATATATATATATATATATATATATATATATATATATATATATATATACTTTAAACGTGTGGGCACTAATGTCCCCATCTGGATCTAGAGTTGATGCTTTTATAAAACCAGAAGAGCATCGAGTAGCATACTTTCAAGATTATTATGGCAGATGCAGGGGTGACCTCCTTGGGGCTAGTGTCAAATAGGTACCAATTTTCACTCTTTCATCTTAAAAAAAAAAAAAAAAAAAAACAACTGTTCAATTTGTTATCAAACTTGACTGGTAGAATATTGGTATATAAAATGGGAACCATCCCCCGGCCACAGAATGCCCAAGGGCACCTCAAGTCTGATTTAGGTGCGGCCACCTTTGGGCTGGGACCAAATTATTGGAGGACACTTGATTTTTGATCCTCCTTTTGAAAACACAAGGTCAAATTTACAACAAACTTAGTACTGTAAGTGCATTTATCGCTAGTGTCATGCATATATGGACATCATGCCTCCCTGGGCCCTGGAGGTCCCTAAAGGCTTCCAGATAATAGCCCTACAGTTTCCCAACGTCTTCCAATTTCCTTTCTCCCAAGTAATAGTCTGTAAACATGCAAGGAAGGGGAACTTGAGATGCTCGGATGAGGGCTGGACCCCTGGGTCTTTTATTCAGAAAGTGAGTGAGTGACATGGTACCCTGATATGACAAGATCGTCATCTAATGTCCAAACTCATGAAACTTTTGTAGAGTAGCTTATGGATATAAGCTACTCTTAATTTGAATAGATTTATGTATGAATATACGCAAATTTTTAGTGAAATATAGGTAATTATTCCTGAGTGGAAGGCATTCTACATCATTGATTCTCAGCAGTGAAATTAAGACCACAGACACCAACAGTGGGTACCTTTTGCAAATGGAGATATAAGCCTGTAGAGGCATTGTGGCGGCTTTTTTGCATTTAATTAAATGCAAATATATGCAGAAAATGTATAAAGGGAAGCTTGAAAGTTACTGCTTATAATATATATGATAATTGTATTACTTGACATAAAAAACAAAGGTTTAGACACCAGAATCTATTTTCTGCGGGTTTTATGTCCAGATATATGGCGACTTATTCCTGAGTGTACTACATTACTAAGATACCAGCTTGTACAGGCAATATGGCGGCCATTTTGTATGTAATTATATGCAAATATATGCAAAAACTATATAAAGGGATGCTTGAAAGTTGATAAAGATAACATATCTGTATTCCTTGACCTATAAAACATATAGGTTTAGACACCGGAATTTACTTTCTGTCGGTTATATATCCCGAGATATAGGCAGAAATAGGTTGTATGGCGGCCATTTTGAATTTATGCAAATTAAACACTGATCCACCACTTGAATTTTAGGGAACTTTTAATATGTTATTTTAATAGCTCCCCCGGTTCATATGCAAGTGGAATCGTTTCTGTTGCAATTAGTTGTGGGTTAACCCACTTTTTGTCGTATTTTGACTGGACTATTAACCAAGGACAAAATTTCGAATGAATATTTTCACCGAATCGTAATGACAGCACAATGTAATGTCTATGGAAGTTTCTAAAAGGCTTCTAAAAAGCTTCGTACAACACGGTGTTCAATACAACTCGGTTTACGTGCATTGTCAATGCAAAATCAGCGGTCGATCCTAAAAACGCGATTTACCGCGGGGAGCTGAAACGAGGCCACGCAAGTTCGTCGGCGATATTTTTGCACTGAAACTTCGAATCGAAAAGGGAACAACGGCATTTGATAGAGCTGGATTTTCTCAATCACGTAGGTCAAGTTTTTTACGTGAATTTCAGTGTTAAATATTCTTATCAAGCAAATAAACATTAGACGGTCGATTAGTAGTAGGTCCAACCCTACATGTAAATTAGAAGCAACCCCGCTAATATTAAGAATAGACGAAAATATGTGAATTATAAAAACACGCTCACTAATTAAGTGCGTTTATAAAAGAGAAATGAAATATAAAAATGACATTAAGAATATTTGGGGAAAAAATGTTATGAATACATCTAATGATGTATTTAGTATTTCAGAAGTACATGTGGTAATCCCTCAAGCAATGTACCTGCTGGCATGGCCGAAATTTTTAACGATTATTTGTTTATGCATTGATTGGGAAAAATTATCACAAAATATCCCTCAAACTCATAAGTGTTTATGTTTTTTTAGATATACCTAATCCCAAAACTATATTTTCGACCCCACATATAATGAAGAGGTTGATATTATTTGTAATTTGAAAGAACGGAAAAGCCCAAGTTATGATGGAATCGATAATTATTTGTTGAATAATATAATTCCCCAAATAATAGATCCCTTAGTACACATTATTAATTCATCGCTTATGGCTGGACTTGTAACAAATAAGATGAAGACTGCCATATAAGAACGAGGAAAAGAGTGATGTCAATAATTACAGACTAATATCGATATTAACTTCAATTTCTAACATTTTTTACAAAAATATTTTTTATCCAAACCGTGAAATTTTTTAACATGAGTAATCTCTAAATCCAAATTTTCAATTTGGATTTAGAGAAAATCACAATGCCACCACGCCTTATACTTACCTTTGTGCAAAAGATTACACATGCACTTCGCGTACACAGGCATCTTCCTGGACT
Organism: Diadema setosum; assembly: GCF_964275005.1. Taxonomy (NCBI): domain Eukaryota; kingdom Metazoa; phylum Echinodermata; class Echinoidea; order Diadematoida; family Diadematidae; genus Diadema; species Diadema setosum. The sequence goes on along the minus strand of NC_092685.1, from coordinate 34,690,068 downwards.
TTTCCAAGGCTTTTGATATACGATTAATCACGATATAGGCCTACTTCTCTCTAAATTATCCCATTATGGCATACGTGGAAGAGCTTTGCAATGTTTCACGAGTTACAGTGTATTCATCTAACAGATTTAAATATGTAAATGTTAACGGTTTTGATCTTTCAATGAAGAAAATTGAATGTGGCGTTCCACAAGGAAGTTTGTTACAACTATTCAAAATTTACATGATTTTTTTTTTCTTTTTAGGTCTTCAGATAAACTCTCTCTTATATCATTTGCGGATGAGTCCAATCTTTTTTTATTCCCACCCTTACCCAAATATTTTTTATTAGTACAGTGAATATGAATTAAAGAATGTCGCATGATGGATATTTTTATTATGCAAATAAATTGTCAATGAATATTGAAAAAACAAAGTATATGTTTGTCAGTAATTCCTTAGATAGACTTCCAGGTAATGTTATATTTGACACTTACTCCCCTATCAGTAGAAGAGGTTTCGTCTGTAAATTTTTAGGTATTTGTGTTGAGTAACAAGCTTTCAGAGATAATGTGTAATGTAATCGCACGTAATATAGGCATATAATGAATAGATTAATATATTTCCTCCCTTCTGCTCTGATGACGCTTTATTCAAGTTTGGTATTACCGTATTATTATTATGGAATTCTTGCTTGGGGGGAATATAAATTCGACATTGCTAGACAAACTTTTTCTTTGGCAAAAAATGGCGCTCAGAATAGTTTTCAACCTTCATATCCGAGATCATATACTGATAAGTTGTTCCCTGAATTCATGTAGCATAAAATCCTGAAAATAAAAGAGTTGTTTTTATTTCAACTTGGTCAATTTATGTTTAATTACAACTGTAACCACTTACAAAAAAATAAAAAAATCACTCTTTATTTCCCCGTAACAGCCACGTACATAACTATACCTTACGAGACAATCCAAAGAATTTCATCTTCCCTTAGTGAGAACTATACGCACTCAAAATACATTTGTGTATACTGGACCCAGATTTTGGAATAGCTTAGATAATAATTTAAAAGAATCTGTTAAGTTTATCACATTTAGATATAAACTTTAAAAATATTTGCTTTCCACATATACCAGTTAATTCCGTTTATGACCCCCCCCCCATGTTTCACTTGTCCTTTAGATTTTGTAGCGTGTCCACAGACCTTTTCCATTCCTTTCCTTTTCCTTCTTTTTCTCCATTCTTCCCTGCTTCTTTTTCCTCGTTCTTCGTTGTTCAGTGCATGCATGTGTGTGTGTGCATTTTCTTCATTACTGTTATTTCTGTGTTTTGTGTTGTTATTGTCGTTGTTGTCGATATTGTTTTGTGTGGCCGCGTGTATTAGTATCTTCTATTTGGTCACATTTTCCTGGCATGCAGGGCCAAATAGTACCTGTGCCATAAATTTGCTATGTTATATGTTTGCAGTCTAAAATCATAGTAAGTATTGTTTATATAGTATTAGCATGTACAATGGTATATAGATAAATAAAGTATGAATAAATGTATTTCATTGGTATAACAAATTGGTGCTGTCGTTGTTTTGTTTCCAGTGTTCCACGTCTTACAAGCTTGGCTTTTTAGTGGAACACTGTTTTCCGCCGTTATGATTACTTATACTTTTGTTACCATGACAAAGTGTGCATCGTTTCTTTTTTTTTATGACATCATTCATGCATATACTTTATATTGTATTCGGAAAAAACTGTCCTCATCAGATGAATGAGAGAAAAATCGACAACTTGTACCACTTCGAATCATGTTTTCTCTTTTTTTTTATGATGATGATGGAAATAAACAAACTATTGAATTGAAATTGAAGTTTTCAGTTATTGGTGTTACCGAAACATGGCTTAACAACAAATCTCCCCCTTTATATGGCATTGATGGATATTCTGTTGTCCGTTCTGATAGAAAAAATGCGGACGAGGGGGCGGAGTTGCCCTGTTCCTATCACACTCGTTATCGTTTAAAGTAAGACCTGATTTGATATACAACGGAAATGAATATGATTGCACGCGTGTTGAAATTAATATGTATTATAGAAAAAATATAATACTTTGTGTAATATACAGGCCCCCTCATAACTACAGATAGTAATACATTTTTGGAAAATTTTGATGTTTTATTAGAGTTGATCAATCAAAAAAAAAATAAAGATATACTTGATGGGCGATTTTGATATTGATCTTTATCGATTTTTAATATTGATATTAAGAAAACAATGTTAAAGGGATGGTACAGTATTGGTGGAAATGAGTATTGGGCTTTTAACTTTTTGCGAGATACCAAGAAAACACTTATGATATAGTACAGAGCATACCATTTTAAGAGGAATTCAAAGTTTATTTGATGAAAATAGGGTTTGGAATGACTGAAACATCCAAAAACAAAGTAAAACAAAGCGATCGTAATAAAGTGTGGGTCCCACACTTCATTAGAATCGCTCTTTTTTGGATATCTCAGCCATTTCAAAACCAATATTCATCAAATAAACGTTGAATTCCTCATAGAATTAAAAGCTCTTTCATATTTCATAAGAGGTTTCTGATTATCTCATCCAAAAATGTTAAAAACCTGAAATAAGGTCTCAACCAAAACTATACTATCCCTTTAAGAATAAAGCTTTGCAATATTTTGCAACAAATTTTTGTAATATCACAATAAAGCCCTCGAGAATTACGGTCAATTCAGGAATTGATTGATAATATTTTTACTGATATTGATACTGATTACTCGAAATCTGGTCTTTTGTAATATTCCTGACCATTTACCTATATCTTTCATCTGTGACGACACCACTATTCCCATGTCAAGCAAACAGAAAGTAAGAAGAAGCACAAATTCACATCAGAAAATACAACTCAACGATGATTGAATTTTAATCACGGAAACATGAGATGATGTATTACTTTTGCGCAAACCCAAATATTGCTTATGATACGTTCTGGAATGTATATTTCTTTCTGACAAACATATCCCCACAATAATTGAAAAGAAAAATAATAGATAAATTTAAAATTCATGGATAACAAAAGGAATTTTCCGAACAATCAAGAAAAGAAATATGCTATAATATACGGTATATCCTACAATAATAATGTTAATCGATATAAATTACACAGAAAAAAAAAATTGACACAAAGAATTAGGCTTTCTTGTACTGGATGTATTATACAGAAGCCTTTAGATATGCTACTGGAAACAATGTAAGCCACTTGGAAAGCTATTAATGAGGTTATTTTGTAAGCAAAAGAATGTGTCAACACTTCAAATAATTATGCGTGACGGTCAAACACTCTAACCCAGGGGATGTAGCACGTTACTTTAATGCATATTTTGTTAATATAGGTCCTAGTCAAGCATCAAAAATATAGATCCCACACAAACTGATTTCTCGCAGTATTTAGGTGCGTCAAAATCTTAATGATAATTCATTATTTTTTAAACCAACAGATTATAGTGAGATCCTTGACAATGTGCATTCATTAAAATCTTATACAATGGGTCATGATGAAATGAGCACGTATCTTTTACAACTTGTTTTACAAATTGTTGGTAGCATAATGACACCTTTAGTGCATATTTGTAACTTGTCACTCTCAACAGGTATATTTCCGAACGCATGTAAAATTGCAAAAGTTATTCCAATATACAAAAAAGATGACTTCTCTCTTGTATCAAATTACCGTCCTATCTCTCTTCTTCCTAGTATTTCTAAGATAATAGAAAGGCTTGTTTATAACAGACTGTATGATTTTTGATACAAGATATACTTAATCAAGACCAGATGGTTTCAGGAAATTTCATTCTACAGATATGGCACTACAGCCCAATTATACGATATGGTGTCGACTGCTTTAGCTGAACAAAATTATGTCATCGGTGTTTTCATGGACCTAAACTTCGGCATTCGACACTCTTGACTATACTATCCTCAAATTGTGACAGTGCTATGGACTTCGTGGCATTCCACTATGAGAATGGTTCAAAGATTACTTATCGAATAGAAAGCAATATGCATGTGAACTACATGAATCATGTTAACTCTAAGTATTACCTATACAGCAATGTGGCGTCCCACAAGGATCAATGGGACCGCTACTATTTCTCGTGTATATTAATGATATTTCAAACTCATCTAAGTTACTGCAATATATTATGTTTGCCGATGACACCAGTGTATTCTGTTCCAATTCTGATTTTCATTCACTCCCAAGAACGCTCAATACTGAATTACCGAAATTATCTACATGGTTTAAGAGTAATAGATTATCACTCATTTTGAAAAAGACAAATTTTAATGCATTTTCATAATAAGAAGCATAAATACATAATGAAATGCAACATTTGAATATTATGATGGATGGTATGTTATATTGGAACAAAAAGAAAGTATCAAAATTTCTCGGAATATATATAAATGAAAATATGAAATGGAACACTCATGTGCAACATATCTCCGATGAAGACTCTCGTAGTGTTGGTATACTTCATAAGTTAAGGTATTATGTCCCTCAGAATATTTTATTTATACTATGTAACTCGTTGATATTATCGTACATTTCAAATTGCAACATTGTATGGGCAACTTCAAAAAGTCACATTGATAGCATATTACTTCTACAAAAGAAAGCTTATATACACCAACTCAGGTTATAGAGACCATTCAGATCCTTTATTCGCAGAATTAAAACACGTAAAGGCATGTTTTACTATAGTGCAGATGCACTTGAAACAAAATCCCAGAATTAGTGCTTCAAAATATTTCTAAAATGTGAGTTAGAGTTAGAAACAACCAATGTAAAAACCCGAATCAGTATAATCGATGTCAAGTATTGTTAAATGTACAAAATGTGAACAATTATAGTTATAATAAAAATGTTTCCAGAGTAAATTAACCGTCTACAGCTTATGGTTTATTGAGAAAAACAGTTATATCTCCTTATATTTTAGGCTTTATTGCAAAATTCTATATGGTACGATGTTTTGTGATAGAACGGACCTACACATATGCATCAAATGTGATATCTTGAACATTTTTAATCACTGCTCCCAACGGTAAATAGGACCTTTAAGGTAAACGACATTAATTTTTGCGAAACTCACTCAGTTCAGTTATATTTCGCTTACATAATGATCAGTTGCCATCTTCTTTCTTCTATTTCAATTAAACAAGGACATATAGCATTCTTATCCCACAAGACAATGTGATAAATTTCATTTATATAATCCTAAAATAGTGATGGCTGTGAAATTTGTCAGACACACCGGACCCTGGGATGTTTGGAATTCTCTTCCTTTTGAAATTCGAAGTTTAAAGTCCATGTATGGTTGAGGGGTCTAGATATCGCGCACGAAAATTTATGATGCTCTTATAATAGAAATTATTCCACAATCGTACCTGAATTTCGCAATAAATATCACGAAAATGCGCAAAAAATCACCTCCCAGAATCTCCTGATGATACGATGACAGAGTAGTGCGCTGTCGCCGTTAAGTATGTCGGACTTAATTTTATGCGTTCAATTTCTCGGGGTATGTAAAGGTCGCGCAGCTGCCCTATGTAGTTTCATGCGTGAAAGTGTCTGCCCCTCTGCGGCTGTAACGTGCTTCGGCTTTCGGAGAATATTATAAACGATCGATCGAACAAATTACGAATTCTATCGGCTACGAACGAGACAAGCGAGACACACGTCTAGGCTACAACATCCTTTAAAACAGTTTTTAAGCTAAGGTAGGTAAATTACAAGGTAAAAAATTGGAAATTTAGTGAAAAATTCGTTCGAAAAATTGGAAATTTAGTGAAAAATTCGTTCGAAAAAATGGAAATTTAGTGAAAAATTCGTTCGAAAAAATGGAAATTTAGTGAAAAATTCATTCGAAATCAAAATTTCTTACCTGCTTCCTTCTCATGTTGAGCGGTTGTCAGGTATGTTTATTCCATGGGCGTATCGGCAAATTTTGCGCTGTGTCCTACGCGTAATATTAGGGAGCTTTAGATTTTAGACGCGCGGACGTTCAAAGGGAAAAAAACATGGTCTGAGCGTGCGCAGTAACTTGACGTACGCTACTGCGCACGCTCAGACCATGTTTTTTTTTTTCCCTTTGAACGTCCGCGCGTCTAAAATCTAAAGCTCCCTATTGCTTGCTATACGAAGTTTCGCTATGCGCGACCATTAAGTCCCTGCGCGAAATCTAGTACCCTTACTATACTCTTTTAAGCCCCCGTCACACTCGAGCGTATCTAGCCAACGAATGCCCAGCGGATCCGAAAATTTGGAGATACGCTCACATCCGTTGCTCATCGTTCGTGACCCGCTTGGCGTTCGCTGTATCCGCTAGCTGTTCGCAGAGATTCGCAGAGATCCGCCGGAGACAAATTTTGATTTTGGACATGTCCAAAATCTTGAGCGGATGACGAACGGAATGACAATGCGCTTTGTGGTCGCTTAGCGCCCGCTGATCGAAAGTTGTGGTCGCTCTGCGTTCGCTTCTCATTCGTTCGCCGTTCGTCCAAATTCGCACAGCAAATCCGCGGACAGCACAGGTAGCATTTATCAGTTGGTCATCAGAAATGGAGGACGCTCAGAGATTTCAGATGCAATATCTTCTAGCTGTTCATCAACATGAGTATGACCTAAACCAGCTGGCAATCGCCAAATACATCCAAGACAAGAGAAAACGGAGGAGAGGAAAACATCGAAGAACGATGTGGACCAGGGCCTGGATCCGAAGACGAGGGCAGTTCGGGTTGTATAATCAGCTTCTCATCGAACTTCCGGGATATAAAGTCCCGGCGTTTGCCTCTGGCTTTTTTTTTTTTTTTTCGCTGAAGGTCCAGGCTAGGAACAGTTGGAGGCACCAGACGTAATGGAGGATGTTGGACTCCCCACATCATCGTCAACGTGATCATCAGAAGGAACATAGGACTCTTGAGGACTGTCGACGGTAATGATATCAGCAGCACTTGGTGGTGACTTCTCCTTCCTTCTTTTGGGGGCCATTCTCACAATCACAACGTCAGAGACTCCAACTAAAACGGGAGATCTCCCGCCGAAAACCCATTTTTGCAAAATCTCCCGTTCTCCCGTTTGAGATTTAATTTCTCACGCCCTGGCTCTTTGTCTCCCGTTGGAAAGGATTTCTTACTTATTTCTATCGTGTGTTGAAAAAAATAAGCCTTAGATAGCACAAGAGAGCATCTAGAACCCTAGGAACTTCGCGCTTCGCACACATCAAGTTGGAGTCTCCCGTTTGCTAGGGGTTTCAGGCGGGAGAATCTCCAGATCAGAAGGTGCTTTGGGTTGGAGTCTCTGCAACGTTACTCGACACTGTCACTACTCAAAATGATTTGGGAAAATGTGCGTCAGTCGAGATCCGTCACGTGACTGCCGCAGTATCGCTCTGCATATGTTGGGCATTCGCTCCTCATTCGCTTTGTCCGCTCAGCATCCGCTGGACGGACTGTACGCATTCGCTTTCATTCGCTACTTAATCCGCTCGTAACACGGTTAGCATATGCTCATCATTCGTTAGGCGAACGTTCGAAAACGACGTTTTGCTTGCGGATTCGAGCGGATTCGAGCGTATCTGGACTTTGCCAAATTTTGCCCATCCGCTAGGCATTCGCTGATTTATACGCTGTAGTGTGAGTGGGGCAGCCCCCGTCACACTAGAGCGTATCTAGCCAACGAATGCCCAGCGGATCCGAAAATTTGGAGATACGCTCACATCCGTTGCTCATCGTTCGTGACCCGCTTGGCGTTCGCTGTATCCGCTAGCTGTTCGCAGAGATTCGCAGAGATCCGCCGGAGACAAATTTTGATTTTGGACATGTCCAAAATCTTGAGCGGATGACGAACGGAATGACAATACGCTTTGTGGTCGCTTAGCGCCCGCTGATCGAAAGTTGTGGTCGCTCTGCGTTCGCTTCTCATTCGTTCGCCGTTCGTCCAAATTCGCACAGCAAATCTGGACAGCACAGGTAGCATTTATCAGTTGGTCATCAGAATTGGAGGACGCTCAGAGATTTCAGATGCAGTATCTTCTAGCTGTTCATCAACATGAGTATGACCTAAACCAGCTGGCAATCGCCAAATACATCCAAGACAAGAGAAAACGGAGGAGAGGAAAACATCGAAGAACGATGTGGACCAGGGCCTGGATCCGAAGACGAGGGCAGTTCGGGTTGTATAATCAGCTTCTCATCGAACTTCCGGGATATTAAAGTCCCGGCGTTTGCCTCTGGCCTTTTTTTTTTTTTTCGCTGAAGTTCCAGGCTAGGAACAGTTGGAGGCACCAGACGTAATGGAGGATGTTGGACTCCCCACATCATCGTCAACGTGATCATCAGAAGGAACACAGGAATCTAGAGGACTGTCGAGGGTAATGACATCAGCAGCACTTGGTGGTGACTTCTCCTTCCTTCTTTTGGGGGCCATTCTCACAATCACAACGTTACTCGACACTGTCACTACTCAAAATGATTTGGGAAAATGTGCGTCAGTCGAGATCCGTCACGTGACTGCCGCAGTATCGCTCTGCATATGTTGGGCATTCGCTCCTCATTCGCTTTGTCCGCTCAGCATCCGCTGGACGGACTGTACGCATTCGCTTTCATTCGCTACTTAATCCGCTCGTAACACGGTTAGCATATGCTCATCATTCGTTAGGCGAACGTTCGAAAACGACGTTTTGCTTGCGGATTCGAGCGGATTCGAGCGTATCTGGACTTTGCCAAATTTTGCCCATCCGCTAGGCATTCGTTGATTTATACGCTGTAGTGTGACGGGGGCTTTAGGAAAGCTGTAAAAACAATGTTGCTTTCTGGGTATCAGTAATTTTATTGTCATTGTTAGTGTATTATACAAGAAATTCTTTCGTAGAAATGTACTAGACGCATCTAATCTATTACGTAATCATGTAACCGACAATGAACTGCACTAACTGTTCACCCTGTACCTCGGTGCGAAAATATGTTATGCGTTGCTGTAGTGAAATTTAAAGCAGACAGACCTCTCCTTTCCCTGCAGGGCGCTGCAAAAACTACCTACATGTAGTACGTAAGGCTGCGTTCACATAGAAGTACCTGTATTCGGTATTCGCTATTCGCTATTCGCTATTCGGTATTCGCTATTCGGGCCCCGAATACACCATCACCCGCACCGTCAACTCACCATCCCATGCAGTGAGGATTTCTTCCTCCTACATCATAGCAAATCTTATCAACAATTTCTAAACTGCATCAGAATGTCAGTCTACATGCTTATTTTTGCCAAAGGGCAAATCCAGACCAAAATTGTCATTATTAATTCATAAGCGAGAGACGGTATATACGCTGCAAGAAAATCGAACAAGTTCGATTCCCACTTTGCTATACTTTTCGCAGCTATTCGGTACTTTCGAAGGGGTCGGGCTGACTCGGCCCACGGGACATCTCGTCCCACCCGTCGAGGGTGGGCCGAGTTGTCCCACCCGTTGGTATCGATAGTGATCGTGAGCGCTTATGTCTGTGTTTGAGTTTATTTTGTTTTTATGACGTCTTTTCTAACCGTAATTTTTATGGAATTGTGTTAATAATAATAATAGTGAGACTCTTATAAAGCGCACATTTCTACCTAAAAAAGATACTCATGGCGCTATAGAACAGAGTACATATTGTGTCACGTTACAACAGTATCACAGAAACTAAGACAATAAACCAACAAACAATAGGCCTATATACATACACATACTATACATACAGGTATATACAATATTGTTAATTTAAATTGAAAATATATGTCTTGAGATTCTTTTTGAAACCATCAATGGAAGATGCTTCTCTAAGAGATTTTGGTAGGGCATTCCATAGTTTTGGGCCCATGAAAAAGCCCGATCCCCCCAATTATGCTTGATTCGCGGTACCTGTAATTTTAGCGAGTTTGATGAACGGAGATTACGTGGTGGTTGGTGAAGATGAAGAATATTTTGAAAGTAGACAGGGGCAAATTTGTGCAATGTACGGTAAACAAGAAGAAGAATCTTGAAGTTAATACGTTTTTCTACAGGAAGCCAGTGTAGGAACCGAAGTATTGGGGTAGTATGCACAGTTTTCTTCTTGAAAGTAAGTAGCGGCACAATTCTGAAGACGTTGCAGTTTACTGAGTTCTTTTTGTGGAAGGCTGCAAAACAGAGAATTGCAGAAATCTAGACGAGACGAAATAAGAGCATGCATCAGTTTTTCTGCTGCTGATCTAGTTAAATATCTCCGAATTGAGCCCAGGTTACGCAAATGAAATCTTACAGATTGGGATACATATGAAATGTGGTCTTTGAATGTCAGATTTGCATCATAAACAACACCAAGATTACGAACTTTGTTCGAAGGCTTGATATTACTATTGCCAATTCTAACATGACATGACAGAATTCACTTTAGACAACATCTGTTTGGATCCTATCAGAATAAATTCTGACTTACTGTCATTAAATTTGAGACCATTTCTTTCCATCCATGCCTTAACATCATCAATACATAATTCCAATCGTTTTACAGCTTCAGAGAGTTCAGTCCTAGTTGGTGAAAAAGATACAAATATTTGTATATCATCTGCATAACAGTGATACTGCAATGTCGTGTCTTTCAAATATGTGTCTACCCTTACGAAAAAGTCCTGTGGTACTCCTGTGGTAATTACCACAGGACGGTACCACAGGACAGTACCACAGGAAAGTACCACAGGACAGTACCACAGGACAGTACCACAGGAATTGTCCTGTGGTATTTTGGGACATACCACAGGACAGTACCACAGGACAGTACCACAGGAATTGTCCTGTGGTATTTTGGGACATACCACAGGACAGTACCACAGGAATTCCTGTGGTATTTTGGGACGTACCACAGGGCAGTACCACAGGACCGGTACCACAGAACAGTACCACAGGAATTCCTGTGGTACTTTGGGACGTACCACAGGGCAGTACCACAGGAATTCCTGTGGTATTTTGGGACGTACCACAGGGCAGTACCACAGGACTAGTACCACAGAACAGTACCACAGGAACTGTCCTGTGGTATTTTGGGACAGTACCACAGGACAGTACCACAGGTCGATCATTACCACACAGCATTACCACAGGGCAGTACCACACAGCATTTCCATGGTACCACAGGAGAGTACCACACAGGATAGATCCAAAAAAAAAAAAAATCTGGGAGAATTTTAGCCACATATCAAGGAATATTGCTGATAGGTGAGTGATGGATTTCAGGACAAACATGGCCCTACTTAATAACCTGTCCTACTCCTAACATATAACCTCAAACGAGAGTCTAATGGCCAAGTGCCAATCTAGTCCTATAATAGATCTATATAGTCATATTCTATTCCTAGGTAGCCATCGACTGTATCAGTACATATATATATGGCCGTCTATCCGCAAAGCATTAAGGCATGGTTACTAACTCGATTATACTTTATTATCAAGATATGAAATTACACTTTCTTAACAATATCTATGATATTGGGAATAACATAACATAATTAGACAATCTTTCATAAATTTCAAAGTAAGTTCCATCATTAATACTTTGACTTTTGAAGTCATATATGTATTTTCTAAAATCTAGAGTGCTTTTTATGAATATTCATGAGCTATGTAAAAATTTGTACCACAGGAGTACCACAGGAGTACCACAGGAGTACCACAGAAGTCCTTATGAAATATCTCATGCTTTACATCAGCACTTTCACTAAATAGGTAATACTGTAGGAGTATAGGACAGGATAAGTAATGGGAAATCAATTGTTATAATTCATAGCATAACTCATCTATCAATTAATTGAGGAATATTAATACATGTATGTACTTTTTGTTTGTATTTTTGTTATAAATTTCAGTTGATTCTGCCTTACACTTTTCCTGTGTGGTACTCCTGTGTGGTACTGCTGTTTAATATTCTCCTGATGTGATAGTCTCTGGTATAAAATGTTAAGAAAAAAAAAGAATATCCTGTAGCATTTTTCTGTGGTACTTATGAATTTAATTTGCTGTGTGGTACGTCTGTGTGGAATAGCACCATATTATGATTTTCCTGTGGGATTTTGAACAGTTCCTGTGGTACTCTCCTGTGGTATACATTGAAAATTACCACAGGAATTCCTGTCGTACTGTACTGTGGTACGTCCCAAAATTCCATAGGACAATTCGTGTGGTACTGTCCTGTGGTACGTCCCAAAATACCACAGGACAAGTCATGTGGTACTGTCCTGTGGTACTATCCTGTGGTACTGCCCTGTGGTACTGCCCTGTGGTACTGTCCTGTGGTACTGTCCTGTGGTACGTCCCAAAATACCACAGGACAATTCCTGTGGTACTGTCCTGTGGTATGTCCCAAAATACCACAGGACAAGTCGTGTGGTACTGTCCTGTGGTACTGTCCTGTGGTACTGCCCTGTGGCACGTCTCAAAATACCACAGGACAAGTTGTGTGGTACTGTCCTGTGGTACTATCCTGTGGTACTTTCTTGTGGTACTGTCCTGTGGTACTGCCCTGTGGTATTGTCCTGTGGTACTGCCCTGTGGTACGTCCCAAAATACCACAGGACAATTCCTGTGATACTGTCCTGTGGTATGTCCCAAAATACCACAGGACAAGTCGTGTGGTACTGTCCTGTGGTACTATCCTGTGGTACTGTCCTGTGGTACTGCCCTGTGGTACGTCCCAAAATACCACAGGACAAGTCGTGTGGTACTGTCCTGTGGTACTATCCTGTGGTACTTTCCTGTGGTACTGTGCTGTGGTACTGCCCTGTGGTATTGTCCTGTGGTACTGCCCTGTGGTACTGTCCTGTGGTACGTCCCAAAATACCACAGGACAAGTCGTGAGGTACTGTCCTGTGGTACTGTCCTGTGGTACGTCCCAAAATACCACAGGACAATTCCTGTGGTACTGTCCTGTGGTATGTCCCAAAATACCACAGGACAAGTCCTGTGGTACTGTCCTGTGGTATGTCCCAAAATACCACAGGACAAGTCGTGAGGTACTGTCCTGTGGTAATATCCTGTGGTACTGTCCTGTGGTACTGTCCTGTGGTACGTCCCAAAATACCACAGGACAATTCCTGTGGTACTGTCCTGTGGTATGTCCCAAAATACCACAGGACAAGTCCTGTGGTACTGTCCTGTGGTATGTCCCAAAATACCACAGGACAAGTCGTGTGGTACTGTCCTGTGGTACTTTCCTGTGGTACTGCCCTGTGGTACTCTCCTGTGGTACGTCCCAAAATACCACAGGACAAGTCGTGTGGTACTGTCCTGTGGTACTATCCTGTGGTACTTTCCTGTGGTACTGTCCTGTGGTACTGCCCTGTGGTACGTCCCAAAATACCGCAGGACAAGTCGTGTGGTACTGTCCTGTGGTACTATCCTGTGGTACTGTCCTGTGGTACTGTCCTGTGGTACTGCCCTGTGGTACTGTCCTGTGGTACGTCCCAAAATACCACAGGACAATTCCTGTGGTACTATCCTGTGGTACTTTCCTGTGGTACTGTCCTGTGGAACTGCCCTGTGGTACTGTCCTGTGGTACGCCCTAAAATACCACAGGACAATTCATGTGGTACTGTCCTGTGGTACTGTCGTGTGGTATACGTCCCAAAATACCACAGGACAATTTGTGTGTATAGTGTCTTGTGGTACTGTCCTGTGGTACTTTCCTGTGGTAATGTCCTGTGGTACTGCCCTGTGGTACATCCCAGAGTACCACACGAGCCTGTGACACAGTACCACAAAGTTCCTGTGTTAACATATATTTGTGTGGTACATTGTGTGGTACCAACCAGTACCACAGGGAGTACCACATGAGCCTGGAAAACAGTACCACACAGTTCCTGTGGTAATATTTATTTATGTGGTACATTGTGTGGTACTGACAAGTACTACAGGGAGTACCCTACAAGCCTGTGGTACAGTACCACACAGTTCCTGTGGTAACATTACAAGTGTGTGGTACATTGTGTGGTACCGACAAGTACCACAGGGAGTACCACAGGACTTTTTTGTTAGGGTAATCCTTGAAAGATATAGTGAGAATAGAAGTGGTCCACCTACAGACCCTTGCGGGACACCGCAAGTAAGTGCAGCCGGATCAGAGTTCTGTCATTGATCTTAACATATTGTGAACGGCTGGTAAAGTAAGATTGAAACCACTCTAATGCAAGTCCTGTGACACCAACAGATCTGAGAGTCTGGGTGAGAATGGAATGGTCAACAGTATCAAAAGCTGCCGACATATCAAGTAAAACAACTGCAGTGATATTCCCAGCATCCATCTGTCTCAAACATTGATCTGTTAGGTCAGTAAGTAATGTCTCTACACTATGATCAGGGCGATACGCTGATTGGTGGCTATCAAGAAAATCATTCTCCTGCAAGGTAGTCTCGTAGGCGTGAAAAGGAAACACGTTCCATAACTTTGTTAACAAATGGCAGGTTTGAAATTGATCTATAGTTGTTTAACATGTTCTTATCTAAATCCTTTTGAGGGTTGGAAATATCACCGCTGTTTTCAATTCATTTGGCACAACACCTGCTGCAAAACTGCCATTTATTATGCTCGTAATGGCAGGGGCAGTCACTGATACACATTTCTTTTTTTTTTAATCAGATCCGTACAAATGTTTGGCCCGAATTCACGAAGGTGGTACAAAAGAGTGAAACCATGGTTTAAACCATGGACAAAAACCATGGAGCGCCAAGTGTCGCACGGAATATTTCGTTACGAAATTGGTCAATTCGTCGACAAAATGACCGTTTCGCCATTAACGAAATTATCATTTCGCGGACGAAATGTTCAGTTAGTTACAAAATGCTGTAATTTCGTTACAAAGTAATCATTTCATCGACGAAATGACTGATTTTGATATGAAATATTCCATGCGACAATTGGTGCTCCATGGTTTTTGTCCATGGTTTAAATCATGGTTTCATTTGTACCACCTTCGTGAATTTGGGCATTCAGGGGGGGGGGGCAAGGGGGGCACGTGCCCCGGGCGCCACTCCTTGGGGGCGCAAAAACAAAAAAAAAAAGAAGAAAAAAAAACGGAGAAGAAGAAGAAGAAGAAAAGAAAAATGAAAAGAAGAAGAAGAAGAAGAAGAAGAAAAACTCGTCCGGAAGGGGGGGGGGGCAGAAAACCAAATCAAACAAGATAAAAACAAAACATGATGATGACGCGGACAAAATGACAATGTTTATTGTGTTCACACAAGAATTCCGTGTTCTGTAAGCTGAAATACAAACATTTTCGGCTCGCTCGCTGCGCTCGCTCGCCAAAATTTATATAAAAAAAGAAAGTAAGAACAAAACGTGGTGATGACGCGGACAAAATGAGAATGTCTATTGTGTTCACACATGTCATTTTATATTTAGCAGGAAAAATGTTACACAGAGCAGCGAATCAAAAAAATCAAAAATCAAAAATCAAAAAAGATAAGAACAAAACGTAATGATGACGCGGAAATATACAAATTTCGGCTCACTCGCTCAGTAAAGTATTTTGTCAAGTACTCAGTTGTAAGATTGTAAGATTTAACAAGCAAATAATGACAAGATTTCCATGTTTTGTATAAGCTGAAATACAAAAAAATTTCCGGCTCGCTTGCTGCGCTCGCTCGCCAAAATTTATCCCAAAAAAAAAAAGGAAAAAAGGGAGAGATAAGAACAAAACGTGTTGATGACGCGGAAATATACAAATTTCGGCTCACTCGCGCGCACTAATTTAGAGTATTTTTTATAGTACTCAGTTTGTTGGTATAAATCGTTATCTATAAGGTCGTCACTGTATCTTGATTAGAATTGTAAGATTTAACAAGCAAAAAATGACAAGAATTCCATGTTTTGTAAGCTGAAATACAAAAATTTTCGGCTCGCTCGCTGCGCTCGCTCGCCAAAATATCAAAATTCATGACATTTAAATCACCCTCAAGAGACCCCTTTTAAGTGCTTGAAAAAGCATATCATGTGGACTTTGTTTAAAGTCCCTACCGGGATGGGGTTGGGGTTGAACACTTTTTCAGAAATTAGGGGCACAATTTTCGTGCTTGCCCCGGGCGCCGTTTTCCCTAGATACGCCACTGAATTCACATGACTTATTTGGAGACTTCATAATCATATTCTTAACCTCAGTTACAGAGGTTGGATTTAGCGAGTCTAATTTTGAAGTAGTTGCAACTTCAGCTTCACTTTTAACCACACGGACACACCCATGGTAAGGATAAGTGTATATTCGCTATCTTATTGGCGAAAAACCGATTTAACTGGTTAGCCAAGTCTTTGTCAGAATCATGCTCAGGTAGAGGGGATTTCTGTTTTCTGCCAAGAAGCTTGTTTACAACCTGAAAGAGTTTCTTTGTGTCTTTTCCACAGTCATTAACTTGTTTAGAGTGATATTCAGTTTTCGCTTTCCTGAGTAGTGAACGGTCATACTGACGTTGTTTACAATACAACTGCCTATCAATCTCTAACAACGATTTCCTCCATTTTCTTTCTAATTGCTTTCGACGCAGTTTCGCACTTGCAATTCCTTCATTGGTATACCATTGAGTGTTTAGGCGAAGGGTAATACAGCGCTTCTAGATAGGAGCGTACTTGTCCAGAACCATCGACAAAGTAGAGTTATAATTGCTGATAGCTTTTTCAACATTTTCAGCACTTGAGCAATTAAAAGAAAGAGATTCCATCATCGGATCTTCACGCAGCATACCAATGTTGATTGATCGCACTTTCCGGGTTGATATAATTTTCTTGTAGGAGATTTTGACAGGAGTGTTGATTTCACACATTATGGCAGCGTGGTCAGAGATGACCTCACAGACCCTGATATTTTGGACAGTTGTCACATCATCTTGCCTTGTCATGAGCAAATCAAGTGTATGCCCTCGGGACTCCATGGGTGGCTTCTTGTATATGCTGCTGAAGATTGTGACTAGCCATGAGATCTGTGAACTTCTTGGTATTAGGCGAAGGCAGATCCATCTGAATGTTGAAATCACCTGATACTATGAGGTCACTACTGCCTACAAGTTGTTCATCCAGAAGAGTAGAAAATTCTTCAAGGAAATCATTGAACTGGTTTAGATTAGGAGGTCTATATACTATCATCAGGTGAACATTCCTTGTCTTATGCAGAATTTCAATCTGGATCAACTCGAAGATGTATAGTTGCATGAAAAGCTGATGATTTCATGTTCCAGATTGCTCCAGATGAGTACTGCAACACCGCCGCCTCTCTTGTGCTTACGTGGAACATGTCGGAATAAAAATCCACTTGGAGTAAGAAGGCCAACCGTAGCAACATCATCTGGCGACAGCCACGTTTCGCATACACCAATGACATGAAGATCATTCTCAGTTGCAAAATCAATGAAATCTGCAGGTTTATTTTTCAGTGATCTTGCATTCATCATGCAGAAGGAGATCCTGCTCTTTCTTGACTGAGGACGCTGAAATCGTTTCTCATGACATTGCTCATTACTTTGCTTTGCTGTGGAATTAGATGTACTAGAAGCAGGAGAACTTGACTGCCAGCGAGTCATATGCCCATTTAATCTCTTTATACCTTTTCCTCCACAATAAGGCTTTCCTTTCCTTGTAATACCGAGATCAGTTATTATATCCAAAATAAATATTTTGGATAATATTATCATCCAGATTACACCATTTTCCTGTGGTAGAAGGTGCTACCAGTGGTTTCTTCAAATAAGTTCCAACTTTTGGGGGATACAACGACGGAAAAATGAAATTTCAGACGTTTTTATCGCGTTTCGCGATCCCCATAGGTGGACGTTCATTTCTGCGCGGTGGGCTAACTCGGCCCACTAAGTTTTAGTTGCGTTTTGTCAAAAAATCTCCGTAAAACTATCAATTTTATCATGTATGAAGGTGTATTCAGGGTTCCTTCAACTAATTTCATCTTCGAAGGAGTTTAATTTTGCGCATGTTTTTACGTCGTTTTATCCCCCAAAAGTTGGAAAATATTATTTGAAGAAACCACTGAACACAATTCCATAAATATTACGGTTAGAAAAGACGTCATAAAGACAAAATAAACTCAAACACAGACAAGCGCTCACGATCACTATCGATACCAACGGGTGGGACAACTCGGCCAAACGAGCCCGAATATGTGAACGCAGCCTAATCAACATTGTACATACCGTCCGTCGATTGCACGCGTACCAAGTGTGCGACTTGTGTATCCCTCGGCGTTCCATAGTATGTGATGTGCGTACGCGTTTGAGAAGGTGCGCGCGGCGGAGAGCAACAGTAGTGAACGGATACGTACGTGCGCTTGATACAACAGATCTGCATTATGTGTATGAAATATGATCGACACACACTAATTCGTTCTTTCAAGTTACGTCTCGCTTAGAGAGTGGACAAATTGCGCAATTGCGTAGGTCTGCGTGCTGAATCAGTGCAGCTCAGGTTTACTTCTTACCGCCGCCCTCCCCCGCCGCCGCAGCGGCACAGCTAGCTAGCTGCGCTTGCCCTTCAAATCTTCAGTCCACCGGCCGCTTCTGTTGTGATCGATCACTGGCTACTGCACTGCCCGAGAGTAGCCCGACCATACGCCGTGCGGCTTCTGTACTGGGCTGTGTATATCATTATTACTGCAAGAGGAGATTTCTGCCCCGTTTTGTGACCTTGACCAAGTCTGCGCTGACCACAGCTCTCCGTCCTGACTATTTTAAGTGCGCCTTTAGGCAAAGTGCATGTATCAACTTCTGTCAGGGGAGAGAGAGGATTCATTTTTACAAGTCATGCCACCAACATTATCGCAAGTTCACCAGGAAACCCATGGACGAGGTCTGTCCCTAATTGCTAGACTGCAGTGCAGTGACCCAGTGTGTTTCTGGAGTTTCGGCATTTTTTCTTATTTTCTTCTTCTTATTCCCTATTTTTCAAACTCTATGTTTGACATCAGAGCTGTTGAAAATGTTTAATCGAGTTGTGAAAAGCAAAAAAGCGAATTTAGAACCTTTGCATTGCCAGCTGCAGAAGTCTAACCGTTGTCTATTGACTATAACTAGCTATGAGTTATGACTTGTAATGTTGCCTTCATGTAATTAAAAATTTGATTTGAGTGCTATTATTGACTAGATCTAGGTTTCTATGTTATTGCCATGCTTAAGTTGACTTAACAGTTGAATAGAACATAGACATGTGATCTAGGCTCGCATGCCTGACTCGTTTGACGGCGTGGTATTAAAAAATTTAAAGTTTGCATATTTTGCTCAAATCGCAAACCTGCCCAGAGGTAGAGCTGTTCCCTTTTGAATTTGTGAGTAAATTCTAAATATCTGTCAGTTTTCAAAACTTGTGCAAAGACAATAGCTAGATTTGTTCTCATAGTTATTAAAATGAAAAATATTCTTAAATTTGTCATTAGATTTGCATCATACCCAAAGGAAAGCTTGAAATTTTCACTGCCGGGATAACTTTGCTCATTGCATGTCCAGCATTAACTGCGACCAGCAGCCCCAACGTACAACGTACAGTAGAACGGCGGGTCTCCGGGGCTAGTCCAGCATAAACAAACATCTATAAAACTAGTTTACACTGATTTGACAAACAGAATGTTTACCCAAAGCATGCCTGCATTGCAGTCTCAGAATATCAAATGTGGCATACAGGGAGTTTACACCATGGTGCATTAAGAGCTTAAATGCATTTTTATATCCATGTAGATATCAAATTTTTCTCACCCAAATTGCACCAAAATCAAAGAAAGTATTCAGTTGCTTATTTCCAATAACTTTATAGCTATAATTTATAAATTTGAATTAAATCAGTTACAGGGGGAGCATCGATGTTGAAGAGACATTGTCATTAGTTGCGTTCATGGCCATGCGCAGAAATGTTTTTCTTGGTTGGTGCCAGAATATGTTCAATATTTGGGAGAGCATGGAAGCTCTGGAGTGCAGTGACCAAACAGGAATGTTTGAGTGTGTATCCCTTCCCACATGGAGTGAGGTTTTGCATATTAAAGTTTATAGAACTGAAATTCAGCAATCTCATGCACACTTTTGTTGGAATACATTTGACATTTTCAATCCAGGAAACAAGATTTTGAGCATTTTAAAATTTTGATGCACTGTTACGCATCATGATAGCCTGACTGATAAGCACTATGTAAAAAGATCGGGTGACATTTGAACTTTTTGTCCACTGAAAATAATGAAGTTATTACATGTATGAAGATATGATCAATCATTTGACATCATGTCAAAACACAAAATTGCGCCTAGATGACGTCACAGGTAAGTTAACATTGCAAAAGGTTTTCTTTATCTAGATGTCGACATGAGATAACTGAAATTTTCATGTTAGTTGGTCAAGTCATAGGTGAGATATATATTGCACTCACAAAATCCATCAGAAAGAAGAAAAAAAAATTGAACACAATAGGTGATTCACTGTCAGTGTATCACCAAAATATAATGAAAATCCAACGTATTTTCACTTTTCTAGCATTTACATTGTACCTCAATGAAAGAGTACTTGACCTACAATACCTCTTTCAGAGAGCAGGGGGAATAATATTACCCTAAACAAATGTCGGTTCCAAGCTGGAATCTATACGTTTCATGAAAAACAAAGTTTTGTGGAATTTTCTTTATACTTTCATAAAACATCACAAACTGTAGTCATCTTCTCATTCAACAATGGTTGCACAGATACTTAACCCATTGAGTACGAGTCCCGAGTATACTCGGGCAGGTGTCTATGGGAAATGTGTGTTGTAGCAAATTCAAACCGTCCTCAACAGTTTAAAAAAAGTCATCTTTTCAACATCAGACTGCCCAAATTTCCTCAAACTTTGCTGACGTGTTCTGCTAATTGCATTCACTCAGTCCATATAGTATGTGCATTTGAGTTTTATTTGGTTCCCCTTTAAATGAGCTGCATCAGTTAGCTTTATGCCGCTTCCCCATGGAATTATGCTCATCATTTCATCTTTTTTTAACAACTTGAAGTCCCTTTTGAAGATTTTTTTTGGTTGTTACAGCATTAGGATACACAGTCTTTCATATGGCTAATCAAAATACTTCTTCCTCTCTCTCTCTCTCTCTCTCCATCTCTCCATTTGTTTGTTTAATTCCTGCAGTGTTTGTTGAACTAGCAACAACACTACGTGAGCGCATCATGGTATTCGACGGTGCCATGGGCTCCATGATACAGAACTACAAGTTTGATGAAGCAGCATTTCGTGGTGAAGAGTTCAAGAGCCACCCTAAAGATCTCCGTGGCAACAATGATCTCTTGACACTAACCCAGCCTGACAGCATCTATGCTATTCATAAGGTATGCATGTTTTCAATATGTTGATGAAGTAGTTTACTATTTGCTGTTTTATGGCTTTTGCTGCTTGGGACACAACAGGGGCAGCGGAATATTTTTCAGTGTGGGGGGGGGGGGGTGTCCCCCCTTCCACAGTGAGAACTTTTTGCATTGTGATGTTGTAAGTGGTGCAATTTGATGCATGTTTTATTGACTTGAAATGGCCCCACTTGTTTAAGGTAGCAGGATATTTTGATGTGGATTATTATTGACCAATTTGCCTATAAAGTGGTATCATTTAGATAAACGTCATGTATTCTTCCAATAAATTTCGTGAATGCTGCCTGTTAAGCAATCAAACAGAAAAGGCATGCACACAAGGGTGTACACATACATAAGGGATCTCCTCCCACACAAAGGTGATTTTACATTTTCAGACCTGAAATTCAGTGATCTGGTGCAAGCTTTTAGTGCAATACTTGGAATTTTTTCTACCCCCCCCCCCAAGAAAATAATAATGGAAATAATTAGGGTTTTTATTTTTTTTTCAGGGAAGTGTTAATAGCAAAATCACAGCATTTAGCTCTTATTCCGCGTGTGCATCATCTGTGTGTGTACAAAGTCTAATGAGGTAGAGGGGGAGGTTGTGGGAGGGGATTCCACCTCCCGCTCGACAGAGCTTTGACGTTTTTATGCCTCCGCCACGAAGTCGTGCCGGGGGCATTATGTTTTCGGGTTGTCCGTCCTTTGTCCATCTTTCCGTCCATCCGTAGTGAATTTTGTGGACAGCGTAACTAAAAAACCTTTTGAGGTATCCTAATGAAACTTGTGAAGTTGTGCCTATCAACTTTTGGGTGCACATGCTCAAGGTCAAAGGTCAAAAGGTCAAGGTCAAATACATAAAATTTCACTATTTCCACCATATCTATTGAATGCCTGAAGATATTTTCTTGAAACTTAGTGTATACATGTTTTACCTAATTAAGATTCTCTGGTGAAAGTTTGGGTGATGAGGTCAAAGGTCAAAGGTCAAAAGGTCAGGGTCAAATACATAAAATTTCACTATTTCCACCATATCTATTGAATGCCTGAAGAGATTTTCTTGAAACTTAGTGTATACATGTATTACCCAATTAAGATTCTCTGGTGACAGTTTGGGTCATGAGGTCAAAGGTCAAAGGTCAAAAGGTCAAGTAAAAATATTAAAACTTCTTTTTTTTTCTCCGTACCTTGGAAAATTGTTCAAGGTATCTTCATGGAACATAGTATATACATGTACTGACTGGAAGTGATTATCTAGAGAATGTAGGGTTCATGGGGTCAAAGGTCAGGGGTCAAAGGTCAAGTGCAAGACTTCAAAATGTTACTATTACCCTCATATTTATGCAATGCCAGCAGGGTTATTTTTTTACACTTGGTGTATGCGTGTGTAACCTAATAGAAATTCTCTGGAAAGCTTTTTTTTTTTCTCTTTTTGCCTCAAAGGTCAAAAGGTCAAAGATCAAGTGAAAGTGCTGAACTAACTTTTTCCTCCATATCTCGGAAGTGGCTCAAGTTACCTTGAAACTTAGTACATATTATGCATGTTCTACGTGAAAGTAATTATCTTATGAATTTTAGGGTCAAGGGCCAGATGAAAATGGTAACAATTTACTATTCAATTCAGAAATTGCACTTTTTCTCCACACCTGTACCTTGAAAATTACTCAATGCCTAAATGTATGAATGGTTCAAAGTCAAGTTAAAGTCCTTAAATCCCTAGATACATTCTCTCCTATTCATCCAATTAAACCTACGTCAAGGAAGGTGAACATTCAACACATTTGTGACAAACTTGTCATTCCAATATTTTGCCAATTTTGTGAAAATGTAATCACACAGTGTCCACATGTACTATCTAGACCTATTGGGAAAATCATGCATTATGGCGGAGGCATACCAGTCGCCAAAGCGACATTTCTAGTTGGAATTTGCGTTTGATTTTTCAAATCAGTTTAAAACGTAATAGTGTCTAGAAACGGGCCCAGGTTTCCGATCCCGCTGTCTCAAAATCTCTCTAGAGGCTTGGGAATTGTGCGTAAAATTGTCCTTCCTAATCCACACGAGATTTATGCATGAACTAAAACATTGTTACTAATGTCAGTAGGCATGTTTTGGTGGCAAAAGGAGTAAGATTTGGATAGCGATCCGCATCGTGATCCAAATCTTACTCTGTACAGAGGAAATTAGTTTTCATTTATAAAAGTTGACAAAATGTTGACTTACGCGTAAGTCGACTTTCGCGTTAAGTCGACGTGTTTTGCTCAGTCCCGATTATGTCGACTTACGCGAGGTTGACTGTAACAGGAGAAAACCAACAATATTGAAATAGTTGATAGGACCAGTCATGACAGATGAAGTACAGAAGTGGTATCAGCTAAATTCCTAAGCTGTGACTACACAATCAATAGATGCATCAGAGGCACTTCACTCTTTCCCCCATACCCATCCAATGCCTGAAGGTATTTTCATGAAACTTATACATGTACTACCAGATAAAGATTGTTTAAAGTAGTCATCACGTGAAAAATAGCTTGATACAGGGTATATTCATAATTAGAAATTGAATTACAGTCAACCTCGCTTACCTTTACATCGGATTAGCTGAATATGACTTACCTTCAGGGCAAAATGAAAGTCCCGATTGTTCCCATGGAGTTTCCGTGTGTTAAAACTCACGTAGCTCGAAAAACTAACTTGAAGTTCTGTTACCTCGAAGGGTAATCTAATGTCCCGATCTCGATTAACTTATTGTTTTTCCCAGCATGTTGCTCGAATCGAAATTGCAAACATCACTGAGCATTTCTGATTAAGCGTGTGTGGACAGCCTAGACATGTCACAAATCTTTTCACACTTGATTGTAAATATTCTGAGACCAGAACGATCGTGCGCCCAAAACAATACACGGCTGGCAAGAAAAATCTCCCACACCCACACCAACACACATACACGGTATGCACATAGCACCAGTTCCAATGGAGTGCTTACGCTCTGCCCCAGCATCTTCTTTTCTTTAACCACTGTGTTCTGATTTGCGATCGTGATAGTCATGCCGTGCATGTAGATTTCTTAACCGTCATGGCGCACCTGCTTAGGTGTTGATAGTTATATCTTTGGCATTAATCATGGTCCACTGTCCAAACATCAATCTCCTGCATAGTGCTCTTCTAACTTTTTTATTTTCACGAAGTTTGTTTCATTAATTCTCCTCTAAGAACGCAAGTACTGAATACTTTTTTTTTTTCAGCAATGCGATTATGAAAATATTGTGGTGTATGATCTGGAAGTAGGCCTAGCATAGTAAAGAATAGATACAATTTAACAGCAGTTTATTCAGCTAAATTTAGATGTTATGGAAAGATATGCTGTATGATTTTCAGGCAATTATCATTTACTTTACCCCTGTTTTGACTTAATTTTTATTTGAGTTTTCTGTAATTTGAATTTTTCCCCTTTTCTAGCACAATCGTATCGGCCCCCTATGATTGTTTCTCTTTTTTATGCGAACAATCATCTTCGGTAAATGTTTATGATTACAGTAATTGCACTGTACTCGTAGCCCGAATCTGATCTTGCAATATTACTCACTGTTTTGGCAACCAAGTAGCCCATCCTTTGTGTGCTGCACTTAGTACTGATTGCGGCTGTGCATGTTGTACTAATACATTTGGTTTTGTTTGAATTTGCGTTGTCCGCCGTGAGTCACCCTCTACGCGACCGTTATTCTCCCAATCACGCATCTGTGCACTCATACACATACATTGTATGATGTTCGCCACGTGCACGGTGCGTTGCCATTCTCTATGTATGTTTATTGCGCCAGTTTCTCATCCATATATAACCACGTGTTCATCTCGTCAATACAGCAGAGCTAGCTAGGCACTGCTCGCTGACTGAGTGCTGCTGGTAGACACACGGGAGACTGGTGCGTAGCGGTGCGACATTGCTGTCGCTCCCTAAGCTGTAGCTGTAGATGTTCTTGGTGAGCTACATGTACACCCATGTGTTGTGCGTAATATTAAAAGTTTGCAAAGCTAAGAATGCGATTCTTGTGTAACTGTCTCCTTGGTAAATTTAGTTTGTGTTTCGACAGGTTTCTCCACATGACGTGTACGAGTATTACGCAAATAAATACACAGTATTCTGTAGACACACCACATCCACACGCAATGTACATTCAGCACGCATATTCAGCAACCCCGTCTTCCACTCGATTATGTACCGGTATTTTCTTTTTCTTTTTATGGTGATAGGTGATTTAATTGTCCACCAGTAAATAGTGTTGAAAGAAGAACATTGATTTCCATTCAAGTCATTCATATTCAAGTCGATTCAATTCCAATTGGCAAGCATGCAAACAATCAGTAGGCACAATAACAGATAACTGTGTTGAACATCGATAAACAGCGGATAAGTCAAAGAAAATTCGACGTATGTGGACCTCGAAGTTCGCGTATGTCGAACCATTTTCTTCAGTCCCAACTAATTTGAGGTATGCGAGGTTGACTGTATACATTTCTGGAAAGCTTAAGTCTCTAGGAATATTATATGAATAACTAAGTTTCAGAATGTGAAAACATCTCTAGAACGATGGAGAGATGGTGTTTTGAGACCCTTTTCTGACCGACAGAACCCGATCTGACGGCGAAAATTTTGGAACCAAAATTACGTCATCACGCAAGGAACGAATTAGCCCTGCGCTGTTGCTACGTGGCGCTGTGGTTCAAAGCGTGAATTCCACATGATCTGCATAGGAGGCAAAGTCTCTTCTTCACAGAATTGGGTACAAGTTGGCTATAATTTTTGCAAATTTTTACTGAAATTGAATCCATCTTGCTTAGAAGTACTAGTATTAGTAAGTATACCGATGTTATATTTTTAGACTTCTACTTGCGCTTTTGTGCCTTAGACTCGCCTCTCAAACGGCTCGTAGGCCTAGGCGTTCTACTTGAACTAGAACCAGCTGCTGGCAAATCTCCGTACACGGCGTGTATTCTATCTAAGGGCAGCTGCTAGTATAGCTACGGCCATGACGACGTGTGGTGCCGCTTCAGCCGCACGAGCACGCTAAGAGCGCATTTACACCGAACACGATAACGGCAACGACCTGGTTTACTGCTTGGTCAACAAAGTAAATAATGTCTGGTACTGTTTTATAAAAAAAAGAATCAGTAATTCGGTACAAAATCACCCAAAATTTTACTCCTTATGTCAAAATCAAGGGCAACAACATCATTAGTTGTATTTTTTCCTCAAAATTATTAGTGGGAAAGTGATATTGTAACAGAACCAGACATGGTTCCTCTTGGCGCACCATAGCAAAACACATAACACGGACGTACTACAGAAGTTGGCTTCGACGCCTCACCCTCGCTTCTTCTACCACCCCGACTTTGCCACTGTCACTATCAGTGTCATTGTTACTGTCATCACTCAATTCACTCTTGCTATCAAAATCAAAGTCTCATCGTACCATTTGAGGTAAAAATTGGGCTTTGTAATGGTTCAGCCGAGAAAGCCGATGCAAAGAAAGACAGGCCAGATATTGCATCCACTCGCCGGAGAATAGGTGCTTTATGAATGGCAGCCTCAATGTACCGCTGCAGTCGTAAAGGGTTTTGAGCCTTGCGTGACGTCATAATTTAGAGCTTGAAAAAGACAGCTGTTCTGGGGCGAAAATCGATGGAGTGTATCAACCAGTTTTAACTCGTGATTTCTCAGTGGTGCGAATATCTTTCAATTAGTCACATTAAAAATCTGTTTCAGGAGACATTTCCCTCAGCTTTGACACTTTTTTAATATGATTTTCTTAATTTAAATCTCACGTTCTTTGTCCTTTAATGAAAGTTTTTGGGCAGTGTGGTCAAAGGTCAAGGGAAAATGCTAAACATTCACTTTTCCCTCATATCTTGGAAATGGCTGAAGGTGACTTCATCAAACTTAATACTGGTACTATGCATGTGCTGCCTGACAATGCTTCTCTTAAAAATTTTGGGGTCAAAGGTCAGGATAAAATGATAGAATTCTATTTATATTGAAATTACACTATTTTCTCCTACCTTGGAAATAACTCGAGCATCCACAAAAATAAACTAGGTATAATATGTATACATTACTGCATAGTAACAATTATGTAGGGAAAGATTTGGACCATGGGTTAAAGGTCATGTGAAAATATTCATTCATATTTATTTTGCCGTTTTTATTAGTTAAAAAGAAAGAACTTCCCATTTTTTTTTTTTTTTTTTTTTTTTTTTGGTCGAGCCCACCGGAGTTGCAGGGAGACTAAGGGATTGCCTGCGGCGTCTGTCCATCTATAACAAAAACTAATAATAACTCTCTACTGGGGATTTCAATTTCAATCAAACTTGGAAGGAAGAGTGGTTATACAAAGTTACACATTTTACTGAAAATAAAGTTCACCTCAAGGTCAAAGGTCACAGACAGGGGTCAATGAACTTAAGGGCCCAATGTTAAGTTTTTACGGCGCCTTTTGATTATAGCTGCATTCAGACGGAGACAGTTTTGGTCAGAGGAAGTGTCAGAGAAAGCTTGGTCGAAGGAAGGTCGGAGGGAGCTTAGTCGAAGGAAGGTCGGAGTAATGCCCGTCTGAACAAGGTCGTGGTAACTTCTTCCGGTCATGGGAACTTACCACGACCTCTTCCTCCTACTAAGATACTCCTGAGTTTTTTCAGGAGTATCTTGCTACCATAACTAGCCGGTCGGAGTAAATTGCCCATGTGGACAACCCTCGGAGTATCTATGACCTTACACACCTTATACAACCTAGGTAAAACTTCCCAAGTCAAATGCGAGTACACGTGCGCGTGCAGTACAATTTTAACCTAGTCAATCACAACGGAGAAGCTAGCGCTCAGAAATTCTCATCAACAAGAATGGAGAGGATAAATGCCGCTGGTAAAAAACAATAGTACGTTGTATGGTCGACGTGCGCGGCGCTACCACTTCCAGAAGTTACACTGACCCTCCACGGTGATCCCCACGAAGACCGTGATAAATTGGTCGCAGTTTCTTCCAACGACCATCATGTGGACACAGGGTCGTGGTAAGATAAGCGTAACATTGAATTCTAATTGCTGCGCCATAAAATTTTACTCCGACTAGAAATACGTCTGAACATGGCTACTTTTGATGTATATGATTCGGCACGCCGTACACCGGGGTACCATTGTAACCCGGGGTACCGTGTTGTATAGCGCCATCTCATGCCCATTATTTATCATGCGTATCCAGGCAAAGTCGTCGCAATGAACTAGCGCCATAGGTGTTTTTCGAAGTAATTTCTAGCACCACAAGGTTTTGTAAACATCATCTATCGCGACTTTTATTTTCAGAAAAAAAAAAAAATCACCGAAAGCCCAGAAAATTCACCCCCAAATCAACTGTATTTCTTCAAAATTTGATCATGGGGGCTGCCATCTTTATAATCTTCTACGCGTGCGCTAATGGTCGATAATAAGAGATGAAATGCGAAAGAAAAAGGTTCAGAGCAGAAAATAATTATCAGTTGCATACATTGATTGTTGCATAATCACAAATAAGACAACATTTTTGTGCATAATAATACTAAAATAATACTAAAAAATATTTTGACACATTTTTTGGTAAGCCAGGGTACAGCGCTGAAAAAAAAAAATAATTAATTCAACAAAATGCCGAATTTTCATTTGGTACCCCAGGGTACCAAATATTGCATCATATGTCCGTTGGCTACCAAACTTGGATGGTAGATGTCCCTTGGGGAGTTGAAGGTCACCACAAGGTCAAAGGTCACAGATAGGGGTCAACGACCTTTTAGGGCCCAATGTGAAGTTTTTATTGTGTGTTTCGATTATGTGTCATAACTTTTGATCCCAATGTGTCCGTTTGTGACCAAACTTTGATGGTAGATGTACCTTGGGGAGTTCATCACAAGGTCAAAAACTGGGGTCAACGAAATTTTAGGGCACAATGTGAAGTTTTTACGGCATGTTTCGATTATGGTTCATAACTTTTGATCCCTATGTCCGTTTGTGACCAAACTTGGATGGTACCTGGTAGATGTACCTTGGGGAGTTGAAGGTCATCACAAGGTCAAAGGTCACGTACAGGGGTCAACAAACTTTTAGGTCCCAGTGATAAGTTTTTATGGCGCGTTTCAATTATGGCTCACAACTTTTTATCTATATATGTCCATTGTGACCAAATTTGACTGGTAAATGTCCTTTGGTTAGTTGAAGGTCACCACAACGTCAAAGGTCATAGACGGGGTCAACGAACTTCTGGGATTTAGAAAAACATTAATTTTTTATATGTGAATGGGCAAGACGCATTTTGGCTCTTGCCTTGTTTTTGTGGTTTTTTGCCCAGATTCTTCCCATTTAACCCCCCCCCCCCCATATCTCCCCCTCACCTATGCCAATTACCCTCAATCTCCCCACCCATTTAAAAAAGAAAATACATGAGTCCTCTATCTCTGGCCACCACAGAAACAAATTTTTTCTCTTCATTCAAAAGGTTGAAAGTAGCTTACAGTGTATGTCATGATTCATATTTCTTTTACCACATTTTCATAAAAAAGAAATGATTTTCCCACCCAAAGCAATCCCATCTAAGTGACGATGCTGCAGTTGTGCAAAATAAAATACAGCATTCGTAGCTTCCCGTGTACCGAGAACATATGATATGCAATGCAACACAGGTACAATACATGCAGTCCACTCTCCACGATAATGAGATTAAAATCTCTTTGCCCATACCCATGCATAGTGTGTGTATCCATTGTCTCCGCGAGCGATCAGGTGGGCGAGCAAGAGAGAAAAGCCGAAAGTCCGACCACAGAACTCTACGCATATGGCCTATTGTGTAGAGTTCCGAGTGTGCGACCTGAGCCTGCGAGCTGGTGCAAGCTGTATAGGATGCCAAGTGTCGCATGGCCCAGATCTAGTTTGTTACGAAATCAGTCATTTCGTAACATGTTCATTTCGTTAGGAAATGACATTTCAAAACGAAATGATAATTTCGTCGACGAAATGACCGATTTGTAACAAAATGGGCCATGCGACACTTGGTGCCCCATAGAGCCCTCACTTTTTCTTCCCGCTCTCGACGTCAACACGGAGGCGGAGCGCGGACGAAACCTGGTCGATCGAATAGAAGAGACCCTGCCTACTGCACTGGTCTCGGGGGCCCGGAGCCGACGGCTTCGGAGGAGATAAAAACAACCACGGCAAGGCATGGGGCCTATGCTCTCGTGATTACTTAATAGAAAGTTGTTGGTCATTGAGTCAAAGGGCAAGGGTCAAATATGTGGTGAAAATACTCCCAATTCCCAAATAAATGTACCAGGTACTTGCTCTCTGAAACAACTACCCATAGGATCCGAATGAAATCTGGTTCAATGAATGTATAAACTCTCAACACATGTGGGGTTGTGACATCAAACTTTCAAACATGTCGTTTCATTTTTTTTTTTTTTTTTGCTAATCATGTGAAACTGTCATCTCCAATTGTCAAGATGTATGAAGATGTACAAATAGTGCGCCCATTTCTGCTTTGCTAAACTCGCAATAATTCTGCAACTTAAATACTCAATGGATTTTGTATTAAAACTGTGTTGTATGCATCATTGGTAGTTTGTAGGGATTCAGTTCATTTTCATTTTGATATTTCTTTAATTTTTTTTCTGCTTCAAAGTGTTCTTGTAATAACATGACTTAATTGTTTGTACTTGTGAGGATTTTGCATCCTGTTGTTTATCATATTCCATTATAAGCCCAGCAGGCTTTTATAGCTTTGTCTGGGCTTGACGTGATTCACATTAATTTCTTATTTTCTTATCTGTAATTATGATATATAGTGTGCTCAGTGATACAAGAATATTGTCCATGACTTTAACTTTTTTGAATATGTATGTTAAATCCTCCAGGCTTATCTAGATGCTGGTGCTGATTTTGTTGAAACCAACACTTTCAGTGGCACTTCTATTGCTCAAGCAGACTATGGCCTAGAACACATGGTGAGTTGATGTTGCCTGCCAGTGGGATTACAAAACAAAATGAATTCGCTGTTTGAAGAAATAGAAAAAAAAAGGCTTTGACAGTCAGTCCGCAGCACGTATGCTAATGAGCCGATCCGGCAAGATTTATTCAGCACTCTCGTTGACGATCTTTGCGTTCGAAAGGTGTCTCGTCGTGCGAGATTTTGCGAGACTTTGATAGGGCTATTGTTTTCACAGTGTAGCGACTTGTACATACATTCGTCATGGCTACAAGTCAGGGTAAATTGTTCTCCAGACTTTGATCTTTATTTTGATACTAAATTTGCGTATAACATCGGATCTTATCATGACTATATAATCAGTTGAATTTGCGTAAATTTTACCTGCTTTTCACGGAAGATTTTGTCGTCTAAAGTTCTTTTTTGGTTCCTGACCGGCTTAAGAAACTGTTGTTTCTGATTTTGGCTTTTTCGTAGAGAGGAAACTTAGATGCTCATCATATATTGGAGTCAAGGAGACGCAAGCATGATTTATACTAGTTTTTCCGTTTTGAAATGTCTGTAAAATTCACTCCTAAGCCGGAAGTATTCTCCACACAAAGTGTACAGTGGCGCGAGAGAGCTCTCTCATTGGACAGTGCTTGCATCCAGCATTTGAACTTGGCTTGAACTACAACCGTGCCAAGAAACCGCAAGTGGCATGAAACCGTTATGTAGCAGCGTAATAACGTAATGCAAGCGCTGAATGCAAGCGCTGTCCAATGAGAGAGCTTACTCTTGAGATTGCAAGGTTTCAAGCTGATCAGCACTGACATGGATGTATATTTTACTGGTTCCTGACCGGATTAAGCAACAAATTGTCAAGATATTTACATGGATACAAAGATTTGGAGATGGACTAACAAATAAAGCATTTTCATTGAGACGCAAGGTGACTTTGGTATTTTTTGAACGTCTTGAACGAGTACTGCACGAATTACTTTTTTCATCATTTTTCATGCTCAAATTACGCTATGATATTTTTCATTTACAATAATTTGAGTAACATGTGACGATAGCTTACATATTTTCCTTGAATTTGATACCAAATTTGTGAACATAAGGTGTATTTTTGTTGCCGAAAGCCCAAGGACAAAATCCCTTTACGCAGCTCATTGCGTATGCAAGCCTAGAGCAGGCTTGCATACGAGTTGAATAAATACGAGCGAATTATCGGGTGCTGCGGACTGACTGTTGACTAGAGAGAGATTATCAACTTCACGTCAACCTTGTTTCTTAATCTTCCGATATTGCAGGTGATATTACCATAACAAGTTTGCACTTTGATTGCCTGCAAATCTTTACTAAATTTCCTACAGTCCAAACTTGATTATCTGGCCCCCTCTTATCTGGATTTCTCTGTTATTTAGATGCCTCCAAGCAGTGAAGACAAAAAGAACCAAAAAAAAAAAAAAAGACTAAAAAATTTCATCAGAACTGTTACAAAACTCATGCAATTTACTCATGATATTCCCTGCAGAAACATGGTATGAATTTTACTTTAAAATGCTTGAATTTCAGGACTATGATTTTAAGTAGGCAACAACACTGCTGTTGTAGGATGTAGGAGAAACAATATTTATGAAGTATGTATGAATGAGTACAAGTAGGTTCAAGAGCTGGAGTTCCAACTGGTTCTAATTATTCAAACAGCTGTCAGCTTTCTATGGATGCACAACAGAATTCTACAGGTGCATTTGTGCCTTTGATGATTTGGGTTTGAAGTAGCCATTGTTCCGAGCAGTGGACCAGATGTATAAGACTAGCAATTGCTTCAAGCACAAGCGTAAGCTTGTCAAATTAAAGATCTAGCTCAAGCAGTTGCTTATATCCATATGCATAAAATTTAGCTTGTGCTTATACTTTTTGCTTGTCCTGCACAAGCAATTGCTTGCGTTTTCTACGAAAGGAATTACTGTGCAAACATAAGAACAAAGGCGGGGTGACAGCATTTATTTGAAAGGGAGTGTGTGTACAGAAACATTTCCTGACATAGCAGAAGAGGTATAAAATGACACTCAAAAATGCACACAGACAGAGGCACACACACACACACACACGTACTGTCTGATTCCCATCACTGCGTAGCCTGGGGCCCCATTTCATAAAAGATGTTAGGATGGCAACTCTTCCTGGAATGGCAACTTCCAATAGCAACAGCCAATCAGGAAGCTGGATTTGTGTCGTTACCATGACAATTGCCATCCCTCCAAGAGTTGCTATCACATCAACTTTTTATGAAATGGGGCCCGGATCTACCAGATCCCACATGGAGAGAGAGGTCTCCTTGCTCTGTACAGATGTCAGACATCCTACCTGTTTCTCATCACATTCTACATGCTAACCTCCGCACATTCCCGATGTTGAAATGAAAAAATTTCTTACACTACTTAGGAGGAATTTCTTGTAGATTTATACCACACCTGCACAAGTTTGGTCTCTATTATGCCTCCGCCCGAAGTGTGCCAGAGGCATTATGTTTTCGGGTTGTCCGTCCGTACGTACGTCTGTATGGCCATCCCCATTTGTTTATGCGATAACTTGAGTAATATTGAGTGGAATTTTGCCAAACTTGGTCCAAATATAAAGTATGATGGGGCAATTACTTGATTAGATTTTGGGTGAAATCAGCCAGAGGTCAAAGGTCAAGGTCAAATCATGAAATTGCATCCATTTATGCGATAACTCAAGACTCAAGGAAGCAAATTTCACCGAACTTTGTCCAAGGAGGACATATGATATGGCAATTACCTGTTGAGTTTTTGAGTGAAATTGGCCGGAGGTCAAACGTTAAAGGTCAAGGTCAAATCCTACAATTTATCCAATTATGTGATAACTCAAGACTGGATAAAGCAAATTTCACCAAACTTGGTCCAAGGATTACGTATGATGGGGAAATTAATTGAGTAGTTTTTGGGTTTTTTTGAGTGAAATTGGCTGGAGGTCAAAGGCCAAAAGGTCAAAGTCAAATGCTCAAAATTTCACTATTTCCCCGATACGCATATATGCAATGCCTGAAGGTATTTTCTTGAACTTAGTGTATACATCTACTACCAAGTAAAGATTCTCCAGAGAGTTTCAGGTTATGAGGTCAAAGGTCAGGTGAAAATATCAAAATTTCATTTGTTTCTCCATGTCTCACAAATGGTTCAACCTTTCAAGTAATCTTCATGGAACTTGGTGCATATGCATGTACTGACTGATTAGGATTATCTAGGGAATTTAGGGGTCAAAGGTCAAGGTGAACTCCTCAAAATTTTACTCTTTTCTCTCAAGATTTTGCAATGCTTGCAAGATTTTTCCTGAAACTTAATATAAATGTATTACCTAATGGAGATTCTCTTGGAAATTTTCTGCCAAAAAGTCAAAGCTCAATTGAAAGTGCTATATTTCACTTTTTCATCCATACCTTGAAAGTGACTCTAGGTATTATGAAATTAATAGTAAATATTAATGCATGTTATACTTGACAGTGATTCTCTTAGGTATTCTAGGGTCTTAGAGTCAAAAGTCAAGGGTCAAAGGCCAGGCTAAAATGTAAAAATTTTTCTATTTAATACTGAAATTACACTTTTTCTTCATACCTTGAAAATTACTCAGTGCATAAACTTACATAAGGGTCAAAAGTCAAGTAGAAGTCATCAAATCCTCAAATATGTGTACCTGCACTCTTAGACAATATAGCAAATCTAGTTTAAGAAAACTGAACATTCAACACATTTGTGACAAACCTGTCCTTTCAATATTTTGCCAGATATGAAACTGTCATCACACATTGTCAAGACATTGTTCTATACAATGTAGGATAGGAGAACCATGCATTATGATGGAGGCATACCAGTCGCCATAGCAACTTTTCTAGTTTTTAGCTCATTTGAGCCAAAGGCTCAAGTGAGCTATTGCGATCGCTCTTCGTCCGGCATCCTGCATGTGTCGTTCGTCGTGCATAAACTTTTCACATTTTCATCTTCTTCTTAAAAACCCCCAAGGATCTCAAATTGTTATAATGGGCACCATGCCCCACCCAGGGGGCCCCTAGAGGGCCCCAAACCCCCCAAAAATTAAGGAATCTTTAAAAATCTTCTTCTTTAGAACCAGAAGTGATAGAGCTAAGTTAATACTATGAGTTTGTACGTTAATGACTGTAGTTCCAAGTTTGTTCATGGCAGATCCAGGGGTGCTCCTGTTGGGGTGGGGGGGTCCATATAGGGCCTAAATTGCACATTTTCATCATCTTCTTGAAAATCTCATAATGGATTTTCACCAAACTTGGTAGGTAGCATCCCTAGGGGGTTAGGATCTCAATTTGCAAAAATGGGCACCGTGCCCCACCCAGGGGGCCCCAGGGGGCCCCAAACCCCCAAAATTAAGGTATCTAAAGTTAAAAATCTTCTTCTCTAGAACCAGAAGTGATAGAGCTAAGTTAATACTATGAGTTTGTACGTTAATGACTGTAGTTCCAAGTTTGTTCATGGCAGATATAGGGGTGCTCCCGTTGGGGTGGGGGGTCCATATAGGGCCTAAATTGTACATTTTCATCATCTTCTTGAAAATCTCATAATGGATTTTCACCAAACTTGGTAGGTAGCATCCCTAGGGGGTTAGGATCTCAATTTGCAAAAATGGGCACCGTGCCCCACCCAGGGGGCCCCAGGGGGCCCAAACCCCCAAAATTAAGGTATCTTTAAAAATCTTCTTCTCTAGAACCAGAAGTGATAGAGCTAAGTTGATACTATGAGTTAGTACATTGATGACTGTAGTTTCAAGTTTGTTCATGGCAGAATCAGGGGTGCCCCCCTTGGGACCCAGGGGAGGGGGATGCGAAGGGGTCCTAATGGGGCCTAAATTGTATATTTTCTTTCATTTTCTTCTTGAGAAACCCATGACCCATTTTCACCGAACTTGGCAGGTAGCATCCTTAGGGATGTAGGATCTCAATTTGTTCAAATGGGCACCATGTCCCACCTGGAGGCCCCAAGGGACCCAGACCTCCCAAAATTAAGGAATCTTTAGAAATATTCTCTAGAATCAGAAGTGATAGAGCTAAGTCAATACTATGAGTTAGTACATAAATGACTACTAGGGGTGCCCCCTTTGCGGGCAGGGGGGAGGGGTGGGGAGGTCCAAATTGGGGCCTAACTTGTACATTTTCATCTTCTTCTTGAAAACCTCATGATGGATGTTCATCAAACTTGGCAGGTAGCATCCCTAGGGGGTTAGGATCTCAATTTGTGAAAATGGGCACCATGCTCCTGCCCCCCTCCCCATCCTCCCAAATTAAGGAATCTTTAAAAAAGTGTTCTTCTCTAGAACCAGAAGTGATAGAGCTAAAATTGATACTATGAGTTGGGGGGGGGGAGGGAGGGGTCCGAATTTGAGCCCTAATTGTACATGTTCATCTTGTACTTGAGAATGCCTGGTCAAATTTTGGTAGAGCTGTGTGTAATTTAGATTAGTGACTGCGTGAAAGGTGAACTTGCGATACTCGGGTGAGCGCTAGACCCGCGGGTCTCTTGTATGAATAGGAAAATGATACTTGAAAGTGAACATCCCAGTTAACCAAAAGCGCAAGCTCATTTTACAGAGCTTGGAAAATTGTAAGCAATTGCTAGCAAGAACAAGCAAAAGATCTGTTTATTATTATATGTTTTTGTGCAAATACTTGATCTCTAAGCAATTGCTTGTGCTTGTGCTTGTGCTTGCTAGCAAAAGCTTTTGTTCGCAAGCAATTGCTTGTTTTTATGCATCCGGGCCAATCTGAAGATTGATTTTGAACTCTAACATTATGTTGGGTATATTTTGCCTCTTGATGCATTACGGTAAATGAAGTGTAAATCACAGCTTTATGTTGTGAAAGTGCTTGAAACTGTACCCTCCTAGAAAGTCGATTTTATCTCTTTTCCGCTAAATTCTGACAATTAAAACTGATATGGTATAATCTTCAAGAGTAGTTATTCATGAATTGACATGTCAAATAAGTGCCCAGACATGCCCAGTCAAGTGATTTTGATATTATTTCATCAATCTTTGCACAGTTTCTAGTGGATCCCTGTCCATGTCTTTACCATTATGCATAACTCATCTTTCATAAGTAGGGATGGCTATGGCAAAAAGTAATTACCATCATGAACACGTACAACATAATATGTATCTTTGAGAGCGGCTGGTCATCATGCAAGGAGACATGAATCAATTGTCTTCCTAACTATGAGGCAGATGAAGTTTGGCAATACTTCAACTGTTTTTGAGTGATGGTATTAGACATGGGTTCCAAGGTAATAAGACTGTGTGACTCCATATCTCCAACCTCCTGTGCTATTCTTGCTGTAAGTTGAATGGAATGGATCTTTGTGTCACCAGGTGTATCGCCTGAATAAAGCCTCCGCTGAGCTTGCAAAGAGGGCAGCTGATGATGTGTTGGCTGAGACGGGGATCAAACGCTACGTGGCTGGAGCCATTGGACCTACTAACAGGACTTTGTCCATTTCTCCTTCAGTGGAGAATCCTGCATACAGAAATATCAGTAAGTACTAGTGAAACCAGGTACCAGTGGTGACATTAGAAAAAAGCAGGCTCAGAGGGTATTGAGAGCCTTTTTTCCCTGCCTCCCAGTAAAATTGCATAAGAAATTAAGAGGGTGGCAACCAAGCTTAGTTCACTGCATTGCTAGTACCCATCTACATTTGTAATTACAAAACATCTACCAAAACCGTGTACATAAATGTACCTTCCAACTTTTTAAGGTCATATACAGCACATGGCATATCGTCCCTGGGGCAACAAGACCTCGTATCTACAAAATGTCAAATGTTCAGCAGAGCCAAAAAACATGGCGGCCAAAGCACTGTAGTGAATGGGATAGCCTTTCCTTTGACATGCCATGGTGGCTTCATTTTTGGAGTAAGACAGTTGGGATTAGGCCAGGACATCACTTAACCCATTATTTGACCATTAATCCAAAAAAAAAAAAATAATAATAATAATCCTTTTCACCAAAATTTCAGATACAAGGTCTTGTCACCCCAGCGACGATATGGTACCATCTTACTGGACTATTGTACACTGTACATTCATAATGTGCTAATTATCTCATTATGCGAATTATGATATTTACGACACTTTCATTGTTTGAAAGTACAAACCGGTATTATAAATTCCTGGTCATAGAAAACCTTTGGTAAAAGTCATATTATACTAGTCCTGTCTTTCATACTCTCTGCGATGAAATGAGCAACATATAACATATTGCACTAATTAGCTGAATATGCTAATGGGACTTCTAAAAAATGACTGCTTAAGGTTACCAAGGTACCGACCAAGCTCAGTTTTCTGCAATACTCCTCTAAAATATGAATCAGTCACAACAACAACAAAACCTTGGGCCTAACAACATTTTTAGGTCATAGTATATATTACCATCTACTTTACTATTGTACATATGCAAATTAGCTAATTAGAGCCAAATGTGTTCAGTATGTACACGTACATACCATGAATTTACCAAAAAGAGAGCAATTTGGGTGCTGTTAGGGCCATTTGCAGAGCTGCCAACTCTCCTTTGATTCTGTGGGAGACTCCCAGAAAATATCTCCCAACATCCTGAGTCATAGTAAAACTCTCCCAGATTTTAATGTTTTAATGTGAATGTTGACAATTGTCCTTTCTGTTCATGTTTTAGTACAAAAGTAACTGCTTTCCTTGGAACCCAAATTTGAAGGATCAAAATGTGGTTAGAATGCACGATGAAGTGGCCCTCATGATGGCTTGTTCAGAATAACCACGCTCGCATGGTGCGCATGAGATCTGGGAGAGCAAAATATGATAAATACACACTACTGAACATTGCATCGCGGACATGAGATTTGGGAGAGCAAAATACGGTACATGCTACGGACCATCACCGCACTACATGTAACTCCTCGTTTATTCAGCGAGGTATTGTGTGTATACTGGAAGGGAATCCCGTTAGAGCAAGATCAGATACAATGAGAATCCGCTTACGAGATAAATTGTCCAGTCCCAACTAGCTTTGGATCTTAACCTAAGGGAATTCAAAGTTTCTTTTATTGCGAGATAATTTCTGGCCTAAAAAAGACAAAGAAAAACAAAGACTTGTGCGGCTATAATGACAATTTGTTTCTTTTTAACTGAACAAACAGCGAGCAAAATCACACATTTCAAAACCAGAAACTACTGTTGAATATAAGGTCCATTCTCTGTGTGATTGATTATTTACCAAAAAGAGAGCAATATCATATGCAGGCAGTGACTACACTGCCAGCGCCAAACAGAATGCCATCAAGAACTTATCGCGGCAAGTTCATGAAGTCTCTTTCTGAGTCCCGCAATGGAACAGCATCGGAATAAATGAAAACAAGAGATTATTAAGCAGAGGGGTGAAGATATGAGGTATGGGTATTTTTTTCAAATTTGTCTGCCCTCTGTACAAATGAAAAGATCGAAACTGCACAGTTGCGATCCTACAAATTTTATTTGTACAGATGGCACTACAAATTAAAGAAAACTCATATCTCACAACATTGGAATAGCTAAAAGCTATAGCCTTCACTAAAGAATAGGCCTACATGTTACCACAAATGCCACAATTCAAATTAGTGTTCTTTTTGGATCAAAAAAAAAAAAAAAATACATAATTGCATTTATGTATTATCCGAAGTGTTAAGTTCACTTTTCAAAAGGTACGTAGACCCAAAAAGGGGGCATGTAACTGCATGTGAGTGGCTGATGTTTGCAAACATATCAAATTGTACAATGTATAAATGTATCGAATTGTATAGGTTTCGTCTGAAATTTGGAACATGTAATTTTTTTTTTCAATAAAAAAACTTTACAACACAGAAAAATTCTGTCGAGTTTGATTGTAACTGTTCCTGAACCCTGACGAAACATATATTCGTTAAAATTCACTACGTTCACAAACATTAGCTACTAAGTTGTGTGTATATACCCTCTTTATGTATCTTTTCATTGTGAGAAAAATTGAATTACATGTCAAAATTAAATTACAATGAGATCATATGCTAAAATTTGAATGAACTCAACTGTATCATATCTAAATACTATCTCAGCTGATTTTGCGATCAACAATTGATAATTTTTGTCGTCAATGACATCCATCAACCTCCTCGGATACACATTCATGCATTCAGCATGATGCATCGCAACAAGCTGGAAGCACATGGTAC
Source organism: Diadema setosum (assembly GCF_964275005.1). NCBI lineage: Eukaryota > Metazoa > Echinodermata > Echinoidea > Diadematoida > Diadematidae > Diadema > Diadema setosum. The sequence continues at coordinate 34,649,439 of NC_092685.1, read as the reverse complement.
TGGCATTTAAAGCCATCTGGGTCTCAAGTGCATATTTTGCGCAACTCAGAAGTACTGCATTAGTGAGAGAAAAACAGGAAGTTGGGCAGGGACATTTGACAACAATGGTCAAGAATATATTAAATTGTTATTATAATTATCGCGAGTTTGCTCTAGCATGTTCCTGTTGCATTTCCTGCTTTTTGTCGAGCTCACCGGAGATGCGGGGAGACTAACAGAGATGCGGGGAGAGTAACGGATCTTCTGCGGCGTCTGTTCGTCGTCCGTCCATCGTCCATCCGTCATCCGTCCGTCTGTCCGTAACGCTACAAAAACTTGAATAACTCTCTACTGAGGACTTCAGTTTCAATAAAACTTGGAGGGAAGAGCGGTTATACAAAGTTACACATTTTACCAGACATGAAGGTTACTTCAAGGTCAAAGATCACAGACAGGGGTCAATGAACTTTAGGGCCCAATGTTAAAAGAAAACTGTACTGACATTTTCTAATTGTCTGATAATTCTAATCTACATTTTTTGATGCCTACAACTGGAAAGAGAGGATTCTAAAACCCAGGATAAGCCTGTAATGATTTTTTGAAAAAAAATGAAAACGAGCAAGCCAAGGAACGATCCACACAATTTGGCATACGTCACAGGTGCCACTCTCCGACTTTAGCAAAACGAACTACACATGTCAATTTACTGATGAAATCTCACATGAAGTACTGCAAAAACTGTTATTTAATAAAATTGCATTATGGAGCTGAAATAAACATGTTAAACAATATTAATTAATTTTTAAAAGGAATCTCTTCAAAAGCTTTTTATTTAGATAAAATTTGTGGGGAATATTCCAGATATGCAAAATGAAATTGGCATCATTGTCCGAACGTGCTGCCCATAGAAAACTGTGTGTAAGTAACGTTGCACTAATACTCTGTATACTATGCATTGATGATGAGCGATAATGGTTCGACAGTTCAAACTTATCTAACGAAGATGAGGACTGAGTGATAGTCAACGGCAATCACGGTTTAGATTCTACGCCTAGTTAGAAGAAAACGGCACCCAGTACACATAGACTCTAGAACTAGGACTAGGACTTGTGAGCAGTCAAGGACCGAGTAGATTCTAACGTTACGTGGCAGTTCAAGTCTTGATGAGTAGGCCCCTACACTCACTCACCGCCCCGTCGACAGCTGTACGTGCACAGCGTTAATAGGCACAGCGTAAACGTTATACTTATAGTATACATACCCCTGCTGCCAGAACTTGGAAGAAAGTCCAGATGAAAGTCCAGACTCCAAGGTCTAGCGTTGCCGTTAGATCTAGGCCCTTGTGCTGCAGGCCCTGTTGTTTCTGTGCTGAATTTTGCAGGTAAGGTATCTGCTTTATGGATTTTCAATGTTTTTGTAGTCGAGATAAATCTCATGGTGGTCGTATTAACACCAAGGACTAGATCTAGATCTAGTTTAGTTTTAGTAGGACCCATACCTTGGAAGAGCGGCCTGACCATGTAGATAGTAACAGTGCCGCCGCTTCGCGATCCAAGCGCTGGTGTAGGTATAGTGCTAGCGTACTTCCATATCCATGTAGATATCTCAAAATTCACTTAACCAAATCGCACCAAAATCACAGGAAATACTCTATGACTCATGTCCACTTGCTCACGCTAATTGGAACCAAATCGCAAGTCGGGAAGCATAAGTGAAGTTGTCGACTTTCCTGTCGTCGCTAAAAATAATCTGCTCTGTACGACTAAACAAGAGTGATCGCGGCATAGGCCCTACCTGCCTGCGCACGCACAGACTGAAGTTAGCCATGTAATATGAGACAAATCTTTCAAGTAATCGGGAGCAAAAAATCAATTTATAAATTATTTGAGCTAAATCGAATGAAAAATATAGTTAGTAAATCACACAAATCGCCAAAATCATGACATTTTTTAGTTTTAGTTCCTGCGTAAATTCCCCATTCGCAAAGTACTAATCAGCTAACTTCAGTTCTAGATTGTGCATGTCGCGTTTACCATGATCTTTCGCAAATAGAGTGAGTTTTTTTGAGTGACGACTTGAAAGTCGGCATCAATATTGATACTTCTCGAATACCGATTTCGTTCAAATATAAGACAGTATTTTGAAATATGCTTAGAAGTATATCCTGTAATTTTGGTGGGATTTGGTTCAGAGAAATTTGAGACAGCTGCATGAATAGGACAGTACACAAGTGCCGCCTGCTAGCTAAATTGGGCCTAAGCGTCGTCTGCTACTCGGTACGATTTAATGCACGCGTATGCGAGAGCTTGTAATCAGTGATATAGTTGGCACCTGTGACGTCACGACATCCGGGCTCGTCAGCTCATTAGCATAATTCTCACCCAAAAAGTTCAATTTTTAACATGAAATTACGGGCTAAATCGTTATGAAATTTTGATTCTGTTTGCACCGCTGGGTCTTTTAGAATTAAAAGAACAACATATAAAAAAATAAAAAACCGGTACAATGCCCTTTTAAGCTTTTAGGGCGCGTTTCCGATTATGGCTCATAGATGTAGATGTCTCTTTGGTGGGAGTTAAAGGTCACCACAGGGTTAAAGGTCATAGGTGGTGTCAATGAACTTCTGGGAGTTAGAAAAGCATTAATTTCGTCTACGTAAATGGGCAAGACACATTTTGGCACTTGCCTTGACGGTGTAGATGAATGTACCATCATATCTTATACAGTGCATGTAACCGAATTTTACCTCTGTGTTTATATACAGAGTACTTGAGTTTTCAGGGGGGCGTTTCATCAACGAGTTCGTCGGAGATTTCACCGACAAATTTGCTATCAGCCAATCAGACCAAGGATTTCATTAGCTTTTAACAGTTGTCAGTGTAAATCCTTACGTCTGATTGGCTGATAGCAAATTCGTCGGTGAAAACCTCCGACGAACTCGTTGATGAAACGCCCCCCAGATACGAAAAAAATAACCTGGAACCGACGATCTTGTTATAGTTATACCCCCAACCACACATAGTGTGTAGGGGGGTATATAGGAATCACTCTGAGGTTGGGTGGCTGGTCGGTCGGTCGGGCTGTCAGTCGGTCGGTCCGTTGCAAAATCTTGTGGATCGAACTCCTCTCTCATTTTTTTGAGCAAATGACCCCAAATTTGGCATGTGTGACCGCTATCAAAGGTAGTTGTGCAAGACACCTTTTTCGTTAGTATCGCATAATACGTTGCCATGGCAAAGGCATATTTTCATAAAAACTTGTGGATCGAACCACTCTTTCATTTTTTGAGCAATTAACCCCAAATTTAGCATGTGTGACCGCTATCAAAGGAAAATGTGCAAGACACCATTTTCGTTAGTATTGCATAATGAGTTGCCATGGCAAAGGCAAATTTTAAAAAAATCTTACAAAATGTTGTGGATCGAACTCCTCTCCCATTTTTTGAGCAGTTGACCCCAAATTTGGCATGTGTGACCGCTATCAAAGGTAGATGTGCAAGACACCTTTTTCGTTAGTATCGCATAATGCGTTGCCATGGCAACGGCATATTTTCATAAAATCTTGTGGATCGAACTACTTTCTCATTTTTTGAGCAATTAACTTCATATTTGGCATGTGTGACTGTTATCACAGGCAGATGTGCAAGACACCTTTTTCATGAGTATTTCATAAGCGTTGCCATGGCAAAGGCAGATTTTCATAAAATTCCTACAAAATGTGGATCAAACTACTCTCAGTTATGTAGCAATTCAATTTGAATTCGGGATATGCAATCAATGTAATGCATAGTTTTGCAAAATACATTTGATGTGTGTGTTTTAATAAATCTGTTGCCATGGCAACAGCAGTTTTTTTACCAATCATACAAAAATGTGTGGATTAACCTAACTCCTTTAGTTTTTAAGCATTTGACTTGAAAATTGGCACATGTGACCACTATGATACGTAGATGTACATACTTACTCTTTCGTCATTGTTGATCAATGCGTTGCCATGGTAACAGCATAATTTGAATGAAAATCATACGGAAATATTTTGCGGATTCAGTTAACTCCCTCAGTCTTAGAGCATTTGACTTGAAATTTGGGACACATGACCACTATAGTATATAGATATGCAAACTTAATCTTTCGTCAGTGGTGAACAATGCGTTGCCATGGTAACAGCTTTTTTTACCAAAAAGCATACAAAAATATTGCGGATTCCTACTAACTCCCTTAGTCTTTGAGCATTTAACTTGGCATACGTGACCACTATGGTATGTAGATGTGTAAACGTAATCTTTTGTCAGTGGTGATCAATGTGTTGCCATGGTAACGACATATTTTGAATGAAAATCATGCAAAAATATTGTGGATTCAGTTAACTCCCTCAGTCTTTAAGCATTTGGCATGAAATTTGGCACATGTGACCACTATAGCGTATAGATGTGCAAACTTGATCTCTCGTCAGTGGTGAACAATGCATTGCCATGGTAACAGCATCTTTTCACTAAAATGCATACAAAAATATTGTGGATTCAGGTAACTACCTCAGTCTTTGAGCATTTAGCTTGAAATTTGGCACATGTGACCACTATAGTACAGAGATATGCAAACTTCTTATTTCATATTTGTTGATCAATGTGTTGCCATGGTAACAGCATATTTTGAATGAAAATCATGCGAAAATATTGTGGATTCAGTTACTCAGTCTTTGAGCATTTGGCTTGAAATTTGGCACATGTGACCACTACAGCTTATAGATGTGCAAACTTAATCTATCATTAGTGTTGAACAATGCGTTGCCATGGTAACAGCATTTTTTCACCAAAAAGCATATGAAGATATTTTGGATTCAGCTAGCTCCCTCAGTCTTTGAGCAATTAGCTTGAAATTTGGCACACCAGACCACTATGGTACGCAGATGTGCAAACTTAACATGTTGTTTTTGTTGATCAATGCGTTTCCATGGTAACAGCATATTTTGAATGAAAATCAGACACAAATATTGTGGATATTCAAGTAACTCTCTCAGTCTTTGAGCATTTAGCTTGAAATTTGGCACATGCAACCACTATAGTACAGAGATATGCAAACTTCATATTTCATCATTGTTGAACAATGTGTTGCCATGGTAACAGTGCATTTCGAATGAAAATCATACAAACATTTCTATTCTCCTACAATGTAACTCTCTCTGTTTTAGAACATTTTGGCTTCAAATTTGGCAGATGTTGCTTCTACATTACCTAGATGTGCGAAAAATCTTTGTCAGTGTTGAAAATATGTTGCCATGGTAACAGTATATTTTGAATGAAAATGATACCCTTATATTGTGAATTCAACTAAGCCCCTCAGCCTTTTAGCATTTGGCTTGAAATTTGGCACATGTGACAGCTATGATATATATATATGGTGTGCAAACTTCATTTTTTCTTAATGTCCAATATTGTGTTGCCATGGTAACACAATTCTTAGTGAAAGAAATTGTCAGTTTATTTACCTTGCTCACTCAGTTTTTGAGCACTTGACTTGGAATGTGGGACATTTGACTAACAGTGAGCAATACACTTATTTACTGTTGAACAGTGCATTGCCATGGTAAAATTTTTTTTCATTAAAGAGTTTAAAAAAAAATTAATCCTGGTTGAGCTAATTCCCTCAGTAGTGGGTGGGGGTATATTAATCACAATGAGTGATGGTTCTAGTTGGATTTGTAACAGTCAACAGCGCGCCAATCCTTGGGACAACTCTCAAGAAGCTACACAAGAATATGGCTTGCGTCAGGGATTGTGTACAGTGACAATGATCATAGCATCATATTTCAACTTCGCTTGTTCTACATATTGTGTTGCGGTACCGTAACGAACTTGGTGTACACCACTAGTATATAGACTCTTGAGCACAAGCAAAGTGGTGGAACAGTATTAGGGGCTTGTGCCGCTAACTGCACGCTTGGGGTTATTGCGTTGCTTGAGAGAACGTTGTCAGAATTACTTCCGATGAAAGCGGCAAACGATATTTTGTTGGAAATAAAGAAAATTAGAATGAAACTAAACTTTATTACAATCACATTAACATTACAAAAATTGTAATCATCACTGGCCACTGGGCCATAAATTGTTGCAAAAAACAAAGTTATTGCTGTATTGATAATCGTTATTCCAATGTACAAGCAATGTACTTTCAATATAGTATATTTAGTTGACATGAAAAATGTGTGTTCAAGAAGCATGTGAACTTTATACTATGTGGTCTACAAGCAAGGGGGCTTTGCCCCTGGACCCCAACTGTTAAATTCAGGGGCCACAGAACGTACTCGGTGGATGGGATTTTTTTTTTGGGGGGGGGGGGAGGGGGCAGCCCTTGCAAAGCTACTGGATGACAAAATATTTATACGAAATGTTGGCAGTTCTGCATTTGGCACTGTAAGGGAAGTTATGAGTACCATGAAACTGCAATCCAGGCTATTGATGAATTTATGCCTTCTCTATCTCAACCAGCCAGAATCAAGCAAGGATTGGTAAAAATGTGGTGTATGATTAATGTGATTGTTGTATACTTTTAGATGATGAATAAAAGTTATCAATATTATTTGCTTTTTGTCCCCGCCGAACGAGTTCGAGCAGGGGACTATGAAACGGGCTCCGTACGTGTGTGTGTCCGTCCGTCTGTCTGTCCGTCCATCTGTGTGTGCGTCCGTGTGTGATCAAAATGTTCAATTTGCTACTTCTCTGTCATTTATGAGCCGATTTTGATTCTGTTTGCTTTATATGATAGCACTACATGGGAGCTTTGAAACTTCTACACAGAATTTCAGTTGTGACCTTTGACCTTGACCTTTGACCTATATTGTACATTTTGCTTCAAAATGCTACTCCTTCGCCATTTCTAACCCGATTTCGATTCCGTTTGCTTTATGTGATGGCACTAGGTGAGGGCTTCAAAACTTCTACACAGAATTTTGACCTTTGACTTCTTTCACCTTTGACCTTGATTTTTGACCTGTATTGTACATTTTGCTACAAAATGCTACTCCTTCACCATTTCTAACCCGATTTCAATTCCGTTTGCTTTATGTGATGGCACTAGGTGAGGGCTTCAAAACTTCTTCACAGAATTTTGACCTTTGACTTCTTTGACCTTTGACCTTGATTTTTGACCTATATTGTACATTGGCTACAAAATGCTACTCCGCCATTTCTAACCCAATTTCGATTCCGTTTGCTTTATGTGATGGCACTAGGTGAGGGCTTCAAAACTTCTACACAGAATTTTGACCTTTGACTTCTTTGACCTTTGACCTTGATTTTTGACCTGTATTGTACATTTTGCTACAAAATGCTACTCCTTCGCCATTTCTAACCCGATTTCGATTCCGTTTGCTTTATGTGATGGCATTAGGTAAGGGCTTTAAAACTTCTACACAGAATTTTGACCTTTGACCTTTGACCTTTGACCTTGATTTTTGACCTGTATTGTACATTTTGCTAACAAAATGCTACTCCTTCGCCATTTCTAACCCGATTTCAATTCCGTTTGCTTTATGTGATGGCACTAGGTGAGGGCTTCAGAACTTCTACACAGAATTTTGACCTTTGACTTCTTTGACTCTTGACCTTGATTTTTGACCTGTATTGTGCATTTGCTACAAAATGCTACTTCCGGCGGGGACATATATTACGCACCGCGTAATTTCTACTTTTCCTTGTTTAGTCAGGGAATCATATTTGTAATTGTATTGAAAATTTGACATAGCATTTCAATGGCAATCGGTTCTCCACTCTTCAAAATGAAGGCATCTTAAAATCCCGCACAACCATCACATGGCGATATGTATAGTGTGGTAATGTGACATTTCTATTTATACTTGGGAGAGAAATGCCATCAGAACAAACAGTTCTATTCAGTACGGAATTCAGGTATCGTAACCAAGGAATAACTTCCTGGGGTTTTTTATGCCTCTACCAAGAAGTGTCGCTGGAGGCATTATGTTTTCGGGTTGTCCGTCCTTTTGTCCATCTGTCCATTCATTTGTCCTTCTGTCCATCCTTCCGTCTGTCCGTAATCAATTTTGTGAACAGCATAACTAAAAACCGTTTGAGGTATCCTAATGAAACTTGGCATGCATATGTTTGGGTGAAGTTGTGCCTATCAACATTTGGGTGCAGATGCTCAAGGTCAAAGTTCAAGGTCAAAATAAATGCTCAAAATTTCACTATTTCCCCCATGTCTCTGCAATGCCTGAAGGTACTGTAAAATGAGCAATATGTTCGCGTGCATTTTAATTTTGTGAATTTTGCGAGCGCCAAGATTTGCAAAATTAAAATGCACACAAAAGTTCTTGTCTACACTATATGCCTTGAATGCCAGTGGCAATTCAGGAAAATTTCATGCCGCAAAAAAAGCATGAAAAAAAAAAATGGTTCAAGGTATCTTCATGGAACTTAGTACATATGCATGTACTGATTGGCAGTGATTATCTAGGGAATTTTGGTGTCATGTGGTCAAAGGTCAGGGTCAAAGGTCAAGATTAACTCCTCAAAATTTCACTCTTTCCATCAAGATTTTGTAATGCCTGCAAGATATTTCTTGAATTTTGGTGTATACATGTATTACCCAATAGAGATTCTCTGGGAAGTTTTTTGCCAAAAAGGTCAAGTGAAAGTGCTAAATTTCACCTCTTCCTTCATATTTCTGAAGTGGCTTAAGGTATCATCATGAAACTTGGTACATATTTATGCATCCTCTGCCTGACAGTGATTCTCTTGGGAATTTAGGGTCATAAGGTCAAAGGTCAAGGGTCGGAGGCCAGGATAAAATGCTAACAATTTACTATTGAATATTGAAATTAATCTTTTTCTCCATACTTTGAAATTGGCTCAATGCATAAACTTATAAAATGGTCAAAATTCAAGTAAACATCCTTAAATCCCCAAATACATGCTCTCTTAGAAAATATAGTCATTCATCCAATTAAACCTAGTTCAAGGCAAATGAACATTCAACACATTTGTGACACACATGTCATTTTAATATTTTGCCAATTATGTGAAATGGTGATCACATATTGTCAAGACGTACTATAAAGCTACTGTATACGCCATATATTTCGCGAGTCTAAATCTTCGCGAATCAGACACTCCTGACGATTTCGCGAGTTGTTAAATTCGCGATCTTGTAGTCCTGTACTGAACGGACAAATATACATGCGTACGTCACATTCACATCGGCATCAGAGTTAATATTTTCGCGTGTCTTTAATTTCGTGAATAGCACCTGACTCGCGAAATTCGCGAAAATAAAGACCTCGCGAAATATTCGGCGTATGCAGTATTAGGAGAATCATGCATTATGGTGGAGGTATACCAGTCACCATAGCATATGTACTACTTGCTTCGGTGTAACGGTTTTAAATTGGGCATTAAAAAGCCTCTATGTGAATCTTGTGAAAAATGATCAGGAGAGCTTGACAAGCACTTTTCGTATTCCTGTACAGTGTACAGTATTTTGGACCCATGTCCATCTGCAAACCTCTACTTGTATTACACCAGCTTTTATACCTTAAAAAGATGTGAACACCATTGTTGAGGATTCATAAACTCCTTTCAGCCCAACCAAACTTACCCAGCTTTGTGTGACATTTGTTACTTGTTTATTACCTTATTTTTGAGATTGAAGTTTAACAAGCCAGCTAAACTCATCACCTCATACACATGAGTTTTTGCTTCATTTCTCCAGCCTTTGAGGAGATGGTGGCTGCATATGAGGAACAGGCCAGGGGGCTGCTAGATGGAGGAGCAGATGTGCTCTTGGTTGAGACAATATTTGACACTCTCAATGCCAAGGCTGCACTTTATGCCATCCAGAACCTGTTTGAGAAAGACTACCAAGCTGTACCAGTTTTTGTAAGTGTGCTGGGAAGAAAATAAATCAGAGATAATTGTGTGGGTTTTTTTTCGTAATCATTTGAATATGTGATTCATTTGAAAGTAAGAAAAGATTCTAAAATCTTCCTAAATGTTACATGAGGTTGAGAGATTTATTAAGAAGGAATTCTACATATAGGTTATTGATACATTGATTACTCAGCCGTTCATGTACATGTATAGACTGGTTTTGAGCAATTTCTTTTATTTGTTTCTAGTTTTTATAACCCCACCCACACATAGTGTGAATGGGGGTATATAAGAAACACTCTGAGGGCAGATGGCCGGTCAGTCGGTTGGTTCTTCGGTCAGGCGGATGGTCGGTTGCAAAATCTTGTGAATCGAACTAATCTCTCATTTTTGAGCAATTGACCCCAAATTTGGCATGTATGACCACTATCAAAGGCAGATGTGCAAGACACCTTTTTCACTAGTATTGCATAATTCATTACCATGACAATGGTAGATATAAAAAAAAAATCTTACAAAATGTTGTTGATAAAGGAAAGAAAGATATTATTCAGAGGGGTGAAGGTTCAGGTATGAATTTCTTCAATTTGTCTCCCTCTACAAATTAAATTTGTTAAGATCGCAACTCCTGATCTGTAAATTAACAAACATGTCAGAAAAAGGAACCAGTGGGACTCGAACCTGTCATCTACTGCTTTCCAGGCAGCGACACTACCACCAGGCTGTCCCTGGTTGCCAGCAGTGAAACGATGATTATGGAACAAATACCCAAGCTCTGAAATTCCGACATTGTTATGTTATGTAGTCCAAAGCGGACAAGGCATGTTGAATGATCATTCTTTCATTTAACATACCTTGTCCGCCTTGTATATACAGTAAACCTCGCTTAAGTCGACATCGCATAAGTCGACAACTTGCTTAAAGACACTCAATCGGGAGGGTATATGGACATATTTCAGCCGCGGGTGGTGCCACGTAAGCTCGCTTCCGAAGTTACTACAAAGCGAAATGTGTGTGCGCGCAAGACATCCCTGCTGCAATGTATCGCGCTATAGTATCTCGATTCCTCGCTTGAGTGCTGAGCTCAGCTGAGATGTGTACGTACTGTACATGTGAATTGCATGCATGGTATACGGTAGCGATCGCGATATCGCCTGCCGTAGTTATAGCGCCTGAGCTGCCTTTACATATGTACATACGTATACGCACCTTCTATAGTGTAGCCTCCTCTCATCATCATCGCACATCGTCGATCATCGTCACTCGTCGACTATACTCGTCAGATCAAATCAGACTAGAGTACAGCTACAGACCACAATCAGTTGACAATAGATACATGTGTGCAGGGAAATGTGAGGATGGCTATCATGGACGATGAAACATTGTCATGGGTTGCGGACATGACCGCTGAGATGTCTATTTTGAACATGGACAATTGGGTCGGAGACCCTGTATCATGTACTTGTCCAGGCGTTTCTATATACAAATCGGGGAAGCGGCTGTGCCCGTGCAGAGCCAACGGCCACAGTTGCACTGCACAGTGTACCTGTAGCCGTAGTAAAAGGGGGCCGTGCACCAACCGACACACCGTTTCATCATCTTCTGTAAATAGATCTATATTTAATCAACACCAGAATCAAATCACAATAACATTGGCAATAACTCTATCTGCTAATTAGTAATTTGACTTGTTGAATATCAAATTGAAATGTTTGCTTACTTGTTTTAGTTTTCAGAATCAGATTCAGTGAACAGAAACTGTCAGAAACTAACAGAGAACTGTAAGGCTGTAAATAAGTGTAACTGTGAGTGTTAGCAAAATATTTATACTATAAGAATTGCATTTTGCATTTTCAAGATAGTTAACAATACTCATGCAAGGATTCCCATCGAACATGGGCATCACAGATTTTTGAGTTGCCATCTTTAAATGGGATACTAGTCTTTGATAAAGTGAAAAACAATCGATTTTTATTTTCTTACAACTTCAACTTCAAGTAGGGCCTAGAATCTAGATCTATCATCTAGAGTTCTGGATCTAGACTACATGTATGATGTAGCTTGAGATAGATCTATTCCAATTATTTAAAATGTATTTGCAAATCCTAAATTATATTCCTGGGGGATTCGCGTAATATGATTTGAAACTACCCTTGCCCGACCAGACGCTGTGCAAAGCACAGCATCTAACCTTATTTATAACAGCCACAGGGATGTGTGTAGAAATCTCCTACCTAGTTCAAACTCAAGTAAAATTAAAAAGTCAGTGTCTTGTTAAACGTTAGATCTAACCGTTATGAGTAAATTTATGACTTTTTTTTTAATAGATTAAACGTTAGACCCAAGACGGTATTACAGTTTGTAGATTACTAAGCTCTACCTCAGACAGAGTCAAGTCTAACCATGTTAGTTTGAGAATAGGCAGTACAAGTAGAAATGTATAATTTTATGGGCGCTATAACGTTATAGGCCCTACATACACTTCAATCATTCATGTACTTACAAATCATCTGGATCTGGATTCCTTGAAGTTGTTGACTTGGCCGAGGGTTGCTTGATTGGCGTAAGCCGTGGCATTGGATGTGCAGGCAGCTGGGTCGACATCTCCGGCTGAGTTACAGTTCCACCATGCATGCTGTAACACGAATTTGCACATTCTAAATTCCTGCAAAACTGTTCATGCAACTCCAGCAAGTGGAAAGCAAATTTTTCATCAGCACGCTGATGCTGAAGCTTCCTCTTCTGGCCTCTAGTCTTACTTGTCCTAGTAGTAGTAAGCATGCTAAGAACACGGCTCTCTGCATTCTCCATTCGTCGATAGCGTCATACATAACAAGTAAATACGTTTGCAGTCTTTCGAGTTGGACAGCTGTTTGATCTCCATCGTGAAGTTTCATTACTAAACCAAAAGGCTAAGCCAAACTGAACTGAACTGAAGCAGTACTTTTTATTGCAAACAGTACACGCGCACCACACACATTGATATTGACATACCGATGACTTTATATCGACTTTGTATGTTACGATCCGGCCGAACGTATCACAGCTGACATGGGATATGCAGCAGACAATATTGCACAATGATCAAAACAACCTGCCATATGCCTTGCAACTTGATATAACAAGCTTAGAGTTTTAGTATTTCTTCATTAAACCATATTTATAAAACTAAATACCGGTATTTAATAACGTAATATATAAATAATCTATAATATTGTTATAGAATATTTCCAGAAATTTTAAAATATCATTGCTGAGATTGCTGAAATTGGCACCAGAGTGCAAATAAACAGAGACTGGAGCCAGGTACGTACATACACACACAGCTCTCTCAGTTGTCATGACCGGAGCCCGTAGGAGAGATTTTCATGCGCATGGCTGTTGTGCAGTTTTGTGCGTGCACCCATTCGGCCCAATGTGGTAGGTATTTGGGCGTCCATGTTGAAATTAGGGTGGACGGCTCGCACGGCTCTTGTAGTCTAGCTGGGTGTTCGCTGGTGCATTGCGTAGCATCGTGTTCGGCATTCAGTACGTACGGGGGGTACGGTAACGGGAGGAGCAGCATGTCGTGCTTTTCTACTGAGCTGCAAATCGCCTGCGACGACCGAGTGTCTTTAAGTCGACACAATAAAAAAGTCCCGATTTTGCCTTTGTTATTCCTTGAAAATTTCCTCATCTTAGTCGACATTTATAAGTCGACAACTCACGTAAGTCAACCTGATTTTTCAGTGCCAACTGAGCTGAAATATGTGTTAATTCTCTCGTCTAAGTCGACATAATTTTTCGTTCAAATAAATCTTATCGCCATTCTCTGAAAAAGAATTGTTTTCCTGCTCCGATTCGCAGCATTTCTACTCGGTAATTCGCTAGTGTATGGCGTGGTAGTGTTCGTGCCATGCATCCATTGTCTTGTACTAGGTATGCCAGAATAGAAAGGGCATACACTCATTTACACTGGAGTATTACATGTAGTACCTAGGGCAGTTCACTCTCCCCCTTTTCTCCCTCTCGTTATTCTCAAAACGCACAAATTTTGTACACCTATAATTATGTCCCAGTAGATATTCACTATCTGAACATGAAATAGGTGTTTTTGTTAGTCCGAATATTCTAACATTAATTATTCCGAAGCGGTATTAGAAACCTGGGCCCTTTCTAGAAAATATATTAAAATGGAACTAATAATGCAACTCAAAAATTCAAATGCAGGTGTATCAAATCACACCCAACTTTCACATTTAAATGCAAGTGAGGTTGCTGAAAGGACTTGCATTTGATAATCATATGAAACAAGAAAATAATTTTACGAACCTGAAACTCAATTGCGTTTAAATGCAATTCTAAAAATCGAATGCAAGTCCATCAAATCACCTGCAGTGCTGTATTTAAACGCAAGAGCGTTGCAGAGAAGACTTTACAGTTTTCATACGAAACTAGAAACTGCGTTTAAAAGCATCTCTATACATCTACGGAAGTGCGTTATTGTTTAAAAGACTTGCATTACTTTTTTATTTCGTAAGCAAAATTAAACACAACTCTGAAAATCAAATGCAAGTCCATCAAATCACACGTAACGCTGTATTTGAATGCAAGAGCGTTGCAGAGAAGATTTGTGGTTTTTGTACGAAACGAAACTATAAGAAACTGCGTTTAAACGCATCTCTAAACATCTACCGAAGTGTGTTATTGTTGAAAAGACTTGCATTATTTTTTCATTTTATAAGCAAAAATTTTTTTTAAAAATAAACGCAACTCTGAAAATCACATGCAAGTCCATCAATATAATCAATGATAATCATGCAAAACTAGCAAATTGTAGGGAACTTTTTTTTTTCAAACTCAATTGCACTTAAACGCAACTCTAAAAATACAAATAAATGCAAGTCCATCAAATCACAAGCAACGCTGTATTTAAAATGCAAGAGCGTTGCAGAAAAGACTTCCGGTTTTGATACGAAACTAGAAACTGCGTTTAAACGCATAAAGTGCGTTATTTTTGAAAAGACTCGCATTATTATGCCTCCGCCACGAAGTGGTGCCGGAGGCATTATGTTTTCGGGTTGTCCATCCGTCCATACGTACGTCCGTACATCCGTCCGTCCGCTTTCGTTTACGCGATAACTTGAGTAATATTTACTGGAATTTTACCAAACTTGGTCCAAGTATGAAGTATGATGGGGCAATTATTTGATTAGATTTTGGGTGAAATCGGCTGAAGGTCAAAGGTCAAAGGTCAAGGTCAAATCATGTAATTGTATCCGTTTATGCAATAACTCAAGACTGGATGGAGCAAATTTCACCAAACTTTGTTTGAGGATGATGTATGATGGGACAATTACTTCATTAGTTTTTCAGTGAAATCGGACAGAGGTCAAAGGTCAAAGATCAAGGTCAAATCCTAAAATTTATCTGTTTACGTGATAACTCAAAACTGGATGAAGCAGCTTTCACCAAACTTGGTCCAAGGATGCTGTATGATGGGACAATTAGTTGAGTAGATTTTGGTGACATTGGCAAGAGGTCAAAGTTCAAGGTCAAATACTACAAATGTTGCAATTTCCCCCATATCTATGCAATGCCCGAAGATATTTTCTTGAAACTTGGTGTGGACATGTACTACTGCGTAAAGATTCTCCAGAGAGAGTTTCATGTCATAAGGTCAAAGGTCAAAAGGTCAAAGGTTAGGTGAAAATGTTGCAATATTACTTTTCTCTCAAATGCTTCAATGTATCTTCATGGAAATTGGTACATATGCATGTACTGTCTGGCAGGGATTATCTAGGGAATTTAGGGGTCATGGGTCAAAAGTCAGGGGTCAAAGGTCAAGGTCAACTCCTCAAAATTTTACTATTTCCCTCATATACTAGTATATGCAATGCTTGCATTATTAGTTTCAAAACTTAATACATGCATTACCTAATGGAGATTCTCCGGGAAATTTCCAGCCAGAAGGTCAAAGGTTAAGGGTCAAAGGCCAGGTTTCAATGCCCCCCCCCCCCAAAAAAAAAAAAAAAAAAAGATCTATTTTGTACCGTCATCACACTCTTTCTTCGTACCTTGGAAATTACTCATTGCATAAACTTTCCCAAAATTCCCCAAATATGTGTACCTGCACTCTTAGAAAATTATAGCAAACTCAGTTCAAGACGTTTCTGACAAACCTGTCATTTCAATATTTTGCCAGTTATGTGAAACTGTCATGGATCACACATTGTGAAGACATTGTACTATATGCCTATTGGGAGAATCATGCATTATGGCGGAGGCATTAGTCGCCATAGCGACATTTCTAGTTTTTTATTCTGTAACGGAACTTTCGCCGTGACCGAACTTATGTAGTCTGCACTAGCAGGGCAAAGACATCGCAACATTTACACAATTCAAACTATCGAAACGCATGCTGCTTCACGAAATATAAATGAAAAAAAAATTAACAAAATATATTACAGTTCGCTCTGCCGAAGGTTTAAATCTCAGTCCAAAGTTAAATTAGTCCGACAATGGAAAGAGGTTTGTTTTTACGAAGGTTAGTAATCCGAAAGATGTCGTTTTCACATGAACAAACTTTTCTTCTTCTTTTTATTTCAGACGGGACCGCGCCGTACAGAGCGGTAATGTTGCGAATTGGAGTCCTAAAACAATTCATTTTCGGAGTATGGCAATAGAAATTTAAGCAAAACAAATATGGCGACTTAGGGAATGAAAATCACACATGTTTCAACTCAGTCGGCACTGAAAAATTATCTTGAAAGAATCATACGAAATCACAAGCATATCTTTGCAGCAACGCACTTGAATTTAAATTGCAAAGTTTAATGCAATTTGGGGAATTTGCGTTTGATATTTCAAATCAAATTTAAAATGTAAAGTGTCTAGAAACGGGCCCAGGTTTCCGATCCCGCTCTCTCAAAATCTCTCTAGAGATTTGGGAATTGTGCGTTGTCGTTACTAACCCGGGCGAGATTTATGCGTGAACTAAAACATTATTGTTGCTGATTTCAGTAGGCATGTTTTGGCGGCAAAAGTAGTAAGATTTGGGTAGCGATCCGCATCGTGATCCAAATCTTATTCTATACAGGGAAAATTAGTTTCCATTTATAAGTCGACAAAATGTCGACTTCCGCGTAAGTCGACTTTCGCGGAAGTCGACGTGTTTTACTCAGTCCCGATTATGTCAACTTACGCGAGGTTGACTGTACATAAGCTTTAAACAATTATCTGAAAATAATAAAACCGCATGATAATAACTCATTGTCGCATTTTATGATGAATTGTGTTTGACCATTTTGAAATGCTTAAATTGGATTTCTAAGGCGCTACTTCCAACCAACGAGTTGGGCATCGCCTACGTCCCACCATTTTGCAGGCTCTTGCACAATCGCTTGCAGGAATTGTTTTTCAAAAATCGCGAATGGAGACAATGATGGATTTCCTTGTGTTAAAACTGGTGAAAGATTTTGTTATTTCCTCTTCTTAATTATCAGTACAGCAAAAATTCTCAGGACTGCCTCCCTTGGTACACCAGCATCAGTGATCGTCTTCACTACAGCAAATTAAGTCATCTGATCCTTTGCCAAACATGCAGAACAGCTATTGTCATCACCATACTAATGAACTGCTTGGCAAACCAGTCCCTATATTCCATCCATGGCAGCAAAGAAAAATTTGCAACAAACAAAGCTAAGAGAAAGAAGAAAACTTCTTTCAGTATATGACAGACAAATGAACAAATTACTAATGCAAAAAGTTGACACAACACATTCACAAAAATGGCTTTACTTCAAAATGTAAAAGGAAAGGGTGAAGTGATATAAAAATATAGAAATCATGCCAAGAGAGGTATGAGAAAGGACTGACATAAAGTAAACATTGAATGAAGTTAGCAGCAAACACTAGCACGATAACAATCCACATCATCATGATGCACCACACTAATGGAAAAAAAAAATTATTTTTGCAACAAAATGAAGCACTCTGTAACAAAACGAAAACACACACCACTCTAGACAGTAGGTTCATACTTTGAAAAAAGTATCCAAAGATTTCATGTGAAAGAGCACAGCACAGGAGTGGATATAAGTGGGCATTGTGGCTACAAAATCCAGATTATGTTGATGCTGTGGACATTGAAAGTTATCATGTAGCACTGTATTTACTACAGAGTACTTCCGGGAGAACTTTTGAGTACGCCTTTCAGCAAATATGATTCAAATCTTGGGTGAATACTTGCAGATGTCTGAGAAAGAGGATCTCTCTTCATGGCTGCTGTAAGTACCTTAGTCCCATCCCTTCCAATCTGATGAGAGATTTCTCAACATTTCAGAGTGCAGACCATGTTCATAAAGGGCAGTACCCTTCATGCTGAAAGAATTCTGAGTCTGCACCAACAACAGACGCGGAACCACAACTGTTAGTATCTCATGATCAGCACAACAACCTCTCCAGTGAATGCCGGACTGAATTCCTAAACTCCATGTTTGTCGATCCAATACGTGTACATCGGTCACACCTGATCAGTACATAGCAATTATGGCCTCTGTTCCACCCTCAACCAGATCAAAGACAAAGGAGGTGACAGAAGTTACGCAATCGTCCCTGATTCAGGATATCATGAAAGACCTCCTTACAAATAAACAGTTCCTCTCGGTCATCGAAGAATCTGTGAATAGAAGACTGACAGAGGTCGAGGGAGAGATAGAGGAACAAAAGGGTGACATACATGATCTTCAAGTTGCAAGCGAGAAAAAGGACACAGAGATTGCACGTCTGAAAGAGAGACTAGAGAGACAAAATAAACTCCAGAAGGTGAACAACTCTTTTAACGAACAAGAGCAGTACTCCAGGCGCAACTGTTTACGTCTGTTTGGCTACCCAGAGAAAAGAGGAGAATACACAGACGGGATCATTGTCGGGTTGGCAAAGGACGTCTTGAAAGTGGATCTGCAGGAGTCAGACATCGAGAGAAGTCACCGTGTAGGGACACGGAAAATGCGAAAGGATGGCACAGAATCTCCTCATGGAATTATAGTGAAATTCAACGCGTACAGGAAGAGACAGGAGATGATTTCCCACCGAAGGAATCTGAAGGGAAAATAGATGGTCTTGGTCGAGGATCTGACACAAAAGAATCAGGAACTGTTGAACTCTGCAAGATCGAACAAGAATGTTGAAAATGCCTGGAGCAAGGATGGTCGGATAATTGTGCTGTTGAAAGGAAACAAGAAGGTGACAAAAGTGATCCACAATGAAACAGAAATAAAGTCATGATAACTGTGTAACATGATTTGTGAAAAGTGATATATGTACTGTACAATAGTCACCTAAGGCATATTGCAGTTATACTGTCTCTCTCTTGGAAGGACATCTGACTCTGAATAGTAGTGCTTTGTTTGCATTATTGTATGATATTTCTTTTCCCTAATGTTTGCACACTGACTGGTTTTCAGACACATTACATTTATATACCTCTTGTGTGTGAGTGTCTTCATCCATACATCACTTGTCTTACCTTATTTGTGTGTTGTTGTTGTTTTTATGCCTCCGCCACGAAGTGGTGCCGGAGGCATTATGTTTTCGGGTTGTCCGTCCGTCCGTCCTTCCGTCCGTCCGTAATGAATTTTGTGGACAAGGTAACTATCAAAACCTGTTGAGGTATCCTAATGAAACTTGGCATGTATGTGTATTAGGGGGTGAAGTTGTGCCTATCAACTTTTGGGTGCACATGCTCAAGGTCAAAGGTCAAAAGGTCAAGGTCAAATACATAAAATTTCACTATTTCCACCATATCTATTGAATGCCTGAAGAGATTTTCTTGAAACTTAGTGTATACATGTATTACCCAATTAAGACTCTCTGGTGAAAGTTGGGTCATGAGGTCAAAGGTCAAAGGTCAAAAGGTCAGGGTCAAATACATAAAATTTCACTATTTCCACCATATCTATTGAATGCCTGAAGATATTTTCTTGAAACTTAGTGTATACATGTATTACCCAATTAAGATTCTCTGGTGAAAGTTTGGGTCATGAGGTCAAAGGTCAAAAGGTCAAGTAAAAATATTAAAACTTCTTTTTTTTTCTCCATACCTTGGAAAATTGTTCAAGGTATCTTCATGGAACATAGTATATATACATATACTGACTGGAAGTGATTATTTAGAGAATGTAGGGTTCATGGGGTCAAAGGTCAGGGGTCAAAGGTCAAGTGCAACACTTCAAATTTTTACTTTTTCCCTCCTATCATGCAATGCCAGCAGGGGTATTTTTTTTTTACACTTGGTGTATGCATACATGTGTAACCTAATAGAAATTCTCTGGAAAGTTTTTTTTTTTCTTCTTTTTTTGCCTCAAAGGTCAAAAGGTCAAAGATCAAGTGAAAGTGCTGAACTAACTTTTTCCTCCATATCTCGGAAGTGGCTCAAGTTATCTTGAAACTTAGTACATACATTTGTATTATGCATGTTCTACCTGAAAATGATTATCTTATGAATTTTAGGGTCAAGGGCCAGATGAAAATGTTAACAATTTACTATTCAATTCAGAAATTGCACTTTTTCTCCACACCTGTACCTTGAAAATTACTCAATGCCTAAATGTATGAATGGGTCAAAGTCGAGTTAAAGTCCTTAAATCCCTAGATACATGCTCTCCTATTCATCCAATTAAACCTAGGTCAAGGAAGGTGAACATTCAACACATTTGTGACAAACTTGTCATTTCAATATTTTGCCAATTTTGTGAAAATGTAATCACACATTGTCCACATGTACTATCTAGACCTATTGGGAAAATCATGCATTATGGCGGAGGCATACCAGTCGCCAAAGCGACATTTCTAGTTTTTTTTTCACATGTACAGATTAAGTCCCGGGATATATGTTTAGACTTGTTTGATGTCAACGTCAACCTATCCTCACTTACATTTTGTATGTGTAACTTGTAGAAGGCAAATTTCTGATGATCACAATCAAGAATGCATTAACTGTTTACAAGAAAGTTTTGAAAATGCAAATCCCATGTTTGACAGGTATAAGCTCCTTATTGAAGACATAAACTACATCTTGCCCCATGAGTATGGTAGTGCTGTCAATGATGTGTATGCAAGCAATCCGAAAGTTTTATCTATTGTGCATTTCAACTGTCGAAGTATTAAAAGTTTTGATAATTTGACCACTGTTCTTGCCAGTATATCTAATTTTTTCTCTTTTATAGCATTAACAGAGACTTGCAATCATGAATCAGTTACAATATCTGGCTACACATTTATTGGATCAAGTAGGAAAAACAAGCGAGGAGGAGGAGTTGCATGTCTAATACAGAATAGTACTCGATATAAGAGACGGGGAGACCTCGACATTTTTAATGATCATATCGAAACAATTGTGGCCGAAATACAGTGCAATCATAATCTAAATGCAGTTCTTGCCATAGTTTATAGACCTCCAGGACAAAGTGTCATTGAATTTATGCATTTATTGGAGGCATTTCTTGCCAAGGTGACTCGTGAAAGAAAACTATGTTATTTGATCGGGGATTATAATATTGACCTACTGAGTTTTTCTTCTAACTCACATCGAATTTATTTCTTAGATTTATTAGCCACTTTTTCATTTCTTCCACTGATATTAAAACCAACTAGAATTACCGCAAATACTGCAACATTGATTGATAATCACTTGATTGTAGGGCGGTGAGTTGGTCAGTTGGTAGCACGTCTGCCTCACGATCACGTGGCCCGGGTTCGAACCCGAGTTTGGACTGAGCAATGTTGTGTGTAAACATACTGTCCCCTCTATCAAGAGGCAAAAC
Organism: Diadema setosum; assembly: GCF_964275005.1. Taxonomy (NCBI): domain Eukaryota; kingdom Metazoa; phylum Echinodermata; class Echinoidea; order Diadematoida; family Diadematidae; genus Diadema; species Diadema setosum. The sequence goes on along the minus strand of NC_092685.1, from coordinate 34,627,776 downwards.
ACTCTGTCCTTCGGATAGGACATAAAATGGAGGTCCCGTGTATGAGAGAGTAACAACTCATGCACGTAAAAGATCCTGCTTCATTCATTCATCGCAAAGAGCAGGGTGTTTAACCCTGTGAAGTGGTCCCACCTCACATCCAACTGGACCCCATTGAAGACCAGCTTAACGTAGCTGAATATGGGCTATCCAGCCATCTATCAGATGGATAATGAACAAACAGATAATATATTTACAAATGATGCGAAAAATGAAAATGGGTATTATTATGGCTGATGTGAGTGATCACTTTCATTGGTATTTTTACAATCGTTGATCATCACAACTGTCCAAGTTTGAATGTAAAGCCTAAAGTATATAAGAGAATAATAACTGAGGAAAATATTTATATGCAAATTTCAATCAAGGCTTATTGATATGAATTGGCAAACAGTGTATGTTAAAAATGATGTTGACGGTATGTATGATTCATTTATGCACCAATTTCTTAATGAATATAATCAGTGTTTTCCATTGAAAGAAAAAAGACCTCCTAGAAGTAAATGAATCCATGGTCTACTGATGACATAAAGAAATTATGTAGAAAGAAAAATATGTTTTATAAAAATACATAAAAAGTCCAACTCAGTATAGAAGATCAGTTTATGTTAAATATAGAAATATGGTGAACAGTACAATTCGTTTTCATTAAAAAAAAAAAAGAGTATTATAGTAATATGTTTGAGAATGTACGTAATGATATGAAAGGTACGTAATGATATGAAAGGTACATGGCGATGAAGAAATACTGTATTGAATAGAACTAGGACAGATGTGCCAAACCTGGAAATTAGACATGATGGTGAAGTCATATCTGACCCTCAAACTGTTGTCAATACATTTGATATATTTCTTAGTAATATAGGGTCCAAACTTGCACACAGTTTATCTGAGCCTGACACAGATATAATGCAATTCTTGCCAAGTATATCATTTGCGCATTCTTTTTTCTTGAAGCCTATCCATATAGACGAAATAGTTAAGATTGTGTGGGAATTGAAAACTAATAAGAGTCCTGGTTTTGATGACATCGATCTGTCAGTTGTAAAGAAGTCAATATATTATTTTGTAACACCATTTTGTCATATATTTAATTTTTCTATAGAAAAGAGTGTATTTCCAGATAATTTAAAAGTAGCTAAAGTTATACCAATACATAAAAAAAGGAGAGAAGAGTATTTTATCAAATTATAGACCAATTTCTATTCTCTCTGTGTTTTCCAAAATATTTTAGAAACTTGTTCATACTCGTCTTATGTCTTAACCCTCCCAAAATGATATATTATTCAACAAACAATTTGGATTTCAACAAAAATACTCCACTTATATGGCATTATTAGATTTTATTGACAAAATTACAACTTCTATTGAGAATGAAAATCTGTTTGTAGTAATATTTTTTGATTTGTCGAGGCTTTTGATTGCATTGACCACACTATATTGTTGAGTAAACTGCAGTTTATGGTATAAGAGGTACAGCCTTCAATTGGTTTAAGAGTTATCTTTCAAATCGTGTGCAATATGTAACATATAATGGTTTTTCTTCTCCCCCTGTGACTGTAGATATTGGTGTACCTCAGGGGTCGGTTTTAGGTCCATTACTTTTTATTCTTTATATAAATGACTTGCAGCATGCTACATTTGTAGCAAATATTTGGAGTTGATCTCATATGCAGATGATACTAGTTTTTTATTTCATGTAAAGATATACAAAGTATCAGTGCAATCTTAAGTTGTGAACTAGAGAAAGTTAATCAGTGGTTCATAGCCAATAAATTGAAATTAAATGCAGACAAAAAATCATGCATGATATTTAGACCAAGAAATAAAGTAGTAAGTACTGATGATTTTGATGTCAAGATTGCTGATTTTAAAATTCCAGTTGTTCGTTCTCCCAAATTTCTTGGAGTTATCGTTGATGATCATATACTAGTAACATGGAGATATCACGTCAGTGAAGTACAATGTATGCTGCAAAGTCTCCAGAGCAATAGGTGCAATCAATAGTATACGTGCAATCATGCCCTCTGAAATTCTTTTAAAGTTATATCACACTTTGATTATGCCTCATTTATCTTACTGTAACATAGTTTGGGGAAATTGTACAAAGTATCTTTAAGAGCGTATTTTCATCTTACAAAAGTGTACTGTCCGTATGATTAGTAATAGACCATTTTTGTCTCGCCCACCGGAGGTAAAGGCGAGACTAAGGGATCCAAATGCCGTCTGTCCGTCGTCCGTCCGTCGTCCATCGTCCGTCCGTCGTCCGTCACAAATGTTAAAGTTTACCTGCAAGACTCTCTTATGATGCATAACTTGGCAACTGTTACAGCAATGGCAGCCACACTTGGGTGATAGAAGCACTAGGGGTATCTTCATGTTATGGTGTTGTCGGAGGTCATGTAATGATGTCAAAGGTCATTTGAGGTCATATATTTTGGTTTTGGTTTGGTGTAGCTATTGATGCAGTTCAATGCACTGCACCAATTCTTTGGTTTACTCGTGATTCTTTACAGAAAATTCCTTCTTTCTTGTCTTAGCCTGTCTTGGTCTCACACAAACATATATTGCGAAAGTACAGCTCACCTGGAAACTCTCCCCACTCAACGCTAGTTGGCGCACTCCTTAAAAATCCCACAATTCTAAGTTGCAGTGTTTCACTTTTTGACTGAGAGTTGACCATCTTATGTAGTGTGTGGGATCTTTGACTGTACCCATGTATAACTGCACCCCCCTTTTCAAGATTTTCCAGATTAGGAAAATCTGGTATATAACGGAAAATATCGTACTCCTGTGAAACCAATCATTTTTTTTTTTCACAGCTGTCATAATGTATCTTAGTTTAAGTGTTTTTATGATTGACTGAAGGTATCAGGGACCATTGTTGATAAGAGTGGTCGCACTCTGTCAGGACAGATGGGGGAAGCCTTCGTCATCAGTGTTTCTCACTCCAACCCGATGTGTCTTGGCTTGAATTGCGCCCTTGGTGCCAATGAGATGAGGCCATTCATCGAGGCCATTGGGATGGCCACACCATCGTATGTCATCTGCTATCCCAATGCAGGTTTGCTCTCTCTCAGAACTTCTCACCCCCAACCCCCCCCCCCCCCCTTTTGTGAGCAAACACCATTGCAGGGACCAAAACCATATGGACAACCACATTGTGAGATCCAGAATAAAGTAGCCACTTTCTACTTTGTTTTTAGCTCACACTTGAGGCATTATATTTTCAAGTTCTCTGTGCATCCATCCATGCCCCCATCCATCACTTTTGTTGATGATGTATCTTAAAAATGGTTTGAGGTATCCAAACAAAACTTGGAATTTATGAGCGGAGGAAGCTGTGCCTGTCAACCTTTTAGGGCACACACCCAAAACTATTTCAGCATCAAACTATACTGTTTGATGCTGAAATTATACTATTTTCTCCATGCCCTGGAAATACTTGAATGTATACACTTAACCAGTGTAATTAATCTTTATGGTATTATATACAATTTTGTATGTGAATTGCCACACAGTAATTGTATAGGAACTTTTTGGGCAATCAACAAAATTTCATCTGTTTTTGTTCATTTGGAAGTTTCTCAAAGTGTTCATATGCAAAGTGGTATATACAAGATAATGATTATTTGCCAGTCATGTGGTAGTGTTACATCACATTGGCAATGTACTGTAGACCTATCGGGAGAATGTGATATGGCAGGGGCATACCACATTCGCCATAGTGACATTTCTAGTTTTCACCATAAAAAATGGAGATGTATGCATTGCCTCCTTTTTGGACAAGGATGACCGGAAATCAGTGGATATTGCTGCTAGTTTTATCAGGAATTCAAGTCATGAAAAGAAATGCATTTCCATGTTTATTTTGCTCGCACACACATGAATTTTAGAAATTCTCAAAATTGTCTGGAACATACTCATCATCGGACAGGAAGTCATTTGGAACATTTTAAAACCTTGATGTGCACATATTTCCTTGACTGATAATTACTGTAAAAGTGGATATTTTTGTGTTGGTAATTTTCACGCTCGGCTGGGTTAGATGAATTTTGTGTGTTTTAATTTCGCAAAATCAGGACATTAATGACTGGAATATATGTTATCCAAAATATTTGATTGCTTATATTTTCGTGATAGCTTCTGGTTGCACAAAATGTGCAAAAGTTTCCTCTTCTATAGTATTATACAAAAAGATTACATTTGACTTGAACTTTATGCCTCGCTATAATGATATAGAAATGACATTTATTTATGAAGATATCTATCATTTGACATTTTCGTAGAATTACAAAGTGGCAGCTAGATGATGTCATGCATAAATGATTGGAATAAAACATTTTGTGAAGCTAGGTGTTGATTTGTGACATGATGTGGAATATTTCATTTTCTATAATCGAGGCAATTTTGAGATTTGATTATTTTGTGATTTCTGTCACTCACTTCTGTTAGGTCTGCCGAACACTTTTGGTGGCTATGATGAGACTCCGGAGATGACCGCAGACCAGTTAGGCTCCTTTGCTAGGGATGGCCTGGTGAACATTGTTGGTGGTTGTTGTGGCACCACACCAGCACACATCAAAGCAATAGCTGACACTGTCAAACAATACAAACCAAGGATTCCTCCCCACAATGTGCATGATGGTTGCATGACACTGTCGGGTAAGTGTTTTGTGTGAAGTGAACATTTCATACTCTCATTATGATACACATTTGTTGATCTTATTTTTCCTCTACTAGCCTTCTAAATCTTTATGGGGGTGACTGCTTTTCACTTTTTAGATGATACGCTGTCAGTGTATCATCTAGTCTTATTGTAAGGAATCTTCCTTCTCTTACGCTCTCATTTTTTTTTCTGACATGTTTTGTGGACGCAATATCTCAACAATGACTTGACTAACAGGAAATTTTCTATCATCTTATTAGCTCACCTGAGCCAAAGGCTCAAGTGAGCTATTGCGATCGCCCTTCGTCCGGCGTGCGTCGTGTGTCGTGCGTAAACTTTTTACATTTTCATCTTCTTCTTGAAAACCCCAAAACCGATTTTCATCAAACTTGGCAGGTAGCATCCCTAGGGGGTTAGGAACTCAATTTGTTAAAATGGGCACCATGCCCCACCCAGGGGGCCCAAATGCCCCAAAATTAAGGAATCTGTAAAAATCTTCTTCTCCAGAACCAGAAGTGATAGAGCTATGTTAATACTATGAGTTTGTACATTGATGACTGTAGTTTCAAGTTTGTTCATGGCAGAATCAGGGGTGCCCCCTTGGGACCCAGGGGAGGGGGGTGGGAAAGGGTTCTAATGGGGCCTAAATTGTACATTTTCATCTTCTTCTTGAGAACCCCATGACCCATTTTCACCAAACTTGGCAGGTAGCGTCCCTAGGGGGTTAGGAACTCAATTTCTTAAAATGGGCACCATGCCCCACCCAGGGGGCCCCCAGGGGGGCCAAAACCCCCAAAATGAAGGAATCTTTAAAAATCTTCACTAGAATCAGAAGTTATAGAGGTAAGATAATACTATGAGTGAGTACATTAATGACTGTATTTTCAAGTTTGTTCTTAGGAGATCAAGGGGTGCCCCTCTTGGGGGCAGGGGTGGGGGGGGGGTTGGTTGGGAAGGTCCAAATGGGGACCTGAATTGTACATTTTCATCTTCTTCCTGAAAACCTCATGATGTATTTTCGTCAAACTTGGCAGGTAGCATCCCTAGGGGGTCAGGATCTCAATATATAAAAATGGCCACCATGCCCCACCCAGAGGGCCCCAGGGGGCCCCAATTCCCCCAAATTAAGGAATCTTAAAAAATTTGGGCCCTTATTGTACAGTTTCATCTTCTACTTGAGAATGCCTGGTCAAATTTTGGTAGAGCTGTGAATAATTTAGATTAGTGACTGCGTGAAAGGTGAACTTGCGATACTCAGGTGAGCGCTAGACCCGCGGGTCTCTTGTCTGTGATATCATCGAGGTGCCATTTTGTGATTTTGACATAATGTCACATTATCAATTTTATTAATATTCTCTGTCTCAATAATCATGACAAAGAATGCTGCCTGTGCGCCTGCGCTAACTCATACCACTGACGCCATTTTCTTGGTGTATGACCAAAGTTTATCGCTAATTTTCATCGAAGTAATACTTCAACATCGGACATTGTTCTTTCTTTGCTATACCCCTTTTCCCGAACGGTTGTATCGGACAACAAACAAGATGGTTTTCATGGATAATACGGTTCCCAGTGGGGAAAAATCTCTGTTGAATCCAGCTGTCTTTACTGCTGATATGACTGCCACAGAGAATGGGCGAGCCCTGCAGCTGTGGAGACAGTTGTGCTGACTCGTCCGTGCAATGCTAAGCCAAAGCCAATGGTCGCAGTGAACACTGTGAAGAAGACCGGGTGGCAGCGAAGAGTGGGAGGCAAAGCCAACCTCCAAACCCAAAATCACATCATCAGGCAAGTTTGAGACAAGCTCAACCATGCCGCAAAAAAAAAAAAACAGTTTCTGAGATGAAATCCCAAAAATCAGGAACATCTGGACCATCTGGTGAAGTCATGTCTCGTCTTGACAAGCTGGAGCAAATGCTCACCAAATGGATGGAGTAAGCCTGTCCCTGGGCCAGCAAATTACAATGCCTTTAGCATGGAGGGTTACCACGCAAGCACAGGAGTCAGAGCTTTTTGCCAACTCTCGATCTGATTCACAAGATCCCTCTGAAGGAGCTTGGGAATCTGAAGACTTGTGTGCACCCTCAGAGAGGGAACCAGAATGCAGGGTCCCATTCATGGCGGCAAAATTTGCCACTCCTTTGGGGATGGATGAGCCAATAGATGATGACATTGCAGAAACTATAAATTTCATGGTGGGACAGAAGCAAGATGAGAAAGCCATGAGTGACACAGCAGACAAATATCCGTGCCCAAGAAGTTGTGATGCGAGTCTGAATGTACCAAAGGTGATTTGGAAAAATATCTTTATGCCAGTACGCTCCCACAATTTGAGAGTGTAGTCCATTCAGAAATTCCTTATAAAGGGAATTAGTGCCCTCGCTCAGACACTTGACTCAAACATGTCAGAAACCCACCAGGATGCACTGGCATTCCTTTCTGATGCAAATTTTGCACCTAACTGTTTCCACAAGGAGTGCATCAAGCCAGACATGAATTCACAATACCACTACTTTTGCAAGCCAACCAACAAAGGCACATCCTTCTAGTTTGGTGATGACATTGGCCACCAAGTAAAAGACCTCAAAGACCAATGCAAGGCCATGGAAGGGATGATGAGATTGAACACACCCAGTAACTGTATCATCACTACAAGAGACCAGCTGAGCAGTTGCAACATTCCCAGGCCACAAAGCCCTCTAGCTGGGTCCCTTGGGGCCATGGTGCTTCCAGTTGGAACCTCATGACGGGGTCGTCAAGCTTCCCCTTTTTAGGCCAAGGGAGGGGAAGGCAGAGAGACACCCGGCACACATACTCCCCGACAGCAGCAAAGAGGAACAACCCACGGAGCTTCCAATTCCGTCGTCAGGGATTGGGGAGAAAGTAGACTCACTACCCAAAGACCAAGAGGTGAATGTCACTCTCCCATATTTTCATTGTGTTGTTGGAGGTTGACTGAAGCAATTTTGTCATGAGTGGTGTAAAATCACATCAGATCCTTTTGTCTAACAGGTGGTATGGGGTTACAAAAGAGAATTTGAGCCAGATACGTTCCCCCCTCCCCCTGGGGATGAATGCCCCTTTTCTCATACAAACATAATGCCGTAGAAAGAGCCAAGTTTGATGAAGAAATTCTGAATCTGCAAAGCAAGGATGCCATTGAAACATGTTCCCTTGTAGAAGGGGAATTGTTATCAGAAATTTTCACTAGACCAAAAAAGAGTAGTGGAACTTGCCTTATCCTTGACCTATCTGATCTGAACAAGTTCATAAAATACCAGCATATCCAAAAGGTTTTTTTTTTTTTTTTTTTTTTTTTTTTTTTTTTTTTTTTTGCTTCAGTCGACCTCCGAGCTGTTTACTACACTGTACCTATCTAACCTATATCTAGAAAATTCCTTAGCTTTGTCTGGAAAGATCAGTTTTTGCAATTTAAAGCTCTTCCGAATGGCCTTACATATGCCCCAAGATTTTTCAAAAAAGTAATTAAGCCTGTACTGGTTACATTGACATGCACAGGGCATCTGGCACTTACATACAGTGGACTCCCGTTATGACAAAGTCCTCGAGACCAGCAGTTTCCTTTCGTTATATCGAAATTCATTATAACCAATGAGGAATTTCAATCAAACTTGGAGGGAATGGCAATGAAAGATTCCATAGCCATCCAACATGCTCTGGATGCATTTATTTTCGCATCATTGCCAACGGCCAGCTTACTTAATGTAGTAGAATTTATATGAATCCTTTAAAGATACAGAACAAAATAAAAAAATCCTGGATCCTGGCGGTGGATCCCGGCGATGATCCTGACCACTACCAAAATTTAATCATTTCTTCCTCGTGTCATTACCAACCAATTGTTCCTGAAAATCTCATCCTAATCTGCTCTCAACTTTTGACTTATTTTGTGAATAGAGAGACAGGCAGATAAACAAACAAATCAAAACAGCCAATCCACCACCCCCCCCCCCCCAAAAAAAAAAGCGCAACCTTGGTGGAGTAATGGGCATGCATTTCATATTGCCCCTCTGTTTTTGCATAACCCGACAACAAGTGCGACAACAAGCATGTGTGTGTCAAACTTCCTCAGCCTCACTCTCCCTCGGCGGCCTCTCTCTTTTCGCCCTCTCTCCCTGCATGTACCCAAGACTCGAGGGGCAGGCCAAGGTAGGTGGCTGTCTATCCTGTGCGAATTCACACAAAACGCTGTTTTATGTAGATCCCGAATCAGATCATTTGAGCGAGTGTGTGGTGTGCATGTAGAGCCGCAATGTTGCGTTCTGTGTGGATAACTTTTTGTGATTGTAAGCTTTGAAATTCAAGCTTCTTTTCTGCGAGAAACAAGAAAAAGGCACAGGCCGGATGGGCAGTCTGAACATGGTCTGAACTGTAAGTTCCCCCAAGCAAGTTCACATGTGATATCACCCTTGTCCAGCAAGTTTTACATTTGTTGGTAATTGTCTCTTCAAAGCTCATGCTTGTCAGGGCCGACAAGGGTGATATACAGTGGCGAGAACAATGATTGATATATATTTGGTATTTAACTACTATTACCACGTGTTCTCACCACCTTTCAAGTAGAGGAAAGTTCACCATATTGGTGTGCTTGTTGTCAGTTTTTCTTTTATTGTCCTGTGCATATGTTATTGTGTATGTATTTGCCCTGCATTTGCTGTTTCCATTGTTATGTCCTGGGCTTTCTTCTATGTTTCTTGTATTCTTTACCTTTGTTCAGTTTGAATATATTTTTCCGTAACGTGATAAAAATGTCTATAGGCTAGCAAAATTTGCAAAGAAATCATCGTAAACTGTATGGAAAATATTCATCACATATTGGACGTGTCTTCTTATTTGTTTCTTTATGTTTTTACATTCATTTGCCAAATGTATTTATATATTGATTAAAATTCATAACATTTGATTTATTTACATAATGTATTTCTTCCTTCACTTGTTCATGTAGGTAGCCATTTTTATCAACAGTGGCAGGTCAAAGAGGCATCTTAGATTATCTGAACCTATGGCTTGTAGCTTATATGTACATTTAGTGAATGCTGAGTTAATGGTGCATTGTTAACCATTGTGCCCTCTTCTTTTTTTAAACTAAACCTTCAGGATTGGAGCCTATGATTGTAGGGAAGCATACACTATTTGTCAACATTGGTGAACGCTGCAACGTGGCTGGCTCTAGGCGGTTTGCAAAGCTGATCAAGAATGATAACTACGATGTGAGTAATTCATTTGATATAGTCATTCCATTGGATTGGGTCTGTCAGTTTCATGCTGTTCAGTGGAGCAAACCCTTATTCTGACAAATGACATCAACTGATTTGGCTATTGTTTGTACTTAGACTGTATTAGAAATTAAAAAAAAAAATGTATGATGAGTAAATGGGAAGCCTGTGTAATAGATTTTCTCTCTAAATATTTTATTCTTGATCTCTCTTGAATTTTTGTAATCAAAGTTATGATGTGGCTGTATAATGTTTTTATAACATGATGTGACTATGTAATGTTTTTATAACAATTTGATTTGGGAGTCTATGGCCATTTAGCTACATCTCCAACCAGACGGAGACAGATACACTGAGTTTTTGTTGAGCCCACCGGAGGTGAGGGGAGACTAAGGGATCGCCTGCGGCGTCTGTCCGTCCGTCGTCCATCCATAATGCTACAAAAACTTGAATACCTCTCTACTGAGGACTTCAATATCAATCAAACTCGGAGGGAAGAGTGGATATACAAAGTTACACATTTTACCAAACATGAAGGTCATCTCAAGGTCAAAGATCACAAGCAGGGGTCAATGAACTTCAGGGCCCAATGTTAAATTTTTACGCGCGTTTCCTTTATGTCTCATAACTTTTGATATATATGTCTGTTTGTGACTACACTTAGATGGTAGATGTCCCTTGGGGAGTTGAAGGTCATCACAAGGTCAAAGGTCACAGAACAGGGGTCAACAAACATTTAGGGCCCAATGTTAAGTTTTTATGACGCCTTTCAATTATGGCTCATAACTTTTGATCCCTATATCCGTTTGTGACATAGGGATCATACACGATCCTGTATGAGACGTGATGTGGTGAGACGTGATGAGACATAAGTGGTGATATTTTCATCTAAATCTCTCCTATTCTATAACATTTCAACCTGGACGGTCGTTGTGCTCTTGTGGGATAAAAATGTGAACAAATCTACTACAAGCTGGATATTGAGAGACATGTTCTTCGCCTGAAATAGCAAGTTTTGCTGACAAACTGAGTCCAGCGTCACATATCTGAATGTGTAGTCCCACATGTTGCTGTCTTTCGACTTCGCCACCTGATTGAAGTTTGCGACGAGAATTTTGAGCCCCGACTTTAAAATGGTTTGATACATTCCGCTACGATAAAGTCTACTGTATATTTCGTGTGGCATTTTACACTTCAACTCTTGTTTGTGGTTCTTATCGGTATGATGGAATACATAACGTGTTTTGGTCGAGTGTTTCATATGCCACAGAGATATATGCTTTGATATTGTGTGCTTTTCGACGCCATCTTGTCTTGGAACTGAACAATGTGTAAGATCGAAGCCTACGGTCGAACAAATAGAGCAGATTGCTCGTGACATAGACAAAGAATCTTTTCAGAGCAAGGCTTTCATAGAGGCAATTGAGTCAGTGGTTTGTAAGGCCATTGAAAAGAAGCTTGGAGAGTTCGTGGATCAACTTGAAAAGACCAAGGGGCAGATGATAGATTTGGAGTCCAAGCTCGATCAGAGGACAAAGGAGGTGTCTTCTCTCACAAAGAATCTTGAAAAACAGGCTTCTATTGTCAAGAAACTGCAGGACAATCTGAACACTTTGGAACAGTACTCCAGACGCAATTGCTTGATGGTATTTGGAGTACCGGAATCAAAGTCAGAGAACACAACCAAGGTAGTCCGCGGCATATTTTCCCGACACCTGGGCATTCAATTGAAGGCTGATGACATCGACAGGTCGCACCGTATCCAACCGCGACAAGGGCTGGAAAAAAGCAGAGGCAACAATCGTCGCAAGACACCTACGAGACCGATCATCGTGAAGTTCACAACGTACCGGACACGTAGCGAGGTCATGTCAAAAGGGACAGGGAACGGGATCGACGAAAACCTCACGAAGCAAAACTCCGAACTTCTCCAATCTGCGAAAAGGGTACCACGAGTCAAAGCTGCATGGTCGTCAGATGGTCGCATCCTAGTGTTGGTCCCAACTACGAATGGTGGAACAATGATACAAGTTCATGGCAAGGAAGACCTAAATAGACTCTAAGACCACCCCTTTTTTTTTTCTTTTTTTTTCTGTAAAGCAGTTTTATAGCAGTAAAAGAAAGGAAGCCCCCTTTGTTATTTTTTATGGGACCCAAGTATCCATGTGTTGGTTGTCAAAAATCTATTTGAAGTAATCAAAAAGGAATTCAGTGTACACGATGCTCTCAGTGGCTACACATGAAATGTGCTGGTGTATGTGTTAAAGATTGTGATAGTCCAAATGTTGAGTTCTGGAACTGGAAATGTTCAAATTGTCAATTTACTTACCTTCCGCTGAACACTAGTAAAAGAGCAGAGTGTCAATGATGAACTATCTGATAATGATGAAAATGGAATAATTCATTCTCCTATGAAAAATTCATTACATTTTGCAGAACTGAAGGGCAAAGGTGTCAAGATTTTACAGTTGAATATCCGTAGCTTACTACGAAACTTATGTGAGATAAGGTGTATATTACTCGAAAATGATGTGCAAGTCTTAGCTCTAAATGAAACATGGTTAGATGATTCTGTCTCAGATAATGAGCTCAAAGTTGAAGGCTATAATCTAATTCACAAAGACCGAAATAGAAATGGAGGTGGCGTTGCAGTGTATATACGAGACGATATGAAATATGAATTGTTAAATCATCCATAAATAACAAACCTTGAAGTAATACCAATTCACATGAGGTTTGATTATGAAAAGGCAATTATATTTGTTACATGGTATAGACCGCCAAACATTGGAAATGATACATTTGATTTGTATGAACAATTTCTGACTTTTGTTGATTCTTTTAATACTGATATTATCATGGGCGACTTAAACTGTGATCTATTAAAAACGCCACCGTCAATACAAACTAGAACATTAAAACAAATTCATGATATTTTTGCATTACCCGAAATCAGTGTTACGGAACCTACACGAATCACGCGTAACTCAGTGAGTTTGATAGATCATATCCTTACAAACAATCCAGAGATGGTTAGTACATATGGTGTCATTCATAATGGTCTGAGCGACCACTCAATGTCTTATTTGTTATGGAGATGCAAAACTACTAAATGTAACCCGCGTACGATAATATACAGGAAAATGACAAATATAGATACTGAATTGTATTTGGACGATTTAAGAAACCAAACCTGGAGTATTGTAGAAGATATTTCAAACCTTGATGATGCTGTTAAAGTGTGGGAAGAGCTTTTCCTTGAAGTAGTGAATAAACACATGCTAGTGAGAAAGACACGTGTCAGGAATAAATACTTACCCTGGATGACTATGGAGATTATTGTATTAATAAGACAACAAGATAAGTTAAAAGGAAAAGCCAAAAAGGTACATATGCATATTTTGGATGGAAATGATGAAAATCACAAACATATTTTAGAAGCTAATTATGATGAATTATGGGAAGAATACAAGCCAATAAGAAACAGAGTTACTTCACTGATTAGGAAATCGAAAAAGAATTACTATAAAATGAGGCTGTCAGACAAATCTAGGCCAAATCAACCATGGGATGTGTTGAAGGAATTATCCTCATCAGGCAGTAGACCCAAGTCGACTGATTCAGTCGATGATATTGCATGAGTTAATGATTTTAATGATTATTTTGCAAATATTGGTGTAAATCTGGCATTCACTTACTTACCTTATTAATCGGTCACTGTTAGAGGGCATGTTCCTCATCGGTGAAAATGTGCAAAAATAATACCAGTTTTTCAGTCTGGAGACAAATTCCTGCCTAACAATTATAGGCCGATTTCAATTCTTTCTCCTCTCTCAAAGGTGCTGGAAAAGATTGTCCAGTCACAGCTGTCTCTCTACTTAACCCTAAAGGGGCCGGGCTTTTTTGGCTATGCTCAGACCGGGGGGGGGGGGGGGGGGTGGATTCTGCCCCCCCCCCCCCCCCCCCCCCCCGAGATCTCGGCCATCGGTGGTGCGATCGCGATGAAATTTCGCATGCGTGAGACCCAAGTCATAATCTAAAAGATCGTGTCATAATATTTTTTGAAACAATCAATTTCTAATTTTAATTAATTGATTATGCAAATTAAGCTCAAGATCATATTTTAGCCTAATTAAAAGCATTGAGAGTCTAATTTTTGATCTGTGTATCTGTTTTAGCATATTCAACAATTGTACATCACAAAAAGTTCCAAAACTCATTTCAATTCTTATGTATTTTATTGTTTTCAGAATTTCTTATGTATTTCCTTGTTTTTCAACTCTTGTTTTTTCTTTGTTTTTTCATTGGAAATTGTCACTGACCATTTTTCTACCATAATTAGCACAAAATTAATAAATGAAAATGATTAATTGTAGAAATAATCAGGTTTTTATGACTTTCATGACAGAGCACTGTTTTCCATAGGAAATGTACACAAAATCACAAAATTGTGCCCGTTTTGGGGCGACATTCCGTTACAAAAATGGGCATGGCTTCGCAAAAGTATGCGCGGACGTTGCAAATTTGGTCTCAAAAGTTGTGCGAGACTCGAACAAATAAAGTCAAGAAATTACAGAATTACAGAATTATAGAGTTACAGAATTATAGCGCGAAACATCGAGGGGGGGCGGATTCCGCCCCCCCCCCCCCCCCAGCCCTTTTAGGGTTAAAACATAATAGCATATTGAACCAGGAACAATCTGGATTCAGGTCAAGACACTCAACTGTCACATCATTGTTAAAGGTCACGGATGACTGGTATCGGGCCATAGATGACGGTTGCTCTGTCGGTGCAGTCTTTATTAACCTACGTAAAGCATTCGACGCTGTGGACACAGATATGCTTATTCAGAAGCTTTGTGAAATAGGGGTGTCGAAGGAAAGTTTAAAATGGTTTGAAAGTTATTTGAAGAGACGACACGTTTGCACTCAGATAAACTCGTCGAGATCACGATTACAACAAGTTGATCACGGCGTGCCTCAGGGCTCAATTCTCGGGCCACTGTTGTTTATCATATAGGTCAATGATTTGGTTTATTATATTGAACGATGTAAGGTAAATTTGTATGCAGATGATACAGTGTTGTATTGCTCGGGAAAAAGTGTAAATGAAATAGAGTGTGTAATGAATTCTGAGCTGCAGAACATATGTGACCGTGCACCTCAAAACGAACATAAAGTCGCACACACTGATTTTGCGTGAGGACTGAAAATAAGTGAAATGGGTCAATCTAGCCGAACTTGACTTTTTCATATTTTCTGAAAGAGTGGGTCTTCTTTTACATTATGCTAAAATTTGGCATCATAAAACGGGCAGGAAAGTGTGTTTCTTTTAGCAGTTTATCTCGAACATTTTAGTAGAAAAGTGTGATTAGGTGTGTCTTTAGAATCCCTTTTTCATTTCTGAAAAAACCTTGTCCACACCCTTCACTTTCAACTCTAATAACTTTTGAAAGGATAGTGCTACTGCTTTGAAATTTTGCATTGATTATTGACAGAATGTGTTAGTGAGGCATGCTCAATTTCATTTTAATCTGATAATCCCTTCATTGTTGTTACTCTGGTGGTTTACTTGCTGTTTTTTGTCCCATTCATCGCACAGCCAGCACGGTGTGGTAAAGATTAAGCGCTTGAATACACACTGTACTTCAGAGCCTCTTTTCTCAGTTCACACTTTTCCTGAGTTTGTGCTTTCTTTCCAATATTTAGATAGGTTAGGAGAGTCCATTTGATTTGAGTTATACATCATTTTAAAGCTTAAAGTCTGCTCTTTCAGAATATGGTTTTAACTAAAAATTCATGTTTGGCGACTTTTTGTTTGTTTTGAGGTGCAGTGTCACATATATTTAAATGGATGTGTTTAAATAAGATTAGTGTAAATTGTGAAAAAACAGTATGTATGTTACTGGGTTCTCGTTATAATCTAGTAAGTATATGTAAAAATTTAAAATTATTTATTTCTGGAAATAGAATAGAACAGAAGGATGTTGTGAAATACCTTGGTGTTATGATTGATCAACAGCTGAAATGGGATACACATATAGATACAATGTGTAAGAATATTGTCAAACTGGTGAAATTTCTGGGCCGTTTACGCAGTTATGTAAATACTTCAACTTTGAAATCGATATATACAATTTTTATTCTCCCATTATTTGATTATACCGATATCATTTATGGATCATCGGCGGCAAAACACACAGATAAATTACAAAAATTACAAAATAGGGCACTGAGAATAATTCTTCGAGTAAACCCTTATAAATACGTCTCAAATCAAGAAATCCATACTCTGATGAACCTTCAAACATTAGAATCCTGGCGCAAAGATCATTTGTACTCCATGACATTTAAAGCCATAAATAATTTTTCTCCATTGTATTTAAAAGAGATGTTTAGATTTTCCGATACGCAATATAATCTTCATTCTGTTGGTACTCTTGTTCTTCCAGAACCCAAAACTCAATACTGCCGCAAGTCTTTTAGTTATAGAGGATCGTGTTTATATAATAGTATCAAATTTTTAATTTAAGTGTATTTGCAGATGTATTTTTTTTCTTCTTTTTCTTTGAAGCGTAGATGTATATTTTTGTTAAATTAATTGATTTGGCTTGTTGCCATCATGGTAATAGTGTTTGTATAACTGTAGGGTAGTAGTGGATGTTATTTTAATTTTGTGTAGTGTAGTTTTTGTTGATACAAGTTTGCATATTAATTTCAGATATATCGAGTGTGTTTTCTTCTGGACCCCCCGGTAGAACAGCTCCACCATGAGGGCGGAGCTGAGTAAGGCTATCCAGCCGCAATTTCATGTACTTTTGTGATAATTTCTTTGTATTATTCAACAAGAAGTACTGTACATATTTTTATTTTGCGGAAATAAAATCAATCAATCAATCAACTTGGCTGGTAAATGTCCCTTGGGGAGTTGAAGGCCACCACAAGGTCAAAGGTTAAGGTGGGGTCAATGAACTTCCGGGAGTTAGAAAAACATTCATTTCTTCTACGCGAATGGGCGAGACACATTTTGACACTTCCCTTGTTTTCCCCTTGAAGTCCTTGTAAAATCAGTTGTTTGCAGAGTTTGGCACTTCAGCATGAAAATCAGGAAGTTTTTACACTCATGTTGTATTTTTCCACAGGTTTTGTAGTGTGATACTAGTGAGATTATTTCATTCAATGCTGAACACTGGCACTGGTCCGACAGTCCCAGACCAGTAAAAATCACTCTTGGACCAGCAAATTTTCATGGATTACTATAAAATTTTCTGATCTGACATGAAAGGTAAAATAACAAATAACAAAATCACAAACCCCGAGTCTGGACTGAGCAATGTTGTGTGTAAACATACTGTCCCCTCTAGCAAGAGGCAAAACACTCTGTTCCTCGGATAGGACATAAAATGGAGGTCCCGTGTATGAGAGAGTCACAACTCATGCACGTAAAAGATCCCGCTTCATTCATTCATCGCAAAGAGCAGGGTGTTTAACTCGGTGAAGTGGTCCCACTTCACAACCAACTGGACCCCATGGAAGACCAGCTTAGTATAGCAGAATATGGGCTATCCAGCCATCTTCTCAGATGGAAATGAACGAACAAACAAACAAACAAAACAAACATCTTTGGGAAGAGAACACAAGTTTGACTCCATAGACAACTACAATACATCTGGGATGTGTCAATGAAACAGACATTGGTTTTACCAGTAGCATTTTGTGAATTGCGAGACTCTATGACAAGTGTCTGTCAAGGTATAGAGGACACAAAGACACCTAGAATCTCTCCATATGTACCGTTTCTTCAATTTTGTGACAGAAGTTGCCTTCCATTACCCATATATTCCAGAAACTACGGGCCAGTGTCTTTATATATCTTTCTCTTTGACCCAATTGACTTTTTAAAAAAAAGACTCCTTTATAATGAACATGCCAACTAGGGTGAACTGTCTTTGATCGCTACATTTTAAGACGATTTTTCGTGTTACCAAAATGTGTTCTCTGGCAGCTATCTTTGTGTAGAGGAGCTCAACAATTCCGCAATGGCCCATCCATACACTGAGGCTTTTTATTCTCCTAATGATGGAAGTACACTGTATTGCATATCTTTGTAGGAATTCATTATACCCCCGCCAAACGAAGTTTGAAGGGGGTATATAGGAATCAGCGGACAGTCGGGCGGTCGGGCGGTCGGTCCGTTGCAAATTTTGCGTCGCGAACTACTTCCTCAGTTTTCAACCGATTCCCATAAAACTTGGCACAGATGTGTGCCTTGGGTTGTAGATGTGCAAGACGTATTTTTTGACAGTACCCAAAAGTACGTTGCCATGGTAGCGGCATATTATGGGCAAAAATGGCTACAAATCTTGCGTCGCGAACTCCTCCCACAGTTTTTGATCAATTTTTATGAAATTAGGTACAGATGTTCATCTGAATATGTTAATGTGCAAGACACATATTTCCGCAGTGGCAAAAAGTGCGTTGCCATGGTAACGGCATGTTATTGGTAAAATATAGGGCAAAATGCTTCATGGCAAAACTGCTTCATCAGTGTTCTTCCAATTCTCATGGAATTCATATTGAATGTTTGTCTTAGGATATAGGTTACAGCATGACACATTTCTTGACAGTGACAAAAAGTATGTTGCCATGGTAACAGCTCACATATTATGAGCCAAAATGATGGAAAATTTTGTGTTGCAAACTACTTCCTCAGTTTTTGCCCAATTTCCATGAAACTTGGTACAGATGTGTGCCTTTGGTTGTAGATGTGCAAGACGCATTTTTCGACAGTACCCGAAAGTACGTTGCTATGGTAACGGCATATTAATGGCAGAAGATCAAGGAAAGATCTTGCGGATTTAACTACTTCGTCAGTTTTTTGACCAAAGCTTATGAAATGTTGTTTTGACCAAAGCTTATGAAATGTTGTTTGGCGGGGGTATAACCAGTCGCTGTAGCGACATTTCTAGTTACCTCCTGTTTTCCAAATAAAACGTAGAACACACTTTTGAGTCCCGGATATCTAAACATTAGTGCAAGGTGAAAATAGTGAATCTGGTGTTGTGATAAATGGTAAATAACAGTACACTTCTTGGTCATTATCTACCAGTTACCAAAAGTAAAATTTGTATTATGCTGCTCATGGATTAAAGTTTCACCTACAGCTTTTGAATGCCAAATATAGTAAAATCAAGGTAATAGCACTTAACCAGAGATGAGTTGTTGGAAGGTAGTGAATATGAAAAAAGAGCACACTAGAAAGATAGTTTTGAAGTAACTGATGACTTAAAGAACATGACTCACTAAATATGCACAGCCCAATCGCTGTAAAAACACGACAGCGTGTGCGATTGGTACACTGTACATCGTCTTTCACTGATGGCCATTTCGAATAATGGGGAGTTCACACGATCAGAGCTGCACTTTGTGGTCCCGATTATTCAAAATGGCCATCAGTGACAGATGATGTACAGTTCGTACATGCTGCATATAATCTTCATATTCGTCAAGTTGTGAATTGTGTATGTCAATATTAATAACATAGAAATGAAGTCTAATTAATGGAGATTGTCTTTACTGAGTTTGAGGTGACATAAAATGATGTCAAGTATCAAAACTCAACGCGATGGCCATGTTCGCTTCGTGTTTGCTTTGTTGTTGTACACCACCTGGTACAGCCCTGTAGCTTTTTTACAGTGACTGGGCTATGTATAGTTAATGACTCACATGAAACATAATGAAGTGAATTTTTGCAACATTTCTGATATACATGTATGTATGACACCAATGTTGGTAGGCTGATACTTTCTCTACAATACCAAACCAAAATAATGTGATATTTGTTGTGAGCAGGGAGAAAAAAGTGATTTTAGGTATGATTTTCTTTCCCTTCTATAGATTTTAATGACTTCTCTTGTATATTATGTCTTTTTTTTCCCCCTAGTAAAGATGGGCAAGACAATGACAGCTATTCCTTTGTATCCGCATTGTACTTTAGTGAGATGCCACTTGGCATAGTTGTATGATGTTAGACAAGTAACTCTTGAGGTGACTATCAGACTAAAGGAAGTAGCTTGCAGAAACAATTTGCATTACAGGTATTGGGCCACTGTATAACAATCAAGTGTTACTAAAAACTTTCAGTATTTGGGGAAAGGTATATCATAGCTAACAGTTAGAACTTCAACAAACCTTTATATTTGACTGATTTGGCAAGTCATTCGGCTTCAGAAAGTCCACAGTAGTGGATGAAGCTAGCCAGTCAAATATAATGTTTGGTTCAAGGTCTAATTGTTTTTGTTGTGATAAAAGTAATTGTGTAAATCTTCCCTTTTTAAGAGTGTATTGTTCAAGGTCATTAGGTCGACATGCATGCAAATTGTTGCTTGCCTGGATTACTCCCCAAGGAGTGGAGTGAGTGCCCTGTAGGTGCAGCTTGATTCAAGTGTTTGTTGTTGTTTTTTTTTTATGTTTTTATTGAACAATAGATAACATATGTACAAAAATGGGTATGAACACACTTGAAGCAACAGAACAAAGCACTGAAAAATAAGACATAAAAAAGTAATAAAAGAGAGAAAAAAAGAAAAAAAAATGCAGTCGCAGTTAAATATAATATATGCTGACCCGCGGGTATCCTTGATTCAAGTGTTGTGTTTTGTGATAATTTGTTGTATTTAGTGCACCATGTACCACCATGATGTGACAGAGAGGCTTTAAAAAAACGTTGATATTTGATCACGAGGACCTGTCATTGAGTAGCCTTCTAAGCAAAGCAGTGTCTCAATCTGTGACTATGTTTGTTGCAGCACTTCATCTAGTTAGTCAGCGCTGACAAGTTGTCAGTCTCTGACAATAACCATAGTAACAGTCAGTGACCAGAGCATCTCAGCCAATCAAAACCAAGGATTTTGCTGAAATTGTCAGAGACTGACAACTTGTCAACGCTGACTAAATTGATGAAAACCCCCCTGATAGGGTTCCCCTGTGAGAGGAAAAGGTGTTCAAAGATGACTATGTATGTGTAGGTTATTAGACCAAATGCCCATAATTTCAAATGTATCATTGTTCTTGCTATTTGAAAAGAATCAATGCTTAAAACCAGCTACTCACTGTTCAATACACATACCAGTACACGACACATACATGTATTATTTTTTTTTTTTTATGCCTCTGCCACGAAGTGTCACCGGAGGCATAATGTTTTGGGTTGTCCGTCCATATGTCCTTCCTTCCGTCCGTCCTTCTGTCCTTTCATCTTCCCATCCTTCCATAATGAATTTTGTGGACAACGTAACTTAAAAACCATTTGAGATATTGTAATGAATTTCGGTATATGTATGTATGAATGGACGAAGTTGTGCCTATCAACTTTTGGGTGCATAGGCTGAAGGTCAAAGGTCAATTTACCTGCTCTCTTAAACAATATACCCATCCATCCAATTAAACCTAGTTCAAGTGAAAATGAACACTCAATACATTTGTGACAAATATGTGATTTTAATTCTTTGCCAATTATGTGAAACTGTCATCACACATTGTCACAGCGTACTATAGATATATTGGGAGAACCATGCATTATGGCAGAGGCATACCAGTCACCATAGAGCAACATTTTTAGTTTGATGTTGTTCACACAAGTGACTTGACAAAATTTCTGTATGCTCTGTGTGATTAATGGATTATTTGCATTTGTAATTAAGAGTCAGTGATAAATATCAAATTTGTTCCCATTTATCTGTGCAGGAAGCCTTAAATGTTGCCAAAGACCAAGTGGAGGCAGGTGCACAAGTTCTGGACATCAACATGGATGAAGGCATGTTGGACGGGGTCAAAGCTATGACCAGATTTGTTAATCTCATTGCCTCAGAGCCTGACATCTGCAAGGTCAGTTTCATGTGCTGATATATGTTGACAAATGATGTAGTATTTGGTACCAGTGTCTCGCACAGTAACACTAACACCAGTACCGAACTTGAAGTGACAAAGGTAATAATTACTAGGGGCTAGTGCTGGCCAGTGAGAAAAAAGCATGCAAATCGCCTACACAAATGGAGCTCGCTTCAGCAGACATTCAACACAGAGCCCAGCACCAACTATATTCATCATAATTTTGAGGTCAACCGCCCAACACCGACTGATTTCAAGTTTGATTTTATCACCGGTGCTTGTGCTGAGAAAGCACTGGTCTAGCAGTAGCACCAGCACTGAACTTGAAATCACCCACTGTGCATGCTGGTCTCACGCTCTGCAAAACTGCATGTTACTTTTCAAAATTCGAAAGAACTTTACCTCTGAACCATGGGGTTGCTCTGATTACTATTTTAGTTTATTTTATCATCAACAGTCATTTGTTTTCTGCTTGTAAAAGACATTGATTCCTTTATCAAACACAAACTTCTGTTCACTGAAACACAGTGCATGTGTTTCACACATTGGCAACATGTACAGCTGGCATGTATGCATTATCGTTGTGGCAGACTGACTGATTATGGTACAGGGTAAGGGAAACTGGATTTCATGTCACAAATTCTGTTTTTGAACCCACAGAAAATCAACTCATGTGTATATACATTACACATAGCCCAAGTTTGACATTATAAAATTTGGTGTACATTTGCATACTGAGTACATGTATGTCAGAACTTTTGCTGCAATTCTGTTGTACCTGTATATAAGGCGCACCCCCAACTTTTATTATTTCCTGATGCCAAAAAGGTGCACCATATGCATGAGTTTTTATGGTATTTTATTTTTGCTCATTTTTGCATGCAAATATACATGTAAACGGAATTTGCATTTTTTGTGTGTGTACAATCTCTATAGGAGAACAGAATTTCCGTTTTTCCACCATGTTGAAACATAATTCATGATTTTCTGAAACAGAGAAGCCCATTTTTTGTTACGGAAAATTATTGTCCCTAGATACTGGTATGCTCTCGTTCCTTCTAAAGCTGGGAATGTGTTGGATGGGGCTGCAGGGAAGGCTTTTCATGATCGTATAGCATGACTACCTTGTTGTGGAAATGGTGTTCATTGAGTGACTGCCATAAGATTGTAGTTTCTACAGCATTTCTGTTTGTAATCAGACAACAGAAAGCGGGCAGCTGCTCATTGTTGCACCATCTCTATTTGAGATATGAGCTCTTTGGTACATGTATGCGGGTCCCACACTGTGGATGAGTACCCTAGAATCAGCCAGATGTAAGTTTTATAGGCTTGCTCTTTGATAGCCTGTGGGCATCTCCTCAGAGTGCGTCGAAGGAAACCATGGGTGCTGTTACTCTTGCAGATGTTGTTAATGTGGGATTTCCAGCTGAGATTTCAATCCATTGTGACGCCCAAGTACTTTACTTCATCCACAACTAGGAGTGCTGTCCCATAGATGGAATATGAGTTTGATGCAATGATGTTCTTATAAAGCTTGTTGGAAATTTGTAGCACTTCACACTTGTCAGGATTGAATGACATAAGCCACTTTTGCTCCCATTCCTGAACGTTGGCTAAGTCTTGATGTAGAGCTTCAGTGTCCTCACATGACCCTATGGATCGATATATATGAGAGCATCATCAGCATAGAGGCATATGGTGATGAGACACATTTAGGAAGATCATTTAAGAAGAGTAAAGATCCCAACTCTGTGCCTTAGGGCACACCTGAAGACTTGCTGGTAGTGTTGCTCTTGATCCCTTTGATTGTCATTTGTTGGTTGCACCCTTGGAGGAAGTCCTAGATCCAAGATAGAGCTGTCCTCTTATTCCATAGAAGTGGAGCTTGAGCAGGAGCTGCTCGTCCTGGAACCTCAGACTTCCAAGCACCTTTCTGAGGATTCTCTCCACCCCCAGCACTGCCGCTTTTTGGAGTGTTTGCCATTATTATTATTATTATTATTATTATTATTATTATTATTATTATTATAACTATTATTATTATTATTACAAGTATTACTATCATTACTACTACTACTATTACTATTACTATTGTAATATAACTATTGTAATTATGTTAGACATGTCCTCACAGGGATGAATTGGCATTTGGTTTATTAGCACCGATTATTTAAGTGTGGTAGCTGTGATAACAAACTTGTAACCATATATCTTAACCTGTTGAAGATTAGATACTTATACTCTCTGAGTTTACTTGGGCAGGTGTCTGTGAGAAATGCATCAGCTTGTCAGTGCATTAAGGACACAACACTGAAGCCTGGAGTACCCCAAGCTTATGGCATGTCAATCAAATAGTGAGATTAGTGTGATGCGATAATCCACTTTCCCAAAAAATGAGGAATGCTTTGCTAGTAATATCACTACGAACCGTACAATCTTTGCGGCTCTTTGAGATGTTTGGCAAGACCAAATGTTTTTTGGTATACTTGAACCTGAATGATTATGATGTTCTTTGATATGATCTGACCAAGTGTAATTCAAACTTGTGCTGTGAAATGATCATTTAGTGGAATTGTTGAGAGAGGGAGTAAATTAGTCACATTCCAACTGCACAAATTCACAAGCATTTTAAACAATTCTCTTATTTTTGAAGGTCCCGCTGTGTATCGACTCATCTAAGTTCCAAGTGATAGAGGCAGGGTTAAAGTGTAGCCAAGGAAAGTGCATTGTCAATAGTATCAGCCTGAAGGAAGGGGAGGAGGACTTCATTGCCAAGGCCCGAGTAATCAAGAAGCATGGAGCAGCAGTTGTTGTTATGGCATTTGATGAAATAGGACAGGTAAGAGATGTAGCATATCCTCATTGAGAGTTACACACATGCTAAGGGTCTTATATCAAAGTTCTGGGCCCTGTTTCATAAAGCTGTTCGTAAAGTTTCGAACAACTTATGAGCGACTGGTGATCAGTTCTGATGTGTTATACTTATCAGAATTTCCATAATTTAGCACAAGAAGCGATCACCAGTCGCTCGTAAGTCGTTCGTAACTTTACGAACAGCTTTATGAAACACCCCCTTGGAAGTATATATATTGTAATGTCTTTACTGTCAAGGTATCTCCAACTATTTCCTAGGGCAGAGCCAGTTAGTGTGATGCCAATAGTATCACTTTAGTGCCCTCAGTATGAATGCACTTACAGAGACATTGGATATTTACCTGGGGCATAATGCACCTCAACAAAGAGCAGTCTAGGCCTGTACATGACACAAGATATATACAGTGAGTGAAACTGAACGATGGCATCCACTTAGCAAGCTCTTAAATCCATTCTTCAAAGATCAGGTCTGTAGATAGAAAGAAGTATATCAGTAGAAAGACAATAATTTCTATCATTTTATAATTTTTAGACTCGCACGTTTCTTTAAATTAAACAAGTTGTTTTGCCCATCCATACCATTCTGATGAGGGATTCTCGACATTTCAGGTCACAGGCCATGTTCATATAGGCCTAGTACCCTTCATGCCGAAAGAATTCCGAGTCTGCATCAACAACAGACGCCGAACCCTACACACCTGTTAGTAAGCAAACGATCAACGTTGGTGAAGGTGATGGGACAAACTATGACTTCCGAGGCGATCTGGATGTAGCTATCTTTCCAAATCGCAGCTGAGGAAAGATAGCTTATGCATTCAGATTGCCAACGAAGTGATAGTTTGTCTCATTGCCTGAAACCAAAAGTTGATTATTTGCTTCATATTCCACATTGCTGTATTCCTGTTTGATTCCACATCTGAAATCATTTTTTTTTTTTACATCGATGTTACTGTCGGGAACAAGACCCTGGGGGGGGGGGGGGTGGGCGGCGAAGAACACAGCTAGATCTAGTTAGACTAGTCCAAAAACACTGAAACTGTAGATCTGTAGGGCCTACGTGTTAGGTCTAGCGAGAGTTGGAGAGTCTAGACCTAGATCTAGATCTAGGTATCCTCAGGCCAAGCCTTAGGGTTTAAGCAACGTTCACTTACCAATCATGTTGCTAAAAAAACTGGACATTCTGAAATACGGGCAAGGCAACTACACTACGTGCATGCGTGGTACGGTAACATACAAGTCAGCTTTAGATGTGGGCTGGCGATTACAACACTAGCGGCATCATCTCACTGACGCTAAGTAAAAGTGCGTTGCGCTGTGGTCTATCACTTGACCCATGTCAAATGATAGAACACAGTGCAATGTACTTTTATTTCGCGCGTACTCAAAATTGTAAGTTATATCACGCGTTAGGACTGTGTGGACTAAGAGATCAGCGAAACAAAATGACTATCATCATAGACTGTAACGAACTTTTCTTCTCGGGTGATGTGATTGGCAAAAGTATGCTTTATTATGTGATCAGCCCTTGACCAATCCAATAGCAAGATTCTTAGTATGTGGAATATGATATATGATATTTGCCACAACAACCTCTCCAGTGAATGCCCAACTGAATTCCTAAACTCCATTTTGTTGATCCCATATGTGTACATTGGTTACACCTGATCAGTGGAGAGCAATAGCCTCTGTTCCACCCTCAGCCAGATCAAAGACAAAGGAGGTGAGAGAAGTTATGCAACTGTCCCTGATCAGGATATCATGAAAGACCTCCTTACAAATAAACAGTTCCTCTCGGTCATCAAAGAATCTGTGAACAGAAGACTGACAGAGCTCAAGGGAGAGATAGAGAAACAAAAGGGTGACATGATCTTCAAGTTACAAGTGAGAAAAAGGACATGGAGATCGCACTTGTGAAAGAGAGATTGGAGAGACAAGAAAACAACCTCCAAAACATGAGCAATCTTCTGAAGGAACAAGGCACAACTGCTTACATTGATTGATTGATTGAAAGGTCTTTATTAAAAATCTGATTTGGCGACCAAAGGTGGAATTGCACAGATGTACATCTCATCGTATAAAACTATACATCGACATAAAAGGAATAATTTCATAACCAGAAGTACAAAAATCATCACATTCAACATACATACAATTAATAAAAATCTACCTTAAAAATTATTACTTAAATTCCAACCAAATCCAACCAAAGAAAAAAAAAAAAGAAGCAGCAACCGAGAAGGCCTACTAGAATCTTACAGAAGAACAAAATATAAAATCTTAAAACTTCATTTCTATCAGTCACACTTCAGTGACTCTTTTACACATCCTACAATGCACCCCCACACTCCCTCAAGTAACAATAAAAAAACACCCCTCATATTCAATATCCATCATCACAAAAGCAAATATTTAGTCATAAGCGAACAAATACCACAGGCATACTAGTCTGCAATCTAGGCAGAGCAGCCACCATCCCCGCTGCCACGCAAAATGTCCGACGCACTGCACTAGTATGCGGCAAGACCACGCCCGATGCAGCGAGACCACAAACAGGGAGCACGTGCGAAGCAGCCGCCTCCCACACCCATCCACCCCACCCCAACCACTGCCCTCCAGCCATCGACCCAAAATCAGTGGCAGTTTTGGTACAAAAAACCTCCATCTACCCAATGTTGACAAGAAAACCAACAGCCAAAGCAGGACGGGCAGATGTAGGGGGCAGATGTAGGTGGCGGATGCCCCCACCGCCCGCACCCCCACTGCACCAGATGCACCGCTCAGCAGAGACAACAATCCCCCTTCGGCAGACGCTCAGTGGCACAGCAAAGACAACAGCCGCATCCCCCGCCCAGATCACAGGCCAAAGGCACACCTATTACTCCCACATTTTCATTTAGACTAACATTACACAACATAAATTTGCAAACAAAAAAAATCCAAACAATTACATCCTACAGTCTGCCAAACAAAATAATAAAAAAAAAGTTCAATAAAAACAAAGTACTCTACTTAAATTCCCGAAATATTTTACTCTTCCCATATCACTAAATGTAGCCCTATTTTACAAGTTTTAATCACTAATTCCTTTTCTTGATCTTTACAATCTATAATGATCATTAAAATTCTGTTCATTGAAGGAAGCACTCCTTTTGATCTGGAAAAATATATGATATACACTCAGCAAAAAAAAAAAAAGAAAGCAAACACTTTTTCAAGTTTACATTTCTCATAAAATTTTTGGCTAAATGTTAATGTATTATATACCATACGAAAGGTAATTCAATTCTCGCTATCACCAATGACGTAAAAAGTACCCGGATGTGGCTTTTTCGTCAAGATTTAGTGCACTTCGTAGCAAGGGCACTTCCGGCGCGGGGCATAATTTGCACAGCGCTAGCGTGCACGTACGTGTACTTTACTTATAGCGCCGCGCCGACCACGGATACTAGTACAGTATATAAGGCGGCTGTACCGCCTGAGCCAGCGAGTGGCCAGGCCTGTCATACTCATACACTGTAGTCCCCGCATGCATTGTCCTAAGCCGGCGGCCGGCCTTGCATTAGCATGCACCATATATACACCACTGCACGCATTTAAGCTAACACATACCGGTACAGCGTACTGCTTGATCATGCGATCGATGTGCACATCACAGATCAGTCATTTCTGCATACGCTGAAAATATGCTGGAAAATATTCACCCACCTGGATATCGTCATGGAATGCCCATCTTTTTTTAAAATTTGTTCTCTGTTCGAAATGTCGCGAACACAATCGGGAACGAACCGTGATCTCGAACTTATCCTGTCTCCGAAGCAACTTCTTCCAAGTAAGTACGTAGGCACTAGGCCTACTACCACTACTAGTAAGTCGCGCGTGCACATACTGCGCTGTGGAGTCACCCGCAAACTTCACCCATGCGGCCACGTCACGTCTCGCATGCCAGTAAGGGTCCTATTTCTGCAGATTTTTTTCATTTATTGTCGTGCAAACAAAACATGGCAGCTTCGCAGCAACAACCAATAGTCGTATTAACAGCAATTTCTTAAGAATGGAGAAATTTCAAATCATATTAAAGCTGTAATTCAAGTCGAGAAAACAGGAAGTACACGTAGAATACAGTCGGTTGTGTATCATGCGCGTACGAACGGAAGTGACTTTGCTACCGGACTATCCCATAATGCACCATAAATGACGCTTAAATCAACATCTGGGTACTTTTTACGTCATTAGTGATAGTGAGAATTGGCTATCAACTGAGTAAGTCAATAAAAAGGGAAACTTTACGCGTGAGTGAACACCTTTTTATACCTCCGCCACGAAGTGGTGCCGGAGGCATTATGTTTTCGGGTTGTCCGTCCGTCCATACGTCCGTCTGCATTCGTTTACACGATAATTTGAGTAATATTGACTGGAAGTTTACCAAACTTGGTCCAAGTATAAAGAATAATGGGGCAGTTACTTGATTAGATTTTTGGTGAAATTGGCTAAAGGCCAAAGGTCAAGGTCAAATCATGATATTGTATCCGTTTACGCGATAACTCAAGTCTGGATCAAGCAAATTCAACCAAACTTTGTCCGAGGATGATGTATGATATGGGACAATTACTTGATTAGTTTTTGAGTGAAATTGGACCGAGGTCAAAGGTCAAAGATCAAGGTCAAATCCAAAAATTTATCTGTTTACGTGATAACCCAAACCTGGTTGAAGGAACTTTCACCAAACTTGGTCCAAGAATGACATATGATGGGGTTATTAGTTGAGTGATTTTTAGTGAAATTGGCAAAAGGTCAAAAGGGCAAGGTCAAATGCTAAAAATGTTGCTATTTCCCCCATATCTATGCAATGCCCGAAGGTATTTTCTTGAAACTTAGTGTAGACATGTACTACTGCGTAAAGATTCTCCAGAAAGAGTTTCATGTCATAAGGGTCAAAGGTCAAAAGGTCAAAGGTCAGGTGAAAATGTTACAATTTTCACTTTTCTCGCAAATGGTTCAATGTATATTCATGGAACTTAGTACATACGCATGCACTGACTGGCAGGGATTATGTACGGAATTTAGGGGTCATGGGTCAATAGTCAGGGGGTCAAAGGTCAAGGTCAACTCCTCAAAATTTCACCATTTCCCTCATGTACCAGTATATGCAATGCTTGCAGGATTATTTTTTAAACTTAATATATATATATGTATTACCTAATGGAAATTCTCTAGGAAATTTCCTGTCCAAAGGTCAAAGGTTAAGGGTCAAAGGCCAGGCTAAAATGCAAAAAAAAAAAAATATATATATATATATATATATTTTACACTGTAATTATACATTTTCTTCATACATTGAAAATTACTCAATGCATAAACTTATAAAAGGGTCGGTCAAAAGTCAAGTGAAAATCATCAATTCCCCAAATACATGTACCTGCACTCTTAGACAATAATAGCAAACCTAGTTCAAGGAAAGTGAACATTCAAGACATTTCTGACAAACCTGTCTTTTCGATATTTTGCCAGTTATGTGAAACTGTCATCACACATTGTGAAGATATTGTACTATACACCTATTGGGAGAATAATACATTATGGCGGAGGCATACCAGTCGCCATAGCGACATTTCTAGTTTTTTCTCAATCAAGACACAAAAGTAAAAATTGCAAATATGAATAAGTTGTCATTCATGCATAAATGCTCTTCCATGTAACAATAAGAACAATAGACAAATTTAAGACAATAGAAAATGTATTGAGTTGCAAAAATATACCTATGATCTCTATAATATCTTTGAAGCCCAAACAATAAAGGCTAAAATTGATGGAGGAAAATGAAAAATTTTCTGTCAAATCCAAATTCAAATGAAATCAAAGAAGAAGCAATATTAACAAAAATGGTAGGATTTTGACTTGATTTCTCAAATTAGGAAAATTGTAAATTACATTCTTGAATTGGTCACAAGAATTCTTAAATTACTAAATTGAATGAATAAAGATGTTTCGTTCACTTAATCATCTCTATGTCCTTAATCCCTATTTCATTTGAAGTTTGAGTTGACAGAAAATTCATTTTTACCCCCCTTAAGTTTCCCACTTTGATATTGTTTGAGGTTATATAGAAGAGATGAAGAGAACGAAAACTTATTTTTGCTATTTTATTCATGTCTCTCATTTTCTTCAACTAGTGTTTTTGTTATCGATATCTTAAAGGGCATTCGCAAATGAAAGACTTTGTCAATTTTGAAAGAAAGATATTATTCAGAGGGAGACAAACTGAAGAAACTCAAACCTATGTCAATTTTTGTGATTTTTTTCTTTTGTGCCTTGAAGGACAAAAACAAATGTGTTCACTCATGCATAAAGTTTCCCTTTATATTGACCTACTAGGTTGATAGCCAATCAAATTGCCTTTAATATGGTATATAATACATTGATTTTCATCAAAATCTTCTAGAAAAAATTATGAAAACAAAAAAGTGTTTACTTTTTTTTCAGAGTGTATTTTATAATGAAAATAATGGAATTTGCACATTTTGATTCTATGAGAGTTTCCTTGGATCCCCATAAAAATCAAATTTCCATCCCTGATGTCTATTTCTCTCAACTCTTATCTATTATTTCTTGCCAAGTTCTTTGAACTTGTTCACAAAACAGAAATATATGTGAATACGTCTCCTCCTCCTTTTTACAAAGGAAGCTGCATCACAATTCCCTAGTTTGAAACTTGTAAATGTTGCAATGTCTTTCCCATGCTACTGAGTTCGGTCACTGCGAAAGTTGCATTTAAATGCCACAGAGTTCCCAGTTTCATACAATTTTCTAGTTTCGTACGAAATCAAACACGTCTTTTCAGCAATGCATGAGCGTTTAAATGCAAAATGGCGTGTGATTTGGAGGACTTGCATTTGATTTTTTTAGTTGTATTTAAATGCAAAGTTTCTAGGTGAATAATCGCGCTTTGGAATATTTAACCTCACAAATGTTCAGATTAATGAAAGGGCCTATTTCATGTTCGAATATTGAACATCTACCTATACAAATGTGTGTTTTGAGAATAACGAATCTTAAGAATAACAATCGAAATTTATTTCACTGTTAGATGAACAAAGCTTTGGAATATAGTAATGAACATCACCCGTAAGAAACATCGTCCCTGCAAACTGCATGAACAAGTGATGAGCGTGCAGAGAGGAGGGGTGATATCTGTGTTATATGACAGAATTGTATACATTACTGACTGTCACCACACAGAGTATTTTTTTGACTTGGCTTAGAAGGCAAGTGTATAGTACAATGCATGTAATTCTAAACACAACAAAAAGCAAGAAAAAAATTGTTCCATAACAATTTCCGGGTACACCATCATTGGCCAATGCAGCTGTAACCTAATGTTTGCACAATGCATTCACGCTGATATAATTCTGTTTTATTCTTTTCTACTGTAAAAGTGGATATTTTCGCGCGACTAATTCTCTGCGCGTGGCTGGGTAAGAAGTTTCTGGTTGCGCAAAAATTTCAACACTGTGAAAATTTTCACTTTTACAGTATATAGGTTTGACGACAATAAAATAGAACATTCAGTTTAAAAGCTGAAATTGGTCATTTTACAATTCAAACACATATATGACATCATAAAAAATGTTATTTGTTGAAATTAGCTATCAATATGATTATGACGAAAACACTGTACAAACAAATAAAACCTTAATATTTCAACCTGGCCTTAAATCCTTGACCTTTGATCCCAGACCCAAAAATTCCCAAGAAAATCATCGACAAACAGTACATGCATAAATGTTTTTTCACTAAACCTATAACCCTCAATAACAATGCATGTATTAAAACTAACAAATAATAATGCTTTACAAATACTGAGAAATATTGCGCAGTTATAAAAACAAATATACAAACCATTAAGTAACCGAACTAAACATGGAATAATTAAGTTTCTGAACAATAAAATAATTGAATTTGATTATGAATATACATCACAAAAAATATCATATGAATGTAAACAAACTCAAGGTGTCACTATGGCACAATGTGTGGCTCTCCCAACAAGTCTACAACACATCTCAACAATATGTAACAATATTTCCACACAATTGACAAAACATTAAAAAAAAATACATTATATCTATTAAGAACATGTAGAGTGTTCCCCCACCCGCCAGGCCCTATTCAATGAACACCCACATTATTAAGAAGAAAAAAACGAATATCTAAAAATCCAGAAATTTTCAACTTTCACCTAACCTATCACAAATTCTTGCATCAAAGCATAAAAAAGAAAATTTAAAAATCAGCACCAAACAACAAACCCTTAGCATCCAACCTGACCCTTGACCCTTGACCTTTGATCCCACGACCTCAAAATTCCCAAGAGAATCACTGACGGGCAGTACATGCACAGATTGATTGATTGATAATTGTTTATTGAAACAAACATGCAAAGTAGTAGCGCGAAGGCTAAATTATAATGCATCACATGAAAAACGTATGAATTACATCAAACAACAGACATTATATAAACATTTTAACAATAGCAAATACACCACATTTCCTTATGATTGATTCAATGCAATATAAAAATTCGATAAATATATTTTGCATATCATCTGTTAAAAAAAAAAACCTCATTAACCATTAACACTTTGATACTCAAATAACTGTGTTTGCATTCATTTTTAGCTGAACTTAACGTCAATTCCCCAAATCCAATTACTCATATCAATTATTACAGAAAACACAAAACAAAGAATACTTTACAATACAAATACACAAACTAATAAATTATTTCTTATTGCACAAGCACCGTATGATATAAATTCATGAGGGTGAGTATACTACTCATAAGATACCTGTACATTTAATGGCAAAATGCGATCTCTATCTTACACTATAGAGGGTGATCACTGGTGGGTAACAAAAGTGGGAAATCAGTAGGACTAATAATGCACCAGTATGTTGTATTGGCGTAATGGTGTGTATGAGAAAGAAAAAAAAAATAACAGAAAAAGCAAGTGATAATGCCAAAAAGGGAAAGAGGGGGAGGGAGTGCAAGTGAGGTATTGAAAGAGAGAGTGTGAATACCAAACTCTGATCACCTGTGTTTTTGTTATGATGTAATGTTTACAGCATACCCAATCTGTAAATCTACATATCATACCACAAAACCTCATCTCACAATAACCATATTTCACCTATTTCCCCCATATAAACACCTATTTCCATAATCCCTACTATCTCCTCCACAATACAACTCCATGTACAATCCAATCCCATAACTGCGAAACACATTATGTCTCAACATAATACCACTATCTAATTCACATAAAAACATCAAACTGTAAAGGCATAAATTCATAAAATGAGCATTAACGTGAACATATACTGGCAATAAGATATAACATAATTGATAAGAACTAAACAAAAAAAAATAGCATTAGCAAACAACATTAGCATTGAG
Source organism: Diadema setosum (assembly GCF_964275005.1). Taxonomy (NCBI): domain Eukaryota; kingdom Metazoa; phylum Echinodermata; class Echinoidea; order Diadematoida; family Diadematidae; genus Diadema; species Diadema setosum. The sequence continues at coordinate 34,593,614 of NC_092685.1, read as the reverse complement.
TTAGCATTGATGGTTCAATACTGGAGGAGGTTGACAACTTCAAGTATCTTGGGGTGAGAATGCAGCAAAATGGTGATAACAGCAGGGAAATTAAAAGCCGACTAGCTATGGGTTTGAAGGCATTGAATGCCATGAGGAAACTGTGGCAAGGACAAGACAAGGAGACAAAACTCAGAGTTCTCAGAGCCTGCATTTTCCCAATTGCAACCTACGCATCCGAAGCTTGGGTTCTACGGAAGGCAGATGAGAAAAGAATTTGTGCATTTGAAAATAAATGTGATCACAGAATTTTGAGAGTCCCGTGAGTGGAACGACGAACAAATGAAGACATCAGAAAGGTACTCAATGTACCGAGTGACTGGCTACTGAAGTATGTAAAGAAACAGAAGCTGGGATATTTTGGGCATATTATGAGACACAGTGGGATGAAAAAGAGAGTCCTTATGGTCCAATTTCCTGGAAAGCGTAGTAGAGGAAGACCCAAATAGGATGGGACAGAACGGTGAGGGAGACATTTGGTTCTATGGAGAAAGCAACTAGAATGGCTCAAAACAGATGTTTGTATCATGCTGCCGTGTGGGAAGCTACGCTCTGACAAGAGTATGCTGCAACAACGACGACGACGAACAAACAACATAATAATTACATCATAAACAACAAATTATTCAATCATACACCGTGCATATTCAACAATCTCGTGAGGTATGGGACACAGCTGTTTCGATAGCGGTCAGTTACACGGAGGTACCGGTATCAAGCGGGTCTTTTGCAAGGTGAACGGCCGAAGCGTGGCGCACGAGAATATCAATGCATGGACATACAGAACCACAGCAAGCTCGAACAGAAACGTCGACATTTTCACCTCCATAGTCACAAAATGAACTCAATATTCAAACTGCAATACGAACCAACAGCGTCCTTGGAATATGTTTCCTCGGATTCCAACGTAAAAGACACACAAGACTGACGTATACACTGACAAATGACAAAAAAGGAGGACAGCTTCGATTCGATGTTCGATTCGATGTTCATATCATGAAGAGCATCTTCATAGAAGACACGTAAGGGTTAAGTGATGAGGCGGAGAGCTCTCCTCTGTACCTTTTCCAACGCTTCTAACTGCTCATGAGTTAGATTGGTGCACCACACTGGGGCAGCAGATTCAAGAAGGGGGCGGATGTACACGGTGTAAACAAACAACAAATTATCATAGGTAACCCCGTATCTCCTGAGTAAGCACAAAATGTAAAGTCTCTGAGAGGTGCGCAAGTTCATTTCTCGTGCTTGACTATCCCATCTCAGGTCTGGTCGGATAGTAACTCCAAGAATGCGCATAGAAGATATGACTTTGATCAGGTTGCTTCCAATAGTAATGACCGGGGGGGGGGGCATCATTACACAAGAAGGTGAAGTGCATCAATTTGCATTTTTCAAGCTTGGGTTTCATGTAATTAGCATTTAAAGTATGGTGAACGAGACATTAAAATCAAGAAAATCATATAAAAGAAGGTGACAAAGCAGAGGGAAATTTCTCCTAAAACAGATTTTTAATGTGACTTATTAAAAGATATTTGCGCCACTGAGAAATCGTGAGTTAAAACTGACTGATTTGCTTCACTGATATTCGCTCCGGAACAGCCGTCATTTTCAAGCCCCAAAATATGACGTCATGAAATGAACAAAACCCTTTACGAGTGGTGCAGCGGGACATCAAGGCCGCCATTCATAAAGCACATATTTCTTGGTGAGCGGATGCAATATCTGGCCTGTCTTTGGTCGCATCTGCTTTCTCGGCTGAGACATTAAAACGTCCAATTTTAAGTTATTTTGTACGTAAAGACTTTGAGTTTGACATCGAGAGTGAATTGAGTGTTGACAGTGACAATGACACTAATAGTGACAGTGGCAAGGTCGGGTGGTAGACGAAGCAAGGGAGAGGCAACGGAGCCCACTGTGTTGTTGTAGTTTGTTATGGTGCGCCAAAAGTAACCATGTCTGGTTCTGTTAAAATATCACTTCCCCGCTAATAATTTTGTTTAAAAAAGCCCAGAGGCTTCATATAATGATGTTAATGCCCTTGATTTTGACATTAAAGTAACATTTTGCATTGATTTTGTACTGAATTCCTGATTTTCATATTGTTTTTATAGTACCGAACATTATTTACTGTGGCGCACCATAGCAACAAACTAGACCGTGTTCGGCATAAGGACTGCGCTTGTATTGTCCGACTGACGTACATACTGACTTTCTTGATGGGCTTAGCTAGCTAGTGGCATGACACATGTCGTGACGCGTCAGCATCCTACTACTAGACTAGTACTGTACTACAACGTAGTAACGTTAGAGGTTCTACTAGGGTCTAATGCTTCTAGAAAATGTCTAACGGTTACTTGTACTAGTAGCTAGCTGCCCCTAGAATGCACCAGAGATCAAGTTGTGTTCAGGGTTTCTGTGTGAGGAGATTTGCCAGCAGCATGCACACGACATTGTTCTAACTAGAGTTCTACAAACGAAAACAAAACAAAACAAAAAGACGATTTAGCCTGCCATCACTTTACTGGCAAATACAACCTACAAGGGAACTGGTGAGTACAGTTTCTTATGTTTGATTAAATTATGTACCTGACTAAGTTCGTATATTAGGAAATAAAGTAAAACCTTGCACGTCTAACCGTTGACGTTTGATCTAAGATCATCTAACTTAGGCCTATATGCTACGCACTACGTAGGTCAGAGTTCTGGTTCTATTAAAGTTAGAGTGCCTAGGCCTACTACGAGCCGTTTGAGAGTCGAGACTGAGGCGCGAAAGCGCAAGTAGAAGTCTAAAAAGGTTGTCATCTGTATACTTAATGGTAATTCTAAGGAAGATAGATTCAAATAAGTGAAATTATAACTCACTTGTGCCTGATTGTGTGAAGAAGACACCTCGCTGCACTCACTTGGTCATCATGCGGAATTCACACTTTGAACCACGCCGCTGCGTAGCACAGCGCATCAGTGCAGGGCTGATTCGTTCATTTCATGATGTCATAATTTGGGTCACCAAAATTTTGCCGTCAGATCGGGTTCAGGTGGTCTAAAAAGGGTCCCAAAACACCATCTCTCCATCGTTCTAGAGACGTTTTCACCTTTTGAAAATTTGAAAATTAATTATTCATATTCCTAGAGACTTAAGCTTTCCATACTTTAACAGAATCAACATGGGATTGCAAATTGTTGTGGCCGGCTTTGTGAGAGATTTCGACTATGCTCAGGTCGTCGACGTACTTCATCTATTGTCCGTTGTCAGGGTGAGATCATTGACCATGATCAGAAAGATAATCGGGTCGAGTTTTGTCCCTTGGGAACCCCGCACGTCCGTGATTCCGAAGATGACGTCGTACCCTTGTAGAGCACCGTCTGCAAGCGATTAAACACCAGCACATATGATACACAGACACACAAAAACTCAGAAAGTGAACTACCTTGGGTACTAGTTAGTACTCAAGTGTACATGAGTGTATGCCCTTAATATTTGGGGGAACAAGACAACAGATGCAAAGAGCGAATGGTACTGCGCCATACACTGAATTAGTGAGCAGTAATGCTGTGAATCGGAGCGAGAGAACAATTCTTTTTCAGAGTATATAGCAATAGAAGAAGTATGTTGACTTGGGAGAGGAAATTTACACATATTCTAACTTGGCACTAAAAATCATGTTGACATGTATGAGTTGTCGACTTATGAATGTCAACTAATACAAGGACATATTTAAGGAATAACAAAGGGAAGAATTGGGACTTTACTGCCTCGTCGACATACGCGATGTTGACAAGCGAGGGTTACAGTTGATTCTTTTTTCTTTCTTGTCATGGCCACCAATCTCAAACCATTGGATTGAAACTTGAAGGTCTGTAGACACTGTGCTGTTCAAGATTTCAGTTTTGGCTTCTCCATTATTTTTCTACTTTGTGACCTTGCACAGCAACTCTCGATTTCTCAAACCATTATATGAAATTTTACCACTAAGAGGAAATAATCTTTAGCAACACAGCCTTCCATGTGTAACATTTCACCACAAGTACATTTACTTTTGTTGTTGTTGGGTTTTTTTTTTTGCCAATTTGCAAAATAATAAGATCCAGTTTAAGGTACCAAAATGTCATGAAATGTCAGAATAACTTGGTAGGAAATGACATGATTATCAAATTGAAAATAAAAAAGCAATGAGTGCCTGGCATGGCATGGTTGATGCGAGATGGAAACTTTTCAGTTTGTACCAATTATACATCAGAAAATCATGCTCCACAGTCTCCTTTTTTTTTAAATCTCTATTTCACATTGAAAGTACACAAAAAAATACATAAATCAAAGAAAGATTACAAAATGGATGGATTGCCCATTTTAGCTTCATTATTACATTAATACAATAATTCTGTTCTTCCATGGGGTCCAGGACATGTAAATGATGAAAACTATAGTATGAATAAATACTAGGTGTTACAAAAAAAAAAAAAAAATCCCACTTTTGATCCTTAATAGTTCAAAAACTGTATATCAGATAACTCTGTCATTGATATGAGTAATAGCTGAAGAGTGTACAATTTTGTTGGAGGTGGTTTGAATATGAAAGCATGAATCATTTTCATTAAACCATTAAAAATTTCAAAGTTAGGTTCTAGATTTTGCTCTATTTTCAACCCTATGTACAAAACTTTCACTTTGCACAGGGGTCAATGGGTCTGTATGGTACAATAGTCCTGAACAATGACCAAGGTTTGAATGCTTTATTTATTCATAAGGAATTCTACTATCACAACTAGTCTTTATTCATCCTCTGCCATTTACTGTGTAAAGTCACTTCACTGAGATGTCATTCTAATGGATTTTGAAGCAATCAAGGTGATGCAAAGTGTTTTAAGTCATTCAAAGGATAGGAATATTGATGTTGTCCTTGATGATGACGAAGATGATAGTGATGATAATGATAATGATAATGATGATGACAATGATAGTGATGATTATGATGATAACAATGATGATAATGCAGTGATGATAATGCTGGTGCTGCTTATGATAATGATCACAATGACAGTGGCAGTCATGATGAGGATGATAATAATGATGATAATCATGCCGATGATGATATTGGTGGTGATGACGATGATGATGGTGATGATGATGATATGATGTTACCCCAGTATGTTGCAGTGGGGGGGAAAAGGCATTAAATGAAATTGATGAAAATTTTTCATAAATGATTAAACTCACAGGCTTTCTTAAGATCGCCAAAATATTCTCATGCTATTTATTGTATTCAAAATACGAGATTGAAAATACATTGTAAATATTGAAATGATTTTGTTTGTGACTTTTTTTTTTGTAATGAGGAATTGGCAGTTTCACAAACTTTTTTGTACCTACTCTTTCCTATCTTGGAATCATAAATTAAAGAATTTACAGTTCACTGTATTTACATTTTCCCATCTTGGAATTAATTTAAAGAATTAACAGTTAACAGTATTTACATTTTCCTTTTTTGAAATTAAATTCAAGAATTGACAGTTGATTGTGTATTTACATTTTCCTATCTTGGAATTAAATTTAGAAATTTACAGTTTACTGTACCTATATTTTCCTACCTTGGAACTGAGTAACTTTATTCATGCTAGTATGCAACTGAAGCAAGATTGAAAATGATAAAACTAGATTTATCATGGACTTGCTTGAATGCACTGAAATTTAAAACCTCCCACTCTCCACTTGTCTTCCCATAATATCAATACATTTTTTTAGTCTGTGCTGAAATGCCCTAAAAGCAGAGGAAGACTTCTGCATGAAGTCAGGACACCCTCTTAGCTCATTACAAACATCAACAATTGCCTGACACAACTTATCAACATCCTGGTATGACCGTCAAATGTAGACCAACTCCTTTAGGCATCCCCACAAAAAGAAGTCACAAACTGTGAGGTCTGGACTTCTTGGGGTGATTCTCTATGTAGCTGAAGACCACCAGTTTTCTTCAGGAATGTATCCTGTAACCAAGCTCTAACTGGGTGAGTACAGTGTGGTGTTGCTCCATCTTGCATGAATACAGCATGTTCGATATTCTCTCCCATCAAAGCTTGGAGTTCTGGAAGAAATTGGTCTTGCAGCATTTGGAGATATGTTTCTCCATTCACATTTCTGTCAAAAATGGACCTATTAGCAAAGAGGCAGATATGGCACACCACACAACTACTGACGGAGGATTTAACATTGTCCGAGTGTGATGGTGGTGTAGTTTGTTGTCAGGTGTTGCCCAGATGGTTGCATTATGGGTCGCAACATACCTGAAGATGATAGGGCCTTGCATGAATATCGTGCTTAAAGAAGAAACAGTACCTCAAAAAATTTAATTCCACTTTTTTGAATTTAGATGACGATATGATGACGTCATCGAGTTTTCCTGGCAATATTGATACTTGAAATGTTATTTACAATTCATATGCTTTTGTAATATGCAATAAAAACATAGGGTTAATGGACGATTTAAAGAGCTATGGGAAAATAAACAAAGACATTTTTTTTCACTACATTTGCAGAAAGACGCGCGGGAGGATTTTTCACTTTGATGCCTTAGCATTCCTTTGTTAATTTATAGGTCAAAAAAACGATCGAACATCAATTGATATTGTTACTTCATGTATCAGGAATCCAAATCCATCGAAAAAAGTGCATTTTCATATTGCTTACGCGCCGTGCACGCGAAAATGCGCGGACAGACGCGTACGCGCGAAAATGTTTGAAACGCTTAAAATTGTCTGAAACTTCAAGATTTCCCATTGGGAAGTCGTTTTAAGCCTTTTAAAAGTTTGACGCGCGCGTACACGCGCGTAATGATGTCCTAGGTGATTAGCATCAAAAAGTAAGGTAGAGCGTGACCTGAACTTTATGTCCAACGAAAATGATACAGAAATGACATTTAGTTATGAAGTTATGATCGATCATGTGACAAGGTCCGAAAATCACAAAATGGCGCCTAGATGACGTCATAGACATGTTACTGTCATGAAAACCTTATTGTGGCTAGATATTGTCATGAGACATGTTGACTGAAAATGTCATGTCATTCCGTAATGTCATTGTTGAGATATTGACGACACAAAATGTGGCAGAAAGAAAGAAGAATAAAAAACGAGATATGAAACTCGTCACACTGAGGACGAGTTAGGTGATACGCTTGGGGTCATCAGATGTCGGTCATCTGTGATCGACAAAGAAAAGAATGTGATGTCGGCACCTTGAAGTTATATTGAGCGTGCATGCAAAACCGTTTCTCTAACCACTCAGCCACGGGACATCCACGGAAATGGAAAGACAAAAAAAAAACAATGTATAGATATAACAGGGGAAAAGTCAATGCACACTCGAGAAACGTGGCCGTGTGAACATGTATTGCATTGCTAGACGGAAATGCGGCCTTGTAACGATTGATGTCGCTAGGCCATTTCTGGCAACTTGGGAAAAATATGTCCCGCAGACATGAAACCTATAATCGGCTGGTTTTGATACCTTGCCTTTAATCACAATTTTCAGTGTGATGACGTCATCAAAGTACAAAACAATGACATGGACTTGAATGACAATTGTTCAAAGTACAACACCTCCGTCGTCGTCATTACATACTATGATCAGTTTGACAAAGTCAGCCTGCAAAATTTTGCAGCAGTCTAAGCAATGTGGTCTCCAACACTAAACAGAGGGATATTGTGTGTCTGTGTGTATAGGTGCGTTTATATACGAACGTGATTTCTACATGGACGAATGTGTAATACACCATTGAAGAAAAAAAGTAAAATAGATAAGTATTTTGTTTCGTGCTCTTATGGGGTTCGAACCCGCACGAGTGCAACCTTACGTCTCTGAGACGTCGCCTTTAACCTCTCAGTCATACGTCTCGACGAGAAAATATGGGGAACGTAAGCTTATATGTGAAAGATGAATCAGGAATCGTTTCGTCCACCTTCCATTCTTATTTTCAGTTTTAAGCTGCAAAATTGTCAACCTGATGAGAAGATTTGAAAAAAAATAAAATGTATGATTACTGCAGCTTATTGTCTCAGCTACAATAAAGTTTCAGAGGAAATGAAGCAAAATCAAGTGAGATTAAGGTGCTTGAGCGTTATCAAGTCAATGCATGGTTTAAAAAAAACATAAATCCCCTCCCATAGACATAACACATAATCTTCGCTGATTTTGATATCTTGCCTTTAATCACAACTTCTGGTATGATGACGCCATCAAATTAGAAAACATCAACATGGACTTGATAGACAATTGTTCAAAGTATAACATATTCATTGTACGTTGTCAGTTCGGTATTGACATGACGATCAAACACAGGTTGGTTGGTGGTGGTGTTTATTGGCGCTTTTCAATCATTCTGATTATGTGCGCCACGTCTTCTCCATGCTATAATAGTAGGAGTTCATGAAAGAGTCTATGAGCTCAGTTCAGTTGATCACATCACGCTCACTCTGTTCTAGGTTTCGGCTTACCTGTCAAGTGGCAGTGTGTGAGATCAATTTCCCTCCACCGTTAATAGTGCAGTATGTGCAGTGCATCTATATACAAATACATATAAATATACTCTTTGTTGTTTGTGTATTTTAACAAAACGTATGAACATACAAGGTGTCCGTATTGCTAGTAAATTCTGGTAATATCAATATAAACGCTTTGTATTTTTTAAATACACACACAAAGCCCTAAAATTATCTTCTATACTAACCTTCATTATGTTTGTGATATTCAATACATTTATTTTCAACATTTTTTGCATCAATTTTCTTTCATTTTTATACCATTTACATTCCAATAGATAATGCTCTATTGTTTCTAACACTTGACATGTATCACATAATCCATTTTCATGCCAATTGATATCATAAAGATAATAATTCAACCTACATTTTCCTAGACGAATTTGATGTACTAACACTTCTTCCTTTCTGCTCATTCCTTGTAACTGTATTCCCTTAGATATCTGCGACTGTATTCCAAAGAAATCTCTTCCTCTCTCTGATGTTTCCCATTCTGTTTGCCAAATATTTCTATAATACGACACCATATATTTGGTAAGTTCTTGTCTCGTATAAGCAATATCAACATCTATATTTTCTTTAAAAGACCCCCTTTTTGCTAAATTATCAGCTATTTCATTACCTTTCACTCCTCTATGAGAGGGTATCCATTCAAAATGAACATCTTTATCCTGCAATTGTAAACATTTTAATTTTTCTAAAATTTCTACAACTAAAACATTAGTAATTAAAGACAAATTTTCTAGCGCCTGTAATGCAGCTAGAGAATCGGTTAAAATAACAACCGAAATACTACTGAAAGTCTCCAACCATTCTAATGCCATTATGATTGCAGTTAATTCTGCTCTCATAATACATACTGAAGGTAATCTGAAAACTTTACCTATATCATACTGATCAACATAAAAAGCAGCACCAGTATTATTATTATCTTGCCTTGATCCATCTGTGTATATTTTTAAATAACCTTTCCATCTTATTAATAATCTTTCATTTACACAATTTGTTACTTGTATATCAGTATCAATTCTTTTCTTAATGTTATCAAAAATAAAATATGATATTCTTGGAGTTACATAATACCAATACGGTTCTTTTGATATACAATCATAAATTTGTTCAACTTTTGTATTCAAAGTACATGCCCTCATCGCAAGAGGGCCTTGACCGGTTTTCCAATTAAATCGATCGTAATACCAACATGGCAGTAATATTTCGACTGTAGAATGCCTTTTCCTTTCAAAAGACATTAAATAAAATCTATACTTATCAACAAATATACTTCTGCGAAATTTTAATGGCATCTCTCCACACTCTACTTGCAAAGCTTCAGGAGATGTCTTACGCACTGCACCAGTAACTATTCTCAAAGCCTGATATTGAATACAATCAAGCTTTTGTTTTGTGCTACTACTTGCAGCATCATATAATTCACATCCATAATCTAAAATTGATCTTATTAATCCTTTATATACCGTCAATAATATTTGTCCATTACTGCCCCATGGAGTACCAGCAACACATCTCATCAAATTTAATCGCTTTACAGCCTTATCTTTGATAACATCAATATGTTTTTTCCAGTTTAACTTATGATCAAACCACATTCCTAAAGACTTATATTCCACCTATTGTTTAATTTCATATCCTTCAATAAATAATTTAACTTTATTTTTCTGTTTGTTGGTGAACACCATCACAGCTGATTTATCAGCTGAGACATCGATCTTCCAGTCTCTACACCATGACATAATTTCATCAATTGCTCTTTGTAATTTCTTCTGCAAATAACATAAATTTCTACTCATACTCCATAATGCTATATCATCAGCATATACTGATAACTTAACAGAATTTTCTTTCAATTTCAAATCACTCAACATAACATTAAACAGAACTGGACTCATAACACATCCTTGGGGAGTCCCCCTTTTCAGCACATATTCTTCAGAATATATACCATCTAACTTTACTACACATTGTCTATTTCCCAAAAATGCAGCAGTCCACCTTAACATTCTATCTTTAATTCCAATCGCTTCAATTTTATGAAGTAAACCTTTTCTCCAGATCTTATCAGAAGCCTTAGTTAAATCTAAGAACACAACAACCACATATTCTTGATTCGCCATTCCTTTTTGTACATCAGTTTCTAATCTTGCCAATTGATCAATAGTACTTCTATTTTTTCTAAAACCCGCTTGAAACGGACTTAATATATCATTCCTCTCCAAATACCATACTAATCTGTTTTTCACCATTCTTTCCATAATCTTACACATCACTGAGATTAAAGTAATTGGGCGATTAGACATAGGATTCGTGGGGTCTTTTCCGGTTTCAACACAGGAATTTGTATACATTTATACCATTCAACTGGAAAAATTGCTTTAATCCATACATCATTATATAATTGCAATAAACATTTATACATAATTTCAGGTAGCGATTGTACCATGATAGCATTAATACCATCTTTACCTGCCGCTGTATTTTTCATTTCTTTCAACGCATTCTTTAACTCTCTTATTGTGAATTCCTCATTGAAAGGACTATCAACTTGCTCATATAAATTTACTTTAATTACTTTATTCTCAATATGTTTCCTTTTTTCTTCTTCTTCTAAATTACATATATCATATGTTTCGATCAACTGAAACGCCTTAGCAATAAGATTTGCTTTTTGTGATATATCTGTTACCACTACCATCTTATCCATCTCAAATAAATTACTACTAATATGAGTATTCTCCTTACTTTTCTGTAATCCTTTCACTTTTTTCCAAACTTTACCCGCATCCGTCGTTCGATTTAATGACTGGCAGTATTTAATCCAGTATTTATACTTTTCTTCTCTTATAACTTTCTGAGCATACGCTTTCTTTTCTTTATACTTTACCATAATCTTCTGTCTTATAATGTCTTCCTACTCTATTTCTATACCGATTTCTCTCTCTGATTACCTGTTCACATTTCTCTGTCCACCATGGCGCTGGATCCTTTCCTTTTCTTCCTCTATATGTACCTTTTTAATATTTTCTTCTGCTACCTCATTAATCAAACTTACAATCAAATTATATTTTTCTTGAATGCTCATATCTTCTATCACTTGTAATATATCCAAATGCAAACATTTATCACCAATTCTTTTCTTATATAAATTCCAATCAACATTTCTGAATGACCACACCTTTGCATTAATTCCTGTTTCTTTTACATTAGAATATTTTCAAATCAATGAGCATTTTAAAACCAAATGATCATTACCAAAATTACTTTCGAATACTTTCCAATTTAATTCATGCACAAACTTTTGCGAAGCTATGGTCAGATCTAAACATGACCAAAGACCCGTATGCGGGTCCAGTCTAGTTGCCGATCCATCATTTAACAAAACCAAATTATGCTTTTCTAAAAATTTTACCACCACTTTTCCATTACTGTCCTCTTTTCTTCCACCCCATACTACACTGTGGGCATTGAAATCACCGAACAGTATGAAGTCGGTAAAACAATTTTGAATCATATCTTCCAATTTACATATATCTAATTTTTTACATGGATTATAATGATTTATAACCGAAACAGGTCTATTAAAAGAAAATACATCTATTCGTTGATACTCTTCAGAAGAAGAGGTTTGTAGCTCTTGAAAAATGATAGATTTATGAGTATAAATCACCAAACCGCCTCTACCTCCTGAACCTCTGTTCTTAATAACAGAGTTGTAATCAGGTATATTGAAAACATTATAATCTGTAAACCAACTCTCTTGAATACTTATAATATCTGGTAAAATTGTCCGTTCTTTACCTTCTATCAACTTTTTGTAAAATTCTGTTCCATGAGCATTCATGCTCTGGGCATTCCACTGTAAATATTGAATACTTTATCTGTGCAACGGAAAGTATCCTGTTTGCTTTGAGTATTTTTGCGATTCACTGAAGGCGTTCATGAATGAGTTAGGGTGACACATCTTGTATGTCTAAGCATGGTTAAGCTGCTTCAACCACAAGTCTAATTCTGTTAGAATGGGTTGTTTCTTTATCCAGATTATTGATGATGAAAGTGACGAATGACAGAAAATCAACATTAACATTGAAAGATGACGCGGATGGTTGTTCTGGTTCCCCTGTTGGCTCTGTTTTTTTCCTCAACAGGTTCTCTTTTTTCCGTTTGGGTTCCTTGATGTACCATAATTATTCTCTGTTTCAGAGGTGGACTTTCAACTGTATTTGATTGTATGCATTCGGGGGTCCTCTTTTTTTTTCATTCTCTTGTGATAAATTCTGCTGCCTTATTTCACTAGCCTGTTGTGACGTCTCAACTTGTTTTGAGATTTGAATATTTGTCACAGTCTGCTGATTCATTTCTGTGGATTGTTGCGACTTATATTGTTTTGCGGCTTGAGCATACGACACCTTGTTTTCGAGTTTGAACGTCTGTATCTCTTTCGCTTCTTTGTAGTAGATGCAGCCTTGGTATGCTGCCGAATGGTTTTCTTTGCATCTGAAGCACTTTGGGTTGTCCTTTGTTTGACATTCCTCAAAGTGGTGGTTACCACCACATCTCACACATCTTATTTTCCCCCTACACTGGCTTTTTACATGCCCGAATTGTTGGCATTGGAAGCATCGTATGAGGGGAGCTACGTATTCGTGCACTCTGTATGTCTGATACAGAAATGTGACAGATGTGGGCATTTGTTGCGAGTCAAAAAACAGTAGCACAGAAGGGGTGGGGCCTAGTACTCCTTCGAACCTTTTTTTGAATCGCTTCACTTGAATGACTCCTTGGTCCTTCAATAATTCTTGAAGCTCTTCTTCAGTAATCTGCTCATCAACTCTGTGAATGACGCCTTTGCTACTCACCACCTTTGATTGCATTCTTTCAACTTTCACAGAGACCCCTGCTAACTCACTCATTTCTAAGGCTTTTTTCACCTGTTTTTCGTCTTTACATACGATTTTCAACACCCATTTTTCTTTCACTTTGTACATTTTTTCCACTTCCCCGATTTGTCTATGTAACTGCTGTACTAATTTGACTGGGCTGATCTGACAGACATTTTTCCCTTCTAATCCAACTATGGCTACCGTCATACTTGATCTTTGATTTTGACTCGTTTCTGTAGTTGACTTTTTAGAAGTAGATCTATCTGTCCCATTGCAAACACTGTCTTTTCTAATATTTTTTTCTTCCTGACTCTCCACTGTAGATTTAGATCTAGGTCTAACTTTTCTCTTCCTCCTTTCTACTCTCCAGCCACTGTTTTTCTGTTCCTTTTCCTATTTCAATATATTTGCTAGGTCTAGGTGAGACTGAACTACGCACATCCATAGCGGATTTATGGTAGGCCTCTTCGCCGCTGCTGGATGAGGTTTCATCTGCAAACATATTCAAATAGTCTTTTGTTTCATTTTTTTCCCACCTGAAAAGGTTGCCTACTTTGTTAGTGACCGCTTTTATTAGTAGAATTGTGCAGAAGGATTTTGCCAACAATAACAAGCTTACCTTGGCCTTCCAGAAATGAGGTTAAGTAACCAAACCTTAACTGTAAGTCCGTCCACCAATTACTCTCCACAAGGGCCTCGACAGAATCAGCAAGAAGTATCCACTTTTATTTTGTTAAGTTCACTCCTATATTGCTTCAGCTGGCTATGGTCTGGGCTCCCAAATTTGTTGGGTTTGATGGTACAAATACTCAGGGCCAGGGTCGGCCGGGCATTGAAGGAGGGTTCCGATGGTCCGCAGCCGATTATGATTTTCCCGCCAAATCTGTGTACTTGGCGTGTGTGTCCATATCAAAGCAGAGCTGGAGCAGGCATGACATGTTCGGTCATGGTAGGGACTTTGAACATGAGGCAGCTATTAGTACCTGTGTGAAATTATTATAGGCATGGTTATCAAATTCCCCTAAAATTTCCTTATAATTGCTTTATTTTTACACAGAGTTAAGCTATCCCTTTAAACTCATCACAGTTTGATTGAAATTATTTACACTATACATCAATACCATATTCAGTTCCATAGCTGATCACGTTAATTAATTAAGATTAATTGTCTAGAATGTGTCATATGGCCAACCTGTATATATACACACACACAATGCTAAATGTATGTATCAAACCTCTGTAACACAACTTTGAACTAACTGTAGGAATTATCGCTGCACTTATCATCCATACTTTTTATCACTATCTGAATCTCCACAAAAACCACTAATTGACAAATAATCATCAATACAGAAGACTGACTTAAAGGAACAATTCAAATACCTTTTTTACAATGTATAGCTTGTTACATGTATAAATCAGCACAAAGTAACCATGACTACATTGTGTTACTGAATTGATATGAACAAATTTCGCTCAAACTTTGGAGTTGCACGAATTCCACATAAAATGCACGTTGCATGTGCACAAAATAAATATCATTTTGTTACAATATACTACGATCAGTTTGAATTTTGCAGCAGTCGAAGCAATGCGGTCTCCAACCCAAAACAAAGGGATACTGTGTGTGTGTGTGCGTATAGGTGTGTGTGCGTATAGGTGTGTTTACATGCGAACGTGATTTCTACATGGGCGAATGTGTAATACACCATTGAAGAAAAAAAGTAAAATAGATAAGTATTTTGTTTCGTGCTCTTGTGGGGTTCGAACCCGCACGTGTGCAACCTCGCATCTCTGAGACGTCGCCTTTAACCACTCGGCCATACGTCTCGACGAGAAAATATGAGGAACGTAAACTTATGTATGTGAAAGATGAGTCAAGGGAATGAGTACTTTTTTCAAAAGATGAAATTTTGTGAAATTCTCTTTATATTTTCCTTATATTGTTGTGCGCATGTGACATCATACACTGCAGTAGTCTTCTCATCCAGCGGTGACTGCACAAAAACTTCAAAAATTCATAACTTTTGAACGGATTGTCCGATTTTCCTCAAACTTTCAATGATGTGTTCTACTAATATTGCTACATTCTCTCAATCCTTATCTTAATGAAGGTGAACTTGTCCTTTAAAACCTTGGCTCGTTCGTCACGCACAAACATGCATTATGCATCTATCTAATTCATTTTTCTTTGTCGTTCCCGACATCTACACAAAGGTGGAGCGCGGACAAAACCTGCGCCGTTCGATGCAGGATACTCTCCCGCAGTTGACTGCACTGGTCGCAGCGGCCCAGAGCTGACGGATGTGCTGTGACCTCACACCTAATAAACAACCTCTTGATTTTTCAAAACATGTCTATCAATTAAAAAAAAAGAAGCAAACATCTTTTAACAATGATACCACTTGTAAAATCTTGACAGTTGAACATTTGGACTTCACGCAGAATTCACGACACTAACAATACAAGTTACGATCGTACATTGCGGTGCATTGACACAAAGGGCACAACACACACAATTATTTCCAGACATATCCAGATGCATAAATACATTCTTAATAACACACTTGTAAGATATTTATTGTTCACACAGGGAAAATATGAAATTTTAGCAACTATTTCTGACGGTTATGTTTTGTTTTGATAGTTAAATTTTGCTCCATTTTTTAAAATGTTTTCATTATTAAATAACTGCAATACAATGATTAGACAGGATGAGGTTTTTCCTCTTCAAAAATGTAAAAATCATTAGAAAGTATGAACTAATAGTGGAAATACAGCAATATATGACACTTTCCTAGCAGTTTCTTGTATGCAACGTGTTCATTCGGGGGGGGGGGGGGGGGGGAGCAAGGTCATGGCAGAATGAAAATGACGAGTTAATTGTACCCGTCTGCTGCGACTGAAAAAGGGTAAACTATCAAAAAACATCGGGTGGACAGTGAAGCAAGGTTAGACCCAAACTCTGACTTTGACACCCAGACTGGTGGTCCAATTTATTAAGTCTTGTTCCGACTGCTGTATCTCCAATATCAAAAGAAGTGCTAAAAGCATCAGTAGTGCAGATATGGTTGCTCACAGGTCACAGGTGATGCTTCCTTTATGTCAAGGATGAATGAGGTATTTCGTCAGAGATCTCAAATTTGCAGGAGCAGCAAATGCTTGCACAATGAATAGACTTTCCACGCAGATAATACATCGATCAAGCTCTCATGCACGGCATGCATCAACAGTGCATACTGACTGCTGTTCAACGTGTGCGGGTGTGATCTACTGTACACTGATTCATTGATGCAGTAGCAGAGGACATTACAGATGTTCCATGACCTCGCATCTCCTAAGATAACCTTTTATTTTATCAGAACATGCCTAGATTTTTTTTTTTAAATGCGAACATATATTAACAATGATACCACTTGTAAAGTCTTGACATTGGGTCTTTCAGACTCCAAGCAGATTTCATTGCACTATTAAATCAATATGAGTTACGATCATACATAACGGTGTATTTCTGCGAAAAGAACACCACAAAAATCTGGGAATGTGGGACTGTACTATGTCTCCGTGAGCGAGAAAGACTACAAAAATTTTTTGTTCAAAACAAAGGTAAAAAAAGCAACGTCTTTAGATTATTTCCAGACATATCTTGACGCATGACTCCTCACATGATTTTTTTTAAGGATTTATTAAAGAAATACTCCTTGTACATTCTTGATAACACACTTGTAAGATTTTTGTTGTTCATGCAGTGAAAATGTGAAATTTTAGCAACTGTAGACCGATTCTAAGAGTTGATTTGTGTATTATGGCCCTCTATCGACATGGGCAGCGCCATTACTGCGGTGTTCACGCCTACCCCCCCCCACCACTCCCCCATCCCCCTCCCTACATTAGCAAATGATGCCCGCGCACGGAATGAAAAACTGATACATGGTTGTTTTAGCCAATGGGCGTCTCGTACTGAGTGCGCAAACGCTTGCTTAATGCGCGAACCTTTTTTTACAAGTGGGCATACTCCTGCTACAAGTGCGCGATAAACATGTTTACCACTGTGACTCAGCATGCAGCCAGTATAAATGAACACATAGCTCTCTGCTGAGCTGTGTCTGTTGCCCAGGGAGTGGGGGGTGGGGGGGGGGGGGGTAGGCGGTGACACCGCAGCTTGAGCTAATGACTGCGCCCTGTAACGGCAACATGTCTGCTGCCCTCAACGAACCCGAATCGGTCTATATTGAACAAAATGTTATGCTCTAAAAGTAGTTTTGTTCCATTTTTAAAAATATTTTTTCATCATTATTTAACAACTGTGATGTAACGATAAGACAGAATGAGATTTTTCCTATTCAAAAAAGTAAAAATCAATAGTATGAACTAATAGTGGAGTTATAGCAATTTTGCTGCGACTTTCCCAGTGGTTTCTTGTACCCAGCGTGTTCATTCAGTTGGAAAGCGAGGTCTGTATGGAAGAATGAAAATTGCAAGTTAGTTGTACCCATCCACTGCAACTGGGTAACATCTGAGGAATAGATTCTTGCTCTCATGATGACACACCACAGCAGTTTTCATATTTATGCTTAATGTCAGATGTCTGTAAAAGTTGAAGCTTTGAAAATGTTGCTTTGAGCAATTTGAAATACATTTCCAACAGTCATGTTCTCCGTTCGTTTACATAGTTTTGTCAATTTATTGAAGTCTGAATATTGTTTGCCATGAACTGAGAATTAGGGCATGCTTCATTTGAAGGCAGAGATTTTCTTCACGCAGATTTTTTCATCTACAGTATTTCTTGTGAACGAGCACAGTGTGGGATGTTACAGTACCATTTCTCAGTCTTTTTAGAGATTTGAAGTTTTCATGTTCTGAAACATTATATGTATTCTACAGGGCTTAGCTGTCCAAATAATATGTATAATTTGCCTTTTAATATTTCTGAATATCAAGCCATTTTTCTTGTTTTTTTGTTACAATTCCCTTGAGCTTCTCTTTTTCTGTTGTTTTCTAGAGTTGATATCTTGTGTTGTCAATCTGTTTTATAACAGGCAACAGAGATCGACAGGAAAGTGGAGATCTGCACTCGCTCATACCATCTGCTGGTACAGGAAGTTGGCTTTGACCCCAATGACATCATCTTTGACCCCAACATCCTCACCATAGCAACAGGGATGGAGGAACACAACAAATATGGAATCTACTTCATAGAGGCTACCAGAATTATTAAAGTAATGACAAGAGTGAACTCAAGGTTTAATACAATGAGTTGTTCATATCAATTAACAGTAGCTGCTGTCTATATCCTTTGATTGAAAGAAATTTGATGTTTAAAACAGTACAGAGGAATCTCATTGTAGCGAGGTCTGATACAAGGAGAATCTTGCTTTAGTGAGTTGAATCTGTAGGACCTAACTAGTCTTTACATGTTAACCTAGGGGAATCTGAAGTATGTTTTAAAGCAAGAATGTTTTTTGTCAAAATTGGTTTGAACCTATAAAGAATACCAATTGCTTTTGAAATCGTAGTATATATTTTTTGAACATGTTCATTCCAAGTCAAGAATAACGTCTAAAAACTTTGTAGATTTCTTTCAACTCATAAGTACACTATCAATAAAACTATCTATATCATGATTGGTAAGAGATTGAGGGCTCTTAAAGTGCATAAAACAGGATTTGTCAACGGTCAAAGATAACTCATTGCACTTGAATCACAATGACACCTTTGACAGTTTGGTATTCAGAGTGTTGACAAGAGTATTTATACATTTGTTTAAATAAAATATGTTTCTGTCGTCTGCAAATGATATGAAGTGAAAAAGATCTTTAAAAAAAAAGAATATGTCCAAGGATAGAACCCTGGGGCACACCACAGGTAATACCGGAATAAGACGTTTTAGACTGAAAAACAAACTTTTTACAATTAAAAAGATAGCTTCCGAACCAGGAAAGAACTATGCCTCGTATACCTAATTTAGATAATTTGTGAATTAAAATTTGATGACCAATTGTATCAAAAGCCTCCGATGATAAGTTCTTTGTTAGACAAAGTGTTAATAATTTCATCACATGATTGTATTGAAGCATACTGGGTTGAGTAACCCTTCCTGAAACCAGATTGATTTGAATTAAGAAGATTATTATCAATAAGGAATTTGAAATAAAGATCATCCACTAATTTTTCAAGAATTTTGGCTTATACAGGAAGTAAGGAAATAGAGGGATGGTCTTTACTTCAGCAGGGTCATCCTTTTTATATTAAGGAATAACTTTAGCAATTTTCTTGTCATCTGTAAAAAATTAAAAAGGTCATATTTGTGGCGCTCCGACAAAATGAGTCATACGTCGCACGGGGAGTTTTCCCGTAATGAGCCGAAAATAAAGGGGAAGAACTGCTCGGGTCGAAATTTTTTTATGACGGATTTTGATTCCTTGATGTTTTATCTATTTGTACAGAAAATTTCAGCGTGTAAAAATGAGTACAAGTGTCCCAAATCACAGTTTTTCTGAGACAATTTTTTTTCTTCTCCCAAGCAACAATCTTGTTAAGGACTACATACATGTACACATGGTGTCACTGCAAACCTTTCTCCCTTATTGTTCACATTTTGTATATTTAACAATACTTAGGATCAATTATACTGCTTCAAATTTTTACAGTGGTTGTTTCTATCCCTAACTCACATTTTAGAATGATTTTGAAGCACTAATGCTGGATTTTTGTTTCATCTGCAAAGGGTAAATTATGCCTTTAAAGACAACAATGACAAATTGCACTTTTTCCAAGTTTGAGTGTTATCCGTAAAGGAGCAATGGATGTTTCACTGAATGGATGAGATCTGTTGATGAAAGTGGTCAAATTAACAGGCCTACCTGCACGACTGCAGGTTTTGTTCTTTTGTTCTTTGCTTTTTTTTTATTCTAACCTTTTATGGTCCATTACCTTCAACATGGCCACGCTGTCAATAATTTGGTTACTCGCATGAAGGTTAACCCATTATCCATTTTTCTCTCTTCATATTCAAGACATGGTTTATCACTGCAAGCTATGAGTTGAATATGAACAGAGAAAAATGGACTGTGTGGGTTGGCCTCAGTGGGAGCGACCAAGCTATCAGACAGGTGACCATGTTAAAAGTTATGAACATTTTTTTTTTTAAAAACCTAAACACAGACCTGCATTCGTACAGGCTGGCCTAGTTATTTGGCCACGAACATTGACAGATCTCATCCATTCAGTGAGACATTCATTGCTCCTTCACAATAACACTCAAACTTGGAAAACATGTTATTTGTCATTGTTGTCTTTGAAGTTCATGTGATCAGTCATGCATGACATTTGTCAACATAATTCTCACTTTTGTATTTTTTTACCTTTAATTCTTGGGATATAAACTTCCGCCTATGAACGTGCAATGTGTAAATGTATGCTTTTATGCACGCCAAAGTACTAGTATTCATATATCGTATCAAATTCTGTCTTATTATGATGCAAATAATAGAGTTATTTTCTATTCTGTAACTTTACATTTGATAAATGGGATTCTTCTGTAAAGCTACCCTATGCTGGACTGATGATGCAAAAAGACGAAATTACGGAAAATATCCATAGATGAAGGACATGACGGTGAACCGCAAGACCGAAGTATAAGTCCCGAAAGCAATCAATCAGATATTGGTATCATGAGGTGATTCTGCTTGATATCGGCTGTATGCGATAGGGAAAATTACGTACCAATGGAAAGAGGAAGAGTTCTTCTTTCTTCACAGCCATCATTGTGCTCTCCATGGCTGACACCTATGAAATAGTAGCCCTCCAAAGTTGGCTTACCTTTTTTTTTATACACACTGTATGTACACATACAGATGTATGTAGCCCTATCATGGCAAAACATGTTCATACAGTGTACATTTATTGGTGTGTTACATTTGAGTGAACACCACAAGGTCCAGACAGAAGAAAGTACAACATTGTAAATGAACCAGACCTGACAATCTCGTTATAATGGAATCCCCCCCCCCCATATTAGATGTACAATATTTAACATTGGCAATTGCATATGAATCTAGGATGTGATTATATCAGAAAACAGTGATTTACATGTAGATTAAATTAATGATTTTCTGAATAATGAATTGAGTTTATCCAATATCTATTATATGCAAACATATTGCTGTCAGTGTCTCTTTGTTAATTTTTCATGAATTTATTCACACATGTACATAAATAACTTTCTCTACATGATGTGATGTCAGTCTTTTTCACTACTAGCGTCATTTTAACAAGTCTTAATTGTGCCATGTGCTATCTCAAGCCTTATACTGACCCAAAGAATTACTGACATATCCATCTCATAGATATATGTGCGCTGTAATGCATAATAGTTGAAAATGAAATTGTTTGTTCTTGTAACAACAGGACACATTGCCCCATTGCAGGATAAGTGGAGGGCTCTCAAACCTGTCCTTCTCCTTCCGTGGCAAGGAAGTCATACGTGAAGCCATGCACAGTGTGTTCCTCTACCACGCTATAAAGGTATGGTACAAAGGTATGGTGTATCATGGTTCAGGGTTCCAGCCCTGCTAAAGTGCTCTTGACCCTGTTCTAGACAATTTATTCATAGTGGGGCTTAGGCATCTAAGCAGGTACTTTGGCACCTTGGCAGACTACGTGCTGCGGTTTCAATCTGCACGCATTGTATAGGCCTACCATAAAGTTGCGTGTCGTGTATACGGTGCACCCATTTATGAGGTGCACCCCAACTCTGGGGCTTTTTTTTTATTATTATTTTTTTTTTTTACGTGTGTGTTACACACAAACACACTGCTATACCTTCTGACCATTCGAGCATTGAGAAGTTACGGTTTCTGGGACGAACACTAAACTAGAGCTTTCTATAGCTCAGTCGGTAGAGCACCGGGCTAGCAATCCAGAGGTCTCATTTTTTAATCCCAATGGAATCTCGTTTTCTTTGCTCAATTTTCCACTAATAAATAATATTCATTCTGTTCAGTTTTTCTGTTTGCGTTTGTTACATACTCAAAAAAGCTGCACCACTTCAGTGATCCCGCGCATCTATCCCCAAGTTGAATTGTAATTCGGGTTTATGCCAGGTTCAAGTGTGTATGTGTGTGTCACACACAAACACACTACTATAGCTTCTGACCATTCGAGCATTGAGAATATACGGTTTCTTGGACAAACACTGAACTAGGGCTTTCTATTGCTCAGTCGATAGATCACTGGGCTAGCAATCCGGAGTTCTCGGGTTGGAATCCCGATGGAATCCCATTTTCTTTGCTCAATTTTCCACTAATAAATAATATTCATTCTGGTCAGTTTTTCTCTTTGCTTTTGTTACCAAAAAAGTGATGACAATTTGCTGATGTAAGAGACAACTTGCCTCAGCAGACTTCCTTCTTTTGATTGCACTCTCCCTGGCCCTAATCCCATGAATAATGGGGGATAAATAACACTGCAACAAAGAACAAACCACTTGCTAGCAGTCAGGTGTCTTGTTAGGTGAAGCAAAATGTTCAATATGAAGAAAAAGGGAAATAATGATACTAGATTTAGCTAAACTTGACACCTAAGCATGCCAGCCAGGCCAGACTGGTGGAAAGAAATTTGCGTACGCATGCCTGTAAATTGCATGGATGGGACTCTGCCAATTTGAACAGTCGCAATTAGTATTACATGTATGCTGGAGCCACATTTTTGAGTTGGTGAGAGCTATTGAGAGCTTTCTGACAGCGCAATCGTGACAATTTCAAAGCTGAAGCTTCTTGTGGTCTCATGCTAAGCACAATTGCTTGTTACTTCTCAAAATTCAAAAGAACTTTATCTCTAAACTGTGAAGTTGCTCTGATGCTATTTTAGTTTTGTTATCAACAGTCATTTGTTTTGTGCTCATAGAAGATATGATATCAAACTTGAACTTAGTTCACCATAACTGAACCAAAAACACAGTGCATGCATTTCACACATCGCCAACCTGCATCGCTGGCCTGTGTGGATTATTGTGGCAGACTGACTGATTATGGTACAGGGTAAGGGAAACTGGAATACACGTTATACTTTATGTTTATGAACCCACAGAAAATAAAGAGGCTTACATCGGGAAGTTCTAATGTAAACAGTTTCCAGTTCAAAGTTCCTCTTTCCCAGCAGCTACACTCTCCTTACTTCAAAATCCACCTCAAGGTACTCCAAAACCTGACAAATGATTATTTGAATACCACAGACATTGATGTGTTAAGCTGTGCGACCTCACATGCGCATATAGTCCCAGTTTGACCTAATGATATTGGGTGTATAAATGTTTGCATGTACATCAGAACTTTTGCTGTGACTCTCTTGTACCCGTACATAAGGCACACCCCTAACTTTTAATACATGTATTTCCTGATGCAAAAAAAAAAAAACAACAACAACTAGAAATGTCGCTATGGCAACTGGTATGCCTCCGCCATAATGCATGGTTCTCCCAATAGGTCTATAGTACATCTTTACAATGCATGATGACAGTTTTCACATAATTGGGAAAATGACCCTGTGACCATAAAATTCCCAAGAGAAACCACTGTCAAGTAGTACATGCGTAAAAATGTACAAAGCTTCATAATGATACATGTACCTTCAGCCACTTTCGAGATATGGAGGAAGAACTGAAATTTAGCATGTTCACTTGACCTTTGGACCTTTTGGCAAAAACCTTTCCCAGCAAATCTGTATTGGGGTAATAATATGTGTATACACTCAGTTTCAAGAAAAATCTTGCAGGCATTGTATGGATATGAGGGAAGAAGTGAAATTTAGAAAAGTTAACCTTGACCTTTGACCCCATGACCCCAAATTCCCAAGATAATCATTGCCAGTCAGTACATGTATAAGTTCCATCGAGATACCTTGAACCATTTCAGAGATATGGGGGAAAAAGTGAAATTTTAACATATTCTCATAGCCTGAAACCCTCTCTAGAAAATCTTATTGGGTAGTACATGTATACACTAACTTTCAAGAAAATACCTTCAGGCATTGCATAGATATGGGGGAAATAATGAAAGTTTGAGCATTTAACCTTGACCCTTTGACCTTGAGCATGCGTACCCAAAAGTTGATAGGCACAACTTTGCCCCCTCATACATACACATGCCAAGTTTTATTATGATACCTCAAATGGTTTTTCAGTTACCCTGTCCACAAATTTGATTACGGACGGACGGAAGGATGGACAACCCGAAAACATACATGTGTAATGCCTCCGGCGACACTTCGTGGCAGAGGCATAAAAACAGAGCGCCATATATACACGGAACTTTACCATAAACGATCTCGTGGGGACAGGCAATTGTTTTGCTGCAGAAACTAAAAGACCACTTTCAAAAACCCAATGATTTGTACTGGGTTTTTTGGTTTGTTTTTGTTTTTTTGCCTCCACCATGAAGTGTCGCCGGAGGCGTTATGTTTTCGGGTTGTCCATCCTTCCATCCGTCTGTCCTTAATGAATTTTGTGGACAGAGTAACTAAAAAACCATTTGAGATATCCTAACAAGACTTGGTATGTATATGCATGAGTGGACGAAGTTGTGCTTATCAACTATTGGGTGCACGTGCTAGAGGTCAAAGGTCAAGGTCAAATGCTCAAAATTTCACTTTATCCCCCATATCTATGCTATGCCTGAAGGTATTTTCTTGAAAGTTAGTGTGTACATGTATTACCCGAGAAAGATTCTTTAGAGAAACTTTTGGATGGGAGGTCAATGGGAGGTCAAAAGTCAAGGGTCAACTCCTTAAGATTCACTATTTCCCTCATATCTATGCAATGCCTGAAGTATTTTTCTTGAAACTCAATGTATACATGTATTACCAAATAGAAATTCTCTGCGAAAGTTTTTTTTTTTTTTGGCTAAAGGTCAAAGGTCAAAAGGTTAAATGTCGAGTGGAAAGGCTACATTTCACTTCCTCTTCCAGGCGCAGTGGAGCACCCCAATTTGCATCTCATTATCGCCCCGTTCTATTTGAATTTCCAACGGGCATCCACGGGTGCCCGAAACTGTGTGCATGAAAAAGTCAAATCTTCACCTTCTCCTTGTGCTTTGATGAAAAAATTATGAAATTTGCTGCACTAGAACTTGAGATATTAAAGCGTTTTGAAAATCACCTCTCGCAAAACATGCTCTCTGTTTTTTTCCGACTGGACTATGGCCGAGCTCCAATGTGTCCGAAATTGGCAACATAAGTTCATCAGGCCTCAATCCATATATGGTGAAAGTTTTCGCTTGGTTCCACCTGTACTTTTTGAGAAATCAACTTGTTTCTACAGGGTTTGGAATAGAAAATTGTAGTCAGCGAAACAATTGAAAATGACGTCACTTCTTTTCCCGTAATATTGGGCATGCGTGGTACATGAGATTCAGGATTTCGTGCTCATTGTTGGTTTGCATGTGACGCAGTCAATTTTGCTGAGTGTCGCACGGCGGTGACTGCTGAGCTGCTGCCGCGCACGCTGCATGCCCCAATGCGTTGTGTGTGCTGTGACATGCAACGCTACAGTGACGCGATTATATATATACATGGGACCGACCTGTACGCTTTGCGTCGTGTCATTTTTGACATCACCTTCTGTTTTTTTCCGACACAACCATGGCCGGGAATATTACGGTATGAAATTTAAAATGCAAGCAGATAAATAAATTTCGGTGTACTTTGTTCGAATGGCGCTTTGGTTCCGCAATCACGCTTCGTGAATTTTAGGAAGATTTTCGAGGCATATTTTTGGTAATTTTGCTCGCCAGGTTTTCGCTAAAATTTCACATTTTATCATTGTCAAATCCTTTTACATGTTAAATGTGCATATTCGGACATGTTTTCAAATTCAAACTAACTCAATTTTAATCCGAAAATGGGTTTCCTTAAATTGTTATTAGCTTGAGAAGTTGTTTACTTTTTCTCAACTACGCGAGTACATGTTGTTTACTTTATGCAAATGAGGCTCGGCTGCCGATGGATTTCTACGAGATAATTGGGGTGCTCCACCGGGCATGCTTCCATATCTCGGAAGTGGCTGCAGGTATCGTCATGAAACTTCGTACATATTTATGCATGAACCGCCTGTCGGTGATTCCCTGGGTAATTTTAGGGTCATGGGGTCAAAGGCCAGTTTTAAATGCTAAAATTTTACTATTTAATGCTGGCACATCTTTTGACACCATTTTTGCAAAAACCTTGCATACCGTTACGACGCTGCACGACCTTTTATACATGCCTGCCAGACCGAAAATGTCTCCAACATGTGATTTTGTGTATAGAGTCTATGCAAAGGGGGGGGGGGGGATGAATCAAACCTCCCGGCCACAGAACACCCAAAAATGCCCGGCCTGGTTAGGGTTAAACAATATAGCCATTGATCCAATTAAACCTACTTCAAGGAAAGTGAACAATCACCGCATTTGTGACAAATTTTTGCCAATTATGTGAAACTGTCATCACACATTGTCAAGATGTACTATAGACTTATTGGGAGAACCATGCATCATGGTGGAGGCATGCCAGTCGCCATGGCGACATTTCTAATTGTTTTTTTCTTTCTTTTTTTATGCCTCCGCCACGAAGTGGTGCCGGAGGCATTATGTTTTCGGGTTGTCCGTCCTTCCGTCCGTCCGTAATGAATTTTGTGGACAGCGTAATGCCCCAGTCACATAGACATCCCGGATCACCCCGGACCACCCCGGATCTGATCCGGGGAGAGATCCATGTTGACGCCGGGAGGCCAACACGGCAACTTTTGGAGGTCAAAAACATCCGGCGTCATCCGTGGATTGCCATGTTGGCAGAGCAATCCAGGGTGGTCCGTGCGGCTGCCGTGTAGCTGCCGTGTTTGTCAGTGTAGACGCCGCGCTCTTCTGGCCTTATCCGTGTAGCTGCCGTGTTGATATCGTGTGTACAGTCATACCAAAAATCCTGGATCTCCCCGGACGTCCCCGGATCACCGTGTAGATCCTTGAGCATCCGTGTTTATATGTGACTGGGGCATCACTAAAAAACCTTTTGAGGTATCCTAATGAAACTTGGCATGTATGTGTATTAAGGGGTGAAGTTGTACCTGTCAA
The DNA here is from genome assembly GCF_964275005.1 of Diadema setosum. Classification (NCBI taxonomy): domain Eukaryota; kingdom Metazoa; phylum Echinodermata; class Echinoidea; order Diadematoida; family Diadematidae; genus Diadema; species Diadema setosum. The sequence goes on along the minus strand of NC_092685.1, from coordinate 34,566,046 downwards.
CTTTTGGGTGCACATGCTCAAGGTCAAAAGGTCAAGGTCAAATACGTAAAATTTCACTATTTCCACCATATTTATGCAATGCCTGAAGATATTTTCTTGAAAATTAGTGTATACAAGTATTACCCAATTAAGATTCTCTGGTGAAAGTTTGGGGTCATGAGGTCAAAGGTCAAAAGGTCAAGTAAAAATATTAAAACTTCACTTTTTTCTCCTTACCTTGGAAATTGTTCAAGGTATCTTCATGGAACATTGTATATATACATGTACTAACTGGCAGTGATTATCTAGAGAATTTAGGGTTCATGGGGTCAAAGGTCAAGGGCAACACTCCAACATTTTACGATTTCCCTCATATTTATGCAATGCCAGCAGGATATTTTTTTTTTTAACACTTCGTGTATGCATGTATAACCTAAAAGAGATTCTCTGGAAACTTTCTTTTTTTTTTTTCTTTTTTTTTTTGCCTCAAAGGTCAAAAGGTCAAAGATCAAGGGAAAGTGCTGAACTTACTTTTTCCTCCATATCTCGGAAGTGGCTCAAGTTATCTTAAAATTTACTACATATTTATGCATGTTCTGCCTGACAGTGATTATCCTATGAATTTTAGGGTCAAAGGCCAGATGAAAATGGTAACAATGTACTTTTCAATACAGAAATTGCACTTTTTCTCCGTACCTTGAAAATTACTCAATGCATAAACTCATGAATGGGTCAAAGTCAAGTTAAAGTCTTTAAATCCCCAAATACATGCTCTCTTATTCATCCAATTAAACCTAGGTCAAGGAAGGTGAACATTCAACACATTTGTGACAAACATGTCATTTTAATATTTTGCCAATTTTTGTCTTGCCCACCGGAGGTGAAGGCGAGACTAAGGGATCCAAATGGCGTCCGTCCGTCGTCCGTCCGTCGTCTGTCGTCCGTCCGTTGTCCGTCACAAATGTTGAAGTTTACCTGCAAGACTCTCTTATGATGCATAACTTGGCAACTGTTACAGCAATGGCAGCCACACTTGGGTGATAGAAGCACTAGGGGTATCTTCATGTTATGGTGTTGTCGGAGGTCATGTAATGATGTCAAAGGTCATTTGAGGTCATATATTAAAGAGTATGTGCAAGACTCTTTTTTTCTATGTTAAAGTTTACCTGCAAGACTCTTTTGACAAATAACTTCACATAAGTTGCTTGGATTACAACCTAACTTGGGTCATAGATGCACTGGGGGTACCTTCATGTTATGGTGCCGTTGGAGGTCATAGGATAAGGTCAAAGGTCATTTGAGGTCATACGTTAAAGTTTACTTGCAAGACTCTCTTATCACACGTAACTCGACACATGTTGCTACAATGGCAATCAAACTTGGTTGATGGATGCACTGGGGAACCTTCATGTAATGGTGCCGTAGGAGGTCACATGATAAGGTCAAAGGTCATTTGAGGTCATACGTTTAAGTTTACTTGCAAAACTCTCTTATCACACGTAACTCAGCACATGTTGCTACAATGGCAATCAAACTTGCGTGATGGTAGATGTCTCTTGGGAAGTTGAAGGTTACCACAAGGTCAAAGGTCACAGACAGGGGTCAACGAACTTTTAGGGCCCAATGTTAAGTTTTTAGGGCGCATTTCGTTTATGGCTCATAACTTTTGATCCCTTTGTCCGTTTGTGACCAAACTTGGATGGAAGATGTCCTTTGGGGAGGTGAAGGTCGTCACAAGGTCAAAGGTCACAGACAGGGGTCAACAAACTTTTAGGGCCCAATGTTATGTTTTTAGGGCGCATTTTGATTGTGGCTCATAACTTTTGATCCCTAGGTCCGTTTGTGACCAAACTTGGACGGTAGATGTCCCTTGGGGAGTTAAAGGTCATCACAAGGTCAAAGGTCATAAGCAGGTCAATTAACTTCTGGGAGTTATAAAAAATATTAATTCCTTGTACGCGAATGGGCGAGACACAATTTGGCACTTGCCTTGTGTGAAAATGTAACCACACATTGTCCACAAGTACTATAGACCTGTTAGGAGAATCATGCATTATGGCAGAAGCATACCAGTCGCCTTAGCGTCATTTCTAGTTCTTCTTTTCTTTTCTTTTTCTTTTTTTTTTTTTTTTTTTGCTGTGCAGCATTTTCTAATGCACTGACCAGAACCAGGAACCTTGTTTTACTCTAAAATAGAAACATATGCCTAAGAAATGCCCTATATAAGTTGGGTTACGATTAAAATGCAAAATATTACCGAAAAAGTATGCCAGAAGTATTACAATCTCAGAGCATTCCCCACTATACCAAATCGGGTAGGAACTTCAGGATGTGTACTACAGTGCTATGCCCAGTGCAGGATGTGTACTACAGTGCTATGCTACAGTGCTATGCCCAGAAACCAAGCACTGTAGAGAAAACCAAGCGCAGATACTTTTTTTTTGTGTTTTTTTTTTTGTGTTTGTTTGATAGATGGTCTATTTTCTGCAAATCAATATATACATAAATTACATAATCATGAACATGGGAAACATACAAAGTATATTTGAAACAGAGTCATTTGACTTGCATGAACAACGATATAAAAGGAAATAAATGATATAATATTACAGTATGCATGTCTATGCAGCAGGGATTACAATAACAATATTATATTTAAGAAGCGATAATGCAGAGGGCCGCCATTGTAAGCATTCAGGGTTCCCACAGTCATGGAAAATCCTGGAAAATCCTGGAAAAATTTGTGGTCATGGAAAGTCAGGGAAAAGTCAGGGAATTGCATTTACCTCTTAGCTAGGGCAGCTTTCCAGTTTGTCGTGTCTCGCAATTCTCATACTCTGTGATCATACTCTGGTATTATAATTGGTGTTCATGATTTCCATTTTTCCCAGTTTTGTGACATCCCAAATTCTACATAACTCCCGGGACATAAACTAATGATAATAGATGTACATGTCATGAGTAAGATAGTGGGTGGAACGGATGGCTGTGAGGGGAGGTGGAGGCCATCATAACGTGTCTAATTTGGAAACCGTGCCAGAAAGAAAGTCATGGAAAGCAGCAATTTAGTCATGGAAAAGTCATGGAATTCTGTTTTCAAATTTCTGTGGGAACCCTGTAGTAAGCATTGCTTGAAAAGATGGCCGGCCCGAGGAAAAGGTAGGGACGTATTAAATTCGTAACAATGCAAATTCTGCTGCGAAGATAGCAGGGGAAAATAAACTCTGATGTGTGATGGTGGTGAATGTGCGTGCAAGTGCTTGAAAGTGCACAGGGGTAGATACAATGTAGGCTGGAATTTAGAATAATAAAATTGGTTTGCTGGAAGAGGGAACGACATACGATGTTGCTATCGGGAGACCAACATGAGTCATATAAATTATTCATGCTTAATTCGTATTTGAAGTATACTGTAGTAAAATATGCTTCTTTAAGTTTGCTTTGAATGAAAACAAGGAGGCACACTGTTTCAACTCCTCAGGAAGAGTGTTCCGTGTATCCGGACCGTGATGTCTAATCGACTTTTGAGCAAGTAAAAGCTTTGGATTACTTAAATGAAAATCATGGGAATGATGGGTAGGGTATGGGTGAATATGGTCGTTGGTTACTAGGGCATTATGGAAAAATGGTAATAAATTTCGAATGTGTTTATACATAAATATGGCAGTTAGGTATAAATGTATATCATGGGCCTTTAGAGTTTTTAGGCGATAAAATATGGTATCAGTGTGAGCCAAAAGATTTGAGTGTGCGCATATACAAAGAGCCTTTTTCTGGAGAAGAAAAATTGTGTTCAATTTGGTTTTGCTACAGTTGCCCCATACAATATTGCAGTACATTACATATGGTAGAAATAAGGTGTTGTATAACATCATTAAAGGGACTGTACAGTACTGGTTGAGGTGGGGATTCATGTTTTGAACATTCCTAAGTGCGATAATGAAGAGCCTCTTATGAAATATGAAAGAGCATGTAATTTTAAGAAGGATTCAACGTTTATTTTAATGAAAATTTGTTTTCAAATGGCTTAGATATCCCAAAAAGTGCTAATAATAAAAGGCGACGTGCCACAACTTGATCAGGATCTCTTTGTTTCACCTTGTTTTTTGATATCTCAGCCATTTCAAAAACGATTTTCATCGAATAAACATTTGATACCCCTTAGAACTGCATGCTCTTTGACATCTCATACAGTGGTTTCTGAATATCTCGCAAAACGTTAAAAGCTAAATCCTCACCTCGACCAGAACTGTACACACCCTTTAAAGTTTGATCATTAATTAAGTATTTTATTCTCCTTAAAACACCAATTGCTTTAGATATTGCTGTTATAATATTCTGGACATGAGTGTTCCAAGTTAGATTGCTATCTAGGGTCACTCCTAGGAACTTGGTTGAATATTTCTCAGCAATGTTTATATCATCAATAGAAATACTTTGAGGAAGGGTGGGTTGAGATTGAAGCGTATGAAAATGTATAAAACATGTTTTATCAATATTCAATGAAAGCTTATTACTTCTAAACCATTTCGAAATATTACTTAATTCCATATTTAATGTATCAACCAGTGTTACAATATCCTTGTGGGAATAAAAAACGTTGGGTGTCGTCTGCAAATAAGATGAAGTTTAAATGAGGAGAGGAATTGATAATATCATTAATGTAAATCAAAAAAAGTAGGGGCCCGAGGATAGATCCCTGAGGGACACCACATGACACGTTCAAATATGATGAGTGACTGGATTTAAATGCAACATATTGTTTTCGATGACTTAGATAACTTCTAAACCACAACAAAGTAATCCCTCTCACGCCATAATTATGTAATTTTTCAAGTAAAATGTCATGATCAATAGTGTCGAATGCTTTACTAAGATCCATAAAGACTCCAATTATGTGCTCCTTTTTAATAAGCGCATCAATAATATTATCAACAGATTTGATTATGGCATAATCGGTAGAAAATCCTTTCCTAAAACCAAACTGATTCACATTTAATATTTCATTTTCAATCATGAACGAGGAGAGATGCTTATAAACTACTTTTTCTAAAATTTTTGATATTGCAGGTAACAATGAGATGGGTCTATAATTTTTCACCATTGATGGATCTTCTCTTTTATAAATGGGGATAACTTTGGCGATTTTGAAAGAGTCTGGAAACTTACCGTTAAGTAGGGATAGATTAGATATATGGGTGAGAGGGGCTGCTAAGGGGTAAATTATTTTTTTCAAGAAATTCACCCTTAAGTTATCAGGCCCACAGGATTTACTACATTTCAGAGATCGAACAATATCAATAATTTCCAATTCATTAATTGGAGTAAAAAACAAAGAATTTTGATTGCTTTCAGGTAAGTAATCTTTATGATTTTTGATATCATTTATGGGAATAGATGCTGCTAGAGAAGGACCAACATTAACAAAGAAATTGTTAAAAATATTTGCAATTTGGTCAGGATTGGTAATAACATTATCATTATGAGTAATGCTATCAGGACATTCCATAGGTTTCTTTTTGAGTATTGAACAATCTGCCAAAGAGCACTTTTATCATCCTTATTAGATTTGAGTTTATTTGAAATATATGATTTACGTGAAACTCGAATCAAGGTAGATAATTTGTTTCTATATGTTTTATACCTTTTCACGTTTTCAGGAGTAGGTTTCCTCAGAGATATTTTATAAAGACGGTTTCGAGTAAGAATGGAATGTATAAGACCTTGAGTAATCCATGGTTGCCGAGCTCTTTTCCTTCCATTTGTTTTGGGAGTTAAAGAAATATGTTTATCATAATAATCTAATAGTTTTTGTAAGAAAATTTCGTAGGAAGAATTAACATCTTGGAGTTCAAAGACGTCATTCCATTGTTCTTCGAATAAATCTTGATTCAATGAATCAATATTTTGTGGCGTTTCATTTCGATACATTTTCAAATATTGTTTGGGTTGGCGGCGTATTGGAGTTATTACAGATTTATCATTAATCATAAAAATCGGTAAATGATCAGATATATCTGAATAAAGAATACTGTTCATACAGAATTCAGTTATAACATTAGACAGTATATTATCTATTAATGTTTTACTATGGGTGGCGTTATTTATTCTGGTAGGTTTATTGATGTGGGGATGCAGTGAGTTGGAAAGTAATATGTCATGGAAATGGGTGGGTTGTAATAAATCTATATTGTAATCTCCCATCAAAAAAATGGATTTTCTTTCTCCAAGAATTTCGTTAGCACATTGGTCGAAGTTGTCAAAAAAAGATTGAACGTCATTTTGTGGAGAATGGTAAATGGTACCAACTATAATATTTTTCTCATTATCATTTAAGATTTCAATAAATAAACTTTCTGCTCCCTGAATACACAAATCAGTTCGAATTTTGAATTTAATTTGATGTTAATGTAAATGGCAACCCACCTCCTATGCCATGCTTTCTGTCATTACGAATAAAATTATAATTTTCAATGCCAAATAGGTCCGGGAATTGGTGTGCAACCATGTTTCGGTAACTCCTATAACGAAAAATGGAAAATCATTGAGGGAACTTAAAAATAGTTCAAACGTATCAAAATTTTTAGTTAAGCTTCTTGAATTAAGATGAATTAAACTGAAATTAGCACAAATCTGATTTGCCTTATTGAAAAAAAATTGACTGTTAAATTCATTGATAGTGAAGTACTGGCTTGTGTGGTTGACTAACTGTTGGTCATCTATTCCAAAATCAGAATCATTTACAATGAGTGACATTACATAATAGCGGCCTATAATGGTGCAATGGGAAGTGCAGTGCACATCGTATACACGGGACGTATACGATGAGGTGCATCATGAGGTACAATGAGGTGCTTTTAACCATGACCCGCAATAAAGCTGTTGATTTTTTTTTAATTAAGTACATCCCACTTTATTTTAAGATATTTATGCTATATTACAGATACAGTCAACCTCGCATAAGTCGACATAATCGGGACTGAGAAAAACACGTCGACTTACGCTTAAGTCGTTATTTTGTCGACTTATAAATGAAAACACATTTCCCCTGTACAGAGTAAGATTTGGATCATGCTATCCACATCTTACTCCTTTTGCCGCCAAAACATGCCTTCTGACATTAGCAACAATAATGTTTTAGTTCATGCATAAATCTTGCGCGGATTAGGAAGGACAACGCGCAATTCCCAAACCTCTAGAGAGATTTTGAGACAGCGGGATCGGAAACCTGGGCCCGTTTCTAGACACTTTACTTTTCAAACTTAATTTGAAAAATCAAACACAATCCCCAAAATTGTATGCAACTTTGCGATTTAAGTTCAAGTGCGTTGCTGCAAAGATATGCGTGTAAATTCGTATGAGTCTGTCGACATGATTTTTCAGTGCTGACCGAGTTGAAATATGTATGATTTTCCTTCCATAAGTCGCCATATTTGTTTTACGTAAATTTCTATTGCCATACTCTGAAAATGATTGTTCTCGTGCTCCGATTCGCAACATTACCGCTCTGTACGGCGTGGGCCCGTCTGAAAAAAAAAAGAAAGAAGGAAAAGTTGTCAATCCGAAAACGACATCTTATTTTCGGATTAACTAACCTTCGTGAAAACAAACCTCTTTCCATTGTTGGACTAATTTAACTTTGGACTGAGATTTCAACCTTCAGCATAGCGAACTGATACAATAATTTGTTACCATTTTTTCATTGACATTTAGTGAGGCAGCATGTGTTTTGGTAGTTTGAAACGTGTAAATGTTGCGATGTCTTTCCCCTGCATTTATAGTGCAGACTAAGTTTGGTCACGGCGAAATTTCTGTTTGATATTCTAAATTTGCGTACGAAATAAAAAATAAATATTATAGTCTTTTGTAACACTAACGCACGTCCGTAGATTTTCAGAGATGTGTTTAAACGTAGTTTCGTACGAAAATCACAACTACCGCAAGTCTTTTCTGCAACGCTCTTGCATTTAAATACAGCGTTGCGTGCTTGATGGACTTACATTTGGTTTTTAGATTTGTGTTTAAACGCAATTGAGTTTTAGTTTCCTACAATTTTCAAGTTTCGTATGATTATCAAACGCAAGTCTTGTCAGTGTTCTGTGTAATTTGATGGACTTGCATTTGATTTTCAGAATTGCGTTTAATTTTCAATTATGCGCACAAAATGAAAAATAACGCAAGTCTTTTCAACACTAACGCACTTCCGTAGATTTTTTGTGATGCGTGTAAACGCAGTTTCTAGTTTCGTACAAAAACCGCAAGTCTTCTGCGTTGCGTGTGATTTCATGGACTTACATTTGATTTTTAGACGCAAATGAGTTTTAATTTCCTTAAATTTTCTAGTTTCGCATGATCATCAAACGCAAGTCTTTTCAGCGTTCCATGTGATTTGATGGACCTTAATTTGATTTTTAGAGTTGCGTTTAATTTTTAATTTTGCGTACGAAATAAAAAATAATGCAAGTCTTTTCAACAATGCACTTTCGTAGATTTTTATAGATGCGTTTAAACGCAGTTTCTAGTTTCGTATGAAAACCACAAGTCTTCTCTGCCACGCTCTTGCGTTTGATACGGTGTGGCGTGTGATTTGATGGACTTGCATTTGATTTTCAGAGTTGCCTTTAAACGCAATTGAGTTTCAGGTTCATACAATTATTTTCTAGTTTCATATGATTATCAAACGCAAGTCTTTTCAGCAACGCACTTGCGTTTGAATGTAAAGTTGCGTGTGATTTGATACACCTGCATTTGATTTTGACGTTTGCACCTTAAGTTGCATCACACTGACCTGCACCAAACGATACACACAGACACAAACACCTGTACTATGTGTAGTACATAGTATAAATGAGTGTATACCCTTTCCATTCAGGCGTACAAGACAATGGATGCATGGCGCGTACACTAGCGAATTAGCGAGAAGAAATGCTGCGAATCGGAGCGGGAAAACAATTCTTTTTCAGAGAACTGCGATAAGAATTCGAGCGAAAAATTATGTTGACTTAGATGAGGGAATTGACACGTATTTCAGTTCAGTTGGCACTGAAAATCATGTCGACTAAGGCGAGTTGTCGACTTATAAATGTCGACTAATACAAGGAAATTTTCAAGGAATAACAAAGGCAAAAATCGGGACATTTTTATCATGTCGACTTAAAGGACAAGTCCACCTTCATATACATATGGATTGAGTGAATGCAACAATATTAGTAGAACACATCAGTGAAAGTTTGGGGAAAATCCGACAATCTGTTCAGAAGTTATGAATTTTTAAAGCATCTGTGCAATCACTGCTGAATGAGGAGACTACTACAGTATATGATGTCACATGCGTACAACGGTATGAGGAAAATAAAAAGAGAATTTCACAAACCTTTGTGTTTTTTTTAATAAAGTGCACATTTCTTCGACTCGTTACTGATGTATGTTAAGGGATTCCCCTTGCCATCTGAAAGAGAGAAGTCGAGTGTTCTTTTGTTATGAGAGAAAAGTGAAAATATGTTGAATTTTCTTTATGCCTTCTTTATATCGTTGTACTCATGTGACATCACAAGCTATAGTAGTCTTCTCATCCAGCCGTGACTGAGCAGAAACTTTAAAAATTCATAACTTTTGAACGGATTGTCCGATTTTCCTCAAACTCTCAGTGATGTGCTCTACTAATGTTGCTGCATTCACTCAACCCACATGTCTATGAAGGTGAACTTGTCCTTTAAGCGAGTTGTCGACTTGTGCGATGTCGACTTAAGCGAGGTTTACTGTATTTGAAATGAGGTTGTTGTGCTACCAATCAGAGAAAACAGAATTATGTAAAGTATTATTTCACAATACATAAACATACTAGATAGTCCTACGTGTGCAATACTTGTGTACACAGTGACTATGAATCCTCGCACAGGTTCTAATGTGTGTAGAGGGCAACTGTAATAATGTTTACACACAGAAAAAAAGGCAAGTTCAACACCGCTTGTGGATCACTACCTACCCACTACTAAAATGGGGAGGGTTCTAAACTTAGGTAGGAATAGAAAAAATTGTGCACTAGCTTGCACTAGACATAATCTACTTCAGATCTCAAAATACTTGCAAGTTTGACAGCTCGTCATCTTGGCAATCATGTCAGCCAGATAAATTTTGTGATATAGACCCATGCAATGTATTGCAAGCAAATTCAAAATAGTGGAAGATGAATTCTTGACCCTTCTGAGAACTATATGTTTTGGCATAAATTTATAATATAGACTGCTCTAAACTAACTGTTCATTTGGAATGTTGATGAACGATAGCCAGCTGACAATAAGGCAGTCCAAAACGTGCATATTTTTTTACACCTCCACCACAGAGTGTCACCTGGGGCATTATGCTTTCAGGTTGTCCGTCCTTTCGTCCATCCTTTGATCTGTTTGCAATCAAGTTTGTGGACAGTGTGACTTAAAAACTGTTTGAGGTATCCTAATGATATTTAGCCTATGTGTGTGTGTAGAAGTGGACATAGTATACAAGGCCTGAGAGGTTCTGGTTGAAACTAAGTGCATGAGGTGACTTCAGTAGTGCTATTGAAGTCACCAAAGGCACATAGTTTAACCAGAACCTCTAACAGTGGCCCTGGTATATCTGTTTTATACCCCTCCCAATGAATTTTAAGAGTAACAGCAAAGTAGAGTGGGTGGTTCAGCAATCTAAAGTTATTTCTTTTTCCATGCACAAAATTACACATAAAAGAGTACGCATTGACTGTGCAATACCTTCTCATGAGCGTAGACGACATGCATTTGGTAGAAAGCTGTGCTATGACATGATGTCTCATGCATGAAAATATGCACTTGTGACAAAGAATGGTGTGCGTGCGCTTTAAGCGTATTGGCATGGCAGCATGATATAGTTTTTTGTACAGTCTCCCTAGGGAAAAAGATGAACTAAGATTTTCCTGGTGGAAATCTTTTTTGTCACTTTCAATGCCCTCGACCAATCAGTGGACAAGAAATAATTTGCGATGGATATTAGTGTGCAAATTGTCACTATTTCCCCCATATCTTTGCAATACCCATGCAAAGATGTTTTCTTGAAACTTAGTGTATACATATCTTACCAAATAAAGATTCCTCAGGGAAGGTTTTGGGCCAAGGGGTCAAAGGTCTAGTGAAAATGCTAAAATTTCACTTTTTTTCTCCATATCTTGGAAATGGCTCAAGGAAGCATCATGAAACTTAGTATACATATGAGCATGTACTGCCTGTCACAGTGTTTCTCTAATGACTTCTAGGTCAAATTCTCAAAATGTCACTATTTACCCCATAACCATGCAGTGCCTGGAGGTAAATAAGTGTATTTCTTTGCAACTTAGTGTATGATTGTAATACCGGATAGGGATTCTCTGGGGAAGTTTTGGGCCATTGGGTCAAAGGTCGAATGTCAAACGTTGAGTAAAAATCAAACACGCTTAACTGAAAAGACAGGAAAGTGCGCGCTAATCCTGTACAAAACAAATGGACAGTGCGCGGTCCTCAAGCGTATTACGTACATCACCTGAGACCACTCAAAGACGCTTGATAAACAACAACAACAACTTCAAAGACAGTGCTTCTCAGGTGATGTGCGTCTTTGCCCGAGACGCACTGTCTTTGAAGTTTTTGTTTATCAGGCATCTTTGATTGTTTTCAGATCATGTTGTTGCCGAATTTTTACCTCCACAAAATAATCCTTATCACTGTAAAATCTCGTTCTTCAAAATAATCCCCTTAATAAAAAAAAAGCTATGACTATAATTTGTAAATCTTTTTAAGATAATAAAAATACCACTACCTATGGAAATAATGATGTTTCTACACCGTGTAGGTGTACTGAGTTTGTACTTAGCTCTCTTTTGTATCGTCATGTAGGGTAGCCATTTTGTTTCCATTATTATCACGCGCCTTCCTATCTTCTTCTACTCTCTACTATCTTTGGTAAAAATGCTAAAATTCTACTATTTAATGTGGCTGAAATTACACTTGTCACTTTTTCTCCATACCCTGGAGATTACTCGATGCATAAACTTAATAAAACTAGGTATGTAATGATTACTAATAGTAGGTACAGATTTTGGCCATGGGGTCAAAGGTCAAGGGAAAATGTCAGAATTTTTCCCATATTTTGAGTTAGCTCAAAGTATTGCTATGAATATGGATGTTAACCAGTTAGTGATTATTTGAAGAAATAATAATGGAGAGACTCTTATAAAGCGCGCATTCTACCTAAAAAGATACTCATGGTGCTATAGAACAGAGTACATAATGTATCACGTTACAACAGTATCACTGAAGATAATAAGAACAATAAACAAACAAACAATATACGTATACATATACATATAGGTAAACAATTGTCAATTTAAATTAAAAAGGTAGGTCTTGAGGTTCTTTTTAAAACAATAGAAGATGCTTGTCGAAGAGATTTTGGAAGGCTATTCCAAAGTTTTGGGCCCATGTATGAAAAAGCACGATCCCCCCCAATTGTGCTTGATTCAAGGTACCTGTAATTTTAGCGAGTTTGATGAATGGAGATTTCGTGGTGGTTGGTGAAGATGAAGAGTATTTTGAAAGTAGGCAGGGGCATATTTGTGCAATGTACGGTAAACAAGAAGAAGAATCTGGAAGTTAATACGTTTTTCTACAGGGAGCCAGTGTAGGGACCGAAGTATTGGGATAGTATGCAGTTTTCTTTGTGAAAGTAAGTAATCTTGCGGCACAATTCTGAAGACATTGCAATTTACTGAGTTCTTTTTGTGGAAGGCTGCAAAACAGAGAATTGCAGAAATCTAGACAAGAAGAAATAAGAGCATGCATCAGTTTTTCTGCTGCTGATCTAGTGAAATATCTCCGAATTGAGCCTAGGTTACGCAAATGAAATCTTACAGATTGGGATACATATGAAATGTGGTCTGTGAATGTTAGATTTGCATAAAAACAACACCAAGATTACGAACTTTGTTCAAAGGCTTGATATTACTATTGCCAATTCTAACATAACATGTATCAGAATTCACTTTTAGACAACATCTGTTTGGATCCTATCAGAATAAATTCTGACTTACTGTCATAAAATTTCAGACCATTTCTTTCCGTCCATGTCTTAACATCATCAATACATAATTCTAATCGCTTTAAAGCTTCAGAGAGTTCAGTCCTGGTTGGTGAAAAAGATACAAATATTTGTATATCATCTGCATAACAGTGATACTGAATGTTGTGTCTTTCAAAAATGTGCCTAATCCTTGAAAGATACAGAGAGTACAGAAGTGGTCCACCTACAGACCCTTGCGGGACACCGCAAGTAAGTGCAGCCGGATTAGAGTTACTGTCATTGATCTTAACATATTGTGAACGGCTGGTAAGGTAAGATTGAAACCACTCTAATGCAAGTCCTGTGACACCAACAGATCTGAGAGTGTGGGTGAGAATGGAATGGTCCACCATATCAAAAGCTGCCAACATATCAAGTAAAACAACTGCAGTGATATTCCCAGCATCCATCTGATTGATCAGTTAGGTCAGTAAATAATGTCTCTACACTATGATCAGGGCGATACGCTGATTGGTGGCTATCAAGAAATTCAGTCTCCTGCGAGTAGTCTCATAGGCGTGAGAAGGAAACATGTTCCATAACATTGCTAACAAATGGCAGGTTTGAAATTGGTCGATAATTGTGTAACATGTTCTTATCTAAATGAGGTCTTTTGAGGGTTGGAAATATCACCGCTGTTTTCAATTCATTTGGCACAACACCTGCTGCAAAACTGCCATTTATTATGCTCGTAATGGCAGGGGCTGTCACTGATACACATTTTTTAATCAGATCTGTACAAAAAGGGTCTAATTCACATGACTTATTTGGAGACTTCATAATCATATTCTTAACATCAGTTACAGTGTCTGGATTTAGTGAGTCTAATTTTGAAGTAGCAACTTCAGCTTCAGTTTTATCCACATGGACACACAGTAAGGACAAGCGTATATTCGCTATCTTATCTAAGAAAAACTAATTAAACTGGTTTGCCAATTCTTTGTTAAAATCATGCTCAGGTAGAAGGGATGTCTGTTTTCTGCCAAGCAGCTTGTTTACAACTTGAAAGAGTTTCTTTGTGTCTTTTCCACAGTCATTAACTTGTTTGGAGTGATATTCAGTTTTCGCTTTCCTGAGTAGTGAACGGTCATACTGACGTTGTTTACAATACAACTGCCTATCAATCTCCAACAACGATTTCCTCCATTTTCTTTTTAATTGCCTTCGATTCAGTTTCACACTAGCAGTTTCTTCATTATACCATTGAGTGTTTGGGTGAAGGGTAATACAGCACTTCTGGATAGGGGCGTACTTGTCCAGAACAGTTGACAAAGTAGAGTTATAACTGCTGATAGCTTTTTCAACGTTTTCAGCACTTGAGCAAACAGAAGGAAGAGATTCCATCATCGGATCTTCATGCAGCATACCAATTTTTTTTATCGCACTTTCCGCGTTGATGTCATTGCTTGTAGGAGATTTTGACAGGAGTGTTGATTTCACACATTATGGCAGCGTGGTCAGAGATGCCCTCACAGACCCTGATATTTTGGACAGTTGTCACATCATCTTGTCTCAGCAAATCAGGTATGTGCCCTCGGGAATGGGTGGCTTATTGTATATGCTGCTTAAGATTATGGCTAGCTATCAGATCTGTGAACTTCTTGGTATTTGGCGAAGGCAGGTCCATCTGAATGTTGAAATCACCTGATACTATGAGGTCACTACTGTCTGCAAGTTGTTCATCCAGAAGAGTAGAAAATTCTTCAAGGAAATCATTGAACTGGTTTAGATTAGGAGGTCTATATACTATCATTAGGTGAATATTCCGTGTCTTATGCAGAATTTCAATCTGGATCAACTCAAAGGTGTTATAGTTGCATGAAGAGCTGATGATTTCATGTTTCAGATTGCTCCGGATGAGCACTGCAACACCGCCACCTCTCTTGTGCTTACATGGAACATGTTGGAATAGAAATCCACTTGGAGTAAGAAGGCCAACCGTAGCAATGTCATCTGGCGACAGCCATGTTTCGCATACACCATTGACATGAAGATCATTCTCAGTTGCAAAATCAATGAAATCCACAGGTTTATTTTTCAGTGATCTTGCATTCATCATGCAGAAGGAGATATTCTCTCTTGACTGAGGACGCTGAAATCGTTTCTCATGACATTGCTCAGTACTTTGCTTTGCTGTGGAATTAGATGTACTAGAAGCAGGAGAACTTGTCTGCCAGCGAGTCATATGCCTATTCAATCTCTTTATACCTTTTCCTCCACAATAAGGTTTCCTTTTCCTTGCAATACCGAGATCAGTTATTATATCAAAAATATTATCATCCAGTTTACACCATTTTCCTGTGATAGAAGAATTACGGGCCATGGAGTCAATGGGCAATTTCAAAGGTCAAGTGAAAATGTTCAAATCCCTGAATGCCTGCTCTCTTAATTTAGCCATCCATCCAAATGAAACCTAGTTCAAGGAAGTAAATACTTGACACATTTTTGACAAACATGTCATATAAATCTTTGCCTATTATGTGAAACTGTCAAACCACTTTGTCAAGACATACACTAAACCTATTGGGAGAACCATTCATAATGCCGTAGGCATACCAGTCACTATAATTTGTAGTTCTTTTGTGTGTAGATATAAACATGTGTATTTGCAATTATGTACCTGTGTCTTAAGTTATTTCATAATGTACTGATGCATTTTCCTCATCAATCATCAGGCTGGAATGGACATGGGTATAGTCAATGCTGGCAACCTCCCCCTCTATATCGACATTGAGCCCAAACTCCTGCGTCTCTGTGAGGACCTCCTGTGGGACAAGGATCCGGCAGCTACAGAAAAACTGCTAGAGTATGCAGAGGTGAGCGTATTTGATAATTCTGGCACAAAGAATTTGGATGAAATGAAAAGTTTTGTACACAAAAGCTGATCAAATTGAGAAAAGTTTTAGGTCAGGGTGATGCGAACATGACAATATTTGAGAGCCTTTTTGAGGTTGGTTTGTATCCAGCTTGATGACTGTCAAGAGACCAACTCGGGGCCTTATATTTCATGCTTATGGTATACATATAAATGCAGAGCAACTAAAAGGCCATTTTAATATCATAGCATGTAACACTTACATGCAGCACAGTCTGCATATCTTTAACAAACACCTTTTGCTATTCACAGTAGACCTTCAAAGACACAAGAAATTGGAAGTGATATTCTGGCTTCATTTCAATGCTGTTATTCCTTGTTATGCTAAGTTAAGGGTGTTAGAGGCATTGTTATTTTGGGATATCTGTCCATCCCTCATCATCATTATAAGGAAAATCTGCTCGATAGATTTTCTTGATACTTGGTCTAGGTAGGGAGGTGACTCACCTCCCTGGTCTAGGTATGCAACATGAGATGTAAATTTGCTGATTAGACTCCGTGGGAAATAATATCCCTTGAGGTTAAAAGTCATTGACCATTGGCGAAATTGGCATTTCCAGCTTTAACTTAATCTAGTAATTTCAAATGATTTGTTAGAAGGGGCAGGTAATAAACAGGCAATGGCTTTTGTGAATGATAGTGATGTAAGGTCAAATTTTTAGACCAAATTTAAGTGCACTTTTGCAGAGAAAAAAAACAAGCAATCATACCTTTGGCTAGTTGATGGAAGGTGAAAATAGTTGACAATTATTTGAATGAATATGCCAGAGTAAAGGTCACTGTACTTTGGCTTAAAATGTCATTTTTTAATTTTGACATCAGCAGGGACTATACATGTACATCTAGAATATCATTCGGTAAGAAAGATAAAGATAAATAACAATTAATTGCCCGAAATTACAAGTGAAAGGTCAGATGTCAAAGTGGGAGTTCACCGAGATTTAACTAATATATTATTTTCTGGCAATGAACTCTACTAGTTAGAAGCCCTTGTGTGTGATGGATAGAAAGGGATTTGGAAATGTTTCCCTTGTGTGAAGAGGTGAAAGGTCAATCCCCAGTCAGTGGTCAAAGATTAATGAGCTGTGTCAAATATCTGATATAGCAGATATAGTGATTGAGTATGAAACAGGTGAATCCCAGTAGACTGTACTCCATAGTCAAATTGTTCTCTTTCTTTGGGGTTTTTTTTTTTTGTTTTGTTTTTTTGTTTTTTTGTTTTTTTTAGGGGACCAGTACACAATTGTGCATAGGTGGCTTGATGCAGGCCCCATAGTATGTTATTTGCTTTGTATGTGTGCAATGTCAGCTTTCCATGGATAATGGCAATGTTTTTTAGCTACAATCTGAGAGCTGTATGTATAATCAGAAAGAACTCAATTGCATTTCCTTTGAACATTTGTGTGTTATATATCTAGAAATTAGTAGTTTTGTTAGCTAATGCCCCAGTCACATATAAACACGGATGCTCAAGGATCTACACGGTGATCCGGGGACGTCCGGGGATATCCGGGGAGATCCGGGATTTTGGTATGACTGTACACACGGTATCAACACGGCAGCTACACGGATAAGGCCAGAAGAGCGCGGCGTCTACACGGACAAACACGACATCTACAAGGATCAACACGACAGCTACACGGCAGCCACATGGACCACCCCGGATTGCTCTGCCAACACGGCAATCCCCGGATGACGCCGGATGTTTTTGACCTCCAAAAGTTGCCGTGTTGGCCTCCCGGCGTCAACACGGATCTCTCCCCAGATCAGATCCGGGGTGGTCCGGGGTGATCCGGGATGTCTATGTGACTGGGGCATTACATCAACATAATCCTTTCCTGTTTTCATCCCATTTCTTTTCCTACAGCTCACTCCCATATTTTTATCACTACTTTAATGATATACCTTGCTTCCAACTCTTAAATTCAGAATAGATTTATTAGCTCACCTGAGCTATTGTAATCGCTCTTCGTCCATCGTCCATCGTGCGTAAACTTTTTACATTTTCATTTTCTTCTTGAAAACCCCATGACAGATTTTCACCAAACTCGGCAGGTAGCATTCCTTGGGGGATAGGATCTTGATATGTACAAATGGGCACTGCATGCCCACCTGGGGGGCCCTAAGGGGACCCAAACCCCAAAAATTGAAGAATATTTGAGAATCTTCTTGTCAGAACCAGAAGTGGTAGAGCTAAGTTAATGCCACGAGTTAGTGTATTGATGACTGTAGTTTCAAGTTTGTTCATGGCAGAGCCAGGGGTACCCCCTCTGAGGCCCCCCCCCCCCCTTTCAGGTATTATCGCTTGGGTGATGTATACAGTATGAATGGGCATGATTCCTCACGGGGGGGGGGGGGGGGGGAGACATAAGCACATTGCCTGAAGTAGGGGGGAAACAGGCAAAACCCCCCAAATTAAGGAATCTTTTCAAATCTTTTCTCAAATTGTAAGCGATAAGCTATGGTAGTTACGTAATATAGATTGGTAACTGCGTGGCAGGTGAATTTGTGATACTCAATGAGTGTGAGACCCCTGGGTCTCTTGTGTTTTCTTTGTGTCTTGTCCTAAATCATTTTCAGTTTCTCTTGTTCAACCTTCCTTCTTGCCTAACTTTGCTCTACCATCTGTAGATTTACAATTCATCTGTGGTTCCCCTCTCTTTCTAATTCTTGCATTTGTCTTCTTTATGTGATAGGGTCTTGGTAAGGGAGCCAAGAAGGCTGCAGAGGATGAGACATGGAGAAGTCTGAGTGTTGAAGGAAGGATTGAACACTCCCTAGTCAAGGTTAGCGTCAGAAAAAAAGACTTGAAATATGCAACTAGTACTTGTCAGTCCAGAAAATGTCAGGTTAGGAAAAATCTATTAGACACTTGATTATGTCCTCTGCAAGGATGTAAAATGGCAAATTAATGAAGCATTGCCTTACAGTGTGCTGTGAACTCCAAACAGTCTAATACTTTAAGGGTACCACCGAGCAAAGACTTTGTTTTGCTATATGCCAGATACACCATCTTCAAAGGTTTCCAAGGATGTGGCTTAACGGTACACCACATATTCTTTCTTGGGTGTGTGTGTGGCCCTTGTCACAGGGGACTTTCCTCTGAATTTGGAGAATGAAAGTCCTCCCTGCGACTGGGATCTTTTCTATATACTGTAAAAGTGAAAATTTTCGCGGTGTTGAAATTTTCGCGCATTTCGCGCAACCAGAAACTAGCGCGAAAATAAAAACACGCGAATATTTTTGCTCGCCATACGTTCCTGTGCGTGATGTCTTGATTCCGCGGAATTAAAAACACGCGAAACTCTTCTGACCCAGCCTAGCGCGAAAAATTAGTCGCGCGAAAATATCCACCTTTACAGTAGTCAAAGGTTGACTTTCTCCAAATGCAGCAGATTGTTAGCAGACCATTCATTCAATCAACTCCGTTTGACTTGTGCAACTCATGTGCCTCGAAATAAGTAGCCAATCACACAGTATTCGTACAATATAACAATCAATGATATTTATTATGCTGGTCTCAAAGTTGTGATGGTTTACAATAATAACGTAGTACAAACTTGAGTACAGATTTCCAATTTCGCTTGATCTTGAGCATGGTTGCTCTGCTCGGTTGTTAATTCTAGAAGCCCCCCTGCTTGGTTGCTCTAGGCTGTCGACGATGCCCTGCCTTAAGTAGCGGGTCGTCTCCCCTTTCTGGTCATTTCGTTGGCTCCCCAACTTCGGTCCTTGTCTGAACCCAAACTTTTGGTCCTCTCTGGAACCCCAAACTGTGGCTCTCTCTGGAACCCTAAACACCAACAGTTGTTGGGGTTTAAACTCAAATCTTCCTAGATTCTCTTCTGGACGATCAGGCTGTCCAAGCCGAAATGCAACAATCCCTGAATCACACTGATTCCAAGTAACACTCTGCTACTCTCTAACTTCGCAATCTCGAAGTACCGTAGCTGGGTCCTGAATGTTCCGTAAATTATATGGCATCTGAATTTTGCGCCTAAACATTGAGTATTTATACATTTGTTGGACCATAGGTCTCCATGTAAAATAAATTAGGCCAAAAAAAAAATGGCTTGTTTGCCCTTCGCGACCGACCGAAAATCAGGGAAATTTCGGGTCGGGTTTTTTATTTTTTTAATTTTTTTTTTTTTGCTCTTTCAAGTTTATTTTTTTTTTTAAGTTGATATTTGTCCACGATACTACCCTGTCATGATCCTGAATGCTACAGTCCGCAGCCCCATTACGCTATGCGTATGAGGCTGCTGGTCGCAGTTAGCTACCGTACCGGCCGCAGCGACTGCCAAGATGGCTACTTTTGCAGCATCCGTTACCAGCTGTCATGGCTCCAAAACTGTTTGGAGTTCAGTTGCCAGCATCTCACTGGAAGGTACTGTTTTGGAGCTGTTTGCAAAATTTAACAAAGATGAACGTTATAAGTGTTTGTCAGTGAGTGTTTCTGCCTTGCCTACCAGGCCCTGGCAAGACGTAAATTTGAATGAATCCCTTGGAGTTTTTTGCGCCACATCCTGTACAAAGTTGAACTAGAATTCGAAGTATTGCCAGAAGGATGAGTGTATTACGAGATGCCCTGCCAAAGTTACAAAATTGCATGGGTAAAAAGGGTATTAAAAAAAAAAAAAAAAAAAACGACCTACCGACCCTCTTGGGTTTTGACAATTAAAGGCAAACAAACACTTTTTTGTCCCCGCCGAACGAGTTCGAGCAGGGGACTATGAAACGGGCTCCGTACGTGTGTGTGTCCGTCCGTCTGTCTGTCTGTCTGTCTGTGCGTCCGTGTGTGATCAAAATCTTCAATTTGCTACTTCTCTGTCATTTCTGAGCCAATTTTGATTCTGTTTGCTTTATATGATAGCACTACATGGGAGCTTTGAAACTTGTACACAGAATTTCAGTTGTGACCTTTGACCTTGACCTTTGACCTATATTGTACATTTTGCTACAAAATGCTACTCCTTCGCCATTTCTAACCCGATTTCGATTCCGTTTGCTTTATGTGATGGCACTAGTTGAGGGCTTCAAAACTTCTACACAGAATTTTGACCTTTGACCTTGATTTTTTGACCTATATTGTACATTTTGCTACAAAATGCTACTCCTTCGCCATTTCTTACCCGATTTCGATTCGGTTTGCTTTATGTGATGGCACTAGGTGAGGGCTTCAAAACTTCTACACAGAATTTTGACCTTTGACTTCTTTGACCTTTGACCTTGATTTTTGACCTATATTGTACAATGGCTACGAAATGCTACTCCTTCGCCATTTCTAACCCAATTTCAATTCCGTTTGCTTTATATGATGGCACTAGGTGAGGGCTTCAAAACTTCTACACAGAATTTTGACCTTTGACCTTGATTTTTGACCTGTATTGTACATTTTGCTACAAAATGCTACATGTACTTCCGGTGGGGACATATATTACGCTCCGCGTAATTTCTACTTTTCCTTGTTTTTGAGGGGGCCTTAAATGAAGTGATTTCCTAGAAAGTTGTTACAGAAGTCCTGCCCCCTTTTTGTCTCGCCCACCGGAGGTGAAGGCGAGACTAAGGGATCCAAATGGCGTCCGTCCGTCCGTCGTCCGTCACAAATGTTAAAAGTTTACCTGCAAGACTCTCTTATGATGCATAACTCGGCAACTGTTATAGCAATGGCAGCCACACTTGGGTGATAGAAGCACCAGGGGTATCTTCATGTTATGGTGTTGTCGGAGATCATGTGATGATGTCAAAGGTCATTTGAGGTCATATATTAAAGAGTATGTGCAAGACTCTCTTTTCTATGTTAAAGTTTACCTGCAAGACTCTCTTTTGACATATAACTTCACATAAGTTGCTTGGATTACAACCTAACTTGGGTCATAGATGCACTGGGGGTACCTTCATGTTATGGTGCCGTTGGAGGTCACAGGATAAGGTCAAAGGTCATTTGAGGTCATACGTTAATGTTTACTTGCAAGACTCTCTTATCACACGTAACTCGACACATGTTGCTACAATGGCAATCAAACTTGGGTGATGGATGCACTTGGGGTACCTTCATGTTATGGTGCCGTAAGAGGTCACATGATAAGGTCAAAGGTCATTTGAGGTCATACGTTGCAGTTTACTTGCAAGACTCTCTTATCACACGTAACTCGGCACATGTTGCTACAATGGCAATCAAACTTGGGTGATGGTAGATGTCTCTTTGGAAGTTGAAGGTTACCACAAGGTCAAAGGTCACAGACAGGGGTCAACGAACTTTTAGGGCCCAATGTTAAGTTTTCAGGGCGCATTTCGTTTATGGCTCATAACTTTTGATCCCTTTGTCCGTTTGTGACCAAACTTGGATGGAAGATGTCCCTTGGGGAGGTGAAGGTCGTCACAAGGTCAAAGGTCACAGACAGGGGTCAACAAACTTTCAGGGCCCAATGTTAAGTTTTTATGGCGCGTTTCGATTATGGCTCATTACTTTTGATCCCTTTGTCCGTTTGTGACAAAACTTGGATGGTAAATGTCCCTTGGGGTGTTGAAGGTCACCACAAGGTCAAAGGTCATAAGCAGGTCAATTAACTTTTGGGAGTTATAAAAAGTATTAATTCCTTCTGCACGAATGGGCCAGACACAATTTGGCACTTGCCTTGTCTTATTGGCTGGAGTTTTCTGCCTGTCAAAACTTTCTTGAGTATCTCATTTTGCATTGGTCAAGCCTCTACTTGACGTCATCACTTCCTGTCCGCGGAAACCCAAAATTCTTTGAAATGGTCCTGTTTTGACCTAGCTAGAAACTTGTGTTTGACGTCGTGAATGACGTCCACATACCAGATAGTATGAGGCATACTATCAGGGATACCCTTTCCTCGTATCTCAATGTCACATAGAGTCTACTCATCCTAAAAACATTCAATTCCAAAACACTGTCTTTTACTTTCCTTGTGCATCACAAAATCTCCTTATATGGTTATGTTGATGCACGCCTTTGTCTTTAAAGCTGCACTTCTTTTGTAACAACTGCGATAACATCAATTTCTTACATGATCTACATGATGAACATTAATAAAATGAGACAAATTATTACGTGACAAATGTGAAATATGTCATATCATGACAGCCCTAAAAAGGGCCTACCCACTTTGACGTTTTGGTATTAAAGCATGTTCTTACCATTTTCAAGAGAATAAGTAAAATCTGGCTTACACACATACACACATACCCAAGGAAGAATGCATTGTGTACCTTTAAGCCTTTCACTACTAAACTTTCTACCACCATGAAACCTTCAAAGAATTTATCACCTGCCTCTACAGTATGTCCCCAAAAAAATTACAATCAGATTTTCGCATTGATCACACCCAATATGAATAAACTGTCTAAATGCTACTTCAGGGCATTAAAATATAACATCTTTGCTCTATTTTGCAGAAAACCCCGTTCAATTTTGTTAAAGGGTGTGTACAGTTCTGGTCGAGGTGAGGATTTAGCTTTGAACGTTTTGCGAGATATTCAGAAACCACTCTATGAAATGTCAAAGAGCATGCAGTTCTAAGGGGTATCAAAAGTTTATTTGATGAAAAGCGGTTTTGAAATGGCCGAGATATCCCAAGACAAGGTGAAACAAAGAGATCCTAAATAAAGTTGTAGCATGTCGCCTTTTATTATTAGCACTTTTTTGGATATCTCGGCCATTTGAAAACCAATTTTCATCAAATAAACATTGAATCCTTCTTAAAATTATATGCTCTTTCATATTTCATAAGAGGCTTTTCATTATCTCATTTAGGAATGTTCAAAACATGAATCCCCACCTCAACCAGTACTGTACAGTCCCTTTAAGCGGTCACAGAGAAATGTGGATTGTTGTAAAGCATGTCATGAGTCTGATTCTTGCAAGTTTAGCACTTGGATGCTCTTGTGTGTGAACACAATAGACAGAACTTGGAGGGAAGAGATTCTTGACATGCTCTACAAAATTCCTCATTTCTCTTTGACCACTGAAGCAAATTGAATGGGGTTTTCTGTAAAATGTGGGAAATAAGTTATAGTTTCGTATCCTGAAATTGTATTTGGATTGATTCACTATTTTTAAAGTTATCATTGCGGAGGGTCCCGTTGTAATTTTTTTTTAGGACATATGGTACAGGGAGCAAATGTTCCAGGATACAAGAAGACAACAGTGAGCCAAGATGAAGGCCATGCTTGTCAATAATCTCATCTTTCTCAAAAGGAGTAGAGACGCACGTGTTGCGACACGGATTGTCGCCTCCTGCTCGGGGCGACAATCCGTGACGGGCGTTGGCGGCACGGATTGTCGCCCCCTACACGGATTGTCGTCTGGCGACAATCCGTGTCGGGGGCTGGCGGCACGGATTGTCGCCCGCCCTCGAAGCACATTTTGCTGGGTAATATCGTTCTGGACATAATCATTGAAATACTAACACATAACTTACATGGCTACATCCATGCAAACATGTCATGTAAAAAGTCATGGTTTCAAGGAAGTGTGTATGTGCGCGTGCACATGATAATTTAGTGTCCGTTTGTGCGTGTGTGTGTGTGTGTGTGTGTGTGTGTGATGGAAGAATGTGTTTATTATGTCAGTTTTTTGCGTATGTGTTTTTTAGCTGCGCGTGGGGAGGGATACCTAGTAAGCTGTTGCTGACATAAACGTTGATATTGATTTTATCAGCAGCTTTGAATTTGATGAGTTTGTTTGGCAGATTTGTATAGTTATGAATTCGGAGTGGAGCTTGCGTGCGGGCAGATGCTGCTTTTCTGCATACGGTCCATTATGTCTTATTTATCAACATTGGGAAATCGTTTCATCAGGAAGGAATGTGGTATCGGTTCGGGTGTGCGTCGGTATGTGGGAAGGGGGTTACATTTCGTTATTGCAAAAGTTTGTTACTCTGAAGGCTAATTCGTCCGAAGGCTCATTCGTCCGAAGGCTCATTATTCCGAAGGTTCGTTATTCCGAATTTCATTTTTGGATCAACGAACCTCTAGGTATAGGGAATTGTGTGTTTCGGATATTAAAATGAAGCCTCGGAAAAAACGAAACTTCGGAATAACGGAACCTTCGT